>NC_090033.1:10524494-10824494 GCF_037176765.1 Anolis sagrei
GATTTTTGTATCTATCCATCCATCCATCCATCCACCCATCCACCCACCCATCTTTGTATCCATCCATTTATCCACCCGTCTTTGTATCCGTCCATCCATCCATCCATCCATGTATCAATCCATCTTTATATCTAACCTTCCATCCATCCATCCATTCATCTTTGTATCCATCCATTTATCCACCCGTCTTTGTATCCGTCCACCCATCCATGTATCAATCCATCTTTATATCTAACCTTCCATCCATCCATCCATTCATCTTTGTATCCATCCATTTATCCACCCGTCTTTGTATCCGCCCATCCATCCATGTATCAATCCATCTTTATATCTAACCTTCCATCCATCCATCCATCCATCCATTCATCTTTGTATCTATCCATTTTTGTATCCATTATTTAGTTATTTATCCATCCATATATCCATCTTTGTATCTATCCATTCATCCATACATTCTTGTCTCTATCCGTCTGTCCATCCATATCTATCTATCTATCTATCTATCTATCTATCTATCTATCTATCATCAGAGTATATTACTGGACATACTACTGAACTATAGATTTTTTCCTTACCTGGTTGCAATCATATACAAAGCCTTTTTTCAACTGAAGCAGAGCCAGTCTGGATAGGACAGCAGATTTCTGGGAAGTTTTGGAGAGCGCTACCAGAAGGATCTTCTGAGCTTCATTCATTTGATCCATCTGATAGAGTGCGTCGGCACATAAGATCCGAGATGCTTCATTGGAAGCATCCAGGTCCAACAGGAGCAAAGCCAGCTGGTGTGCTGCAGATGCATTCCTGCACAAACCAAATAAAAGGAAAACTCTGATCAGAAGATGGTCTGTCTTTCATTCCATTACCATGCAACCACGGAGATGTGAAACCATAGATAACACAGCCCAACCAAAACAAAAAAAATGGTGTCTTGGCTTTTAGGCTTGTTTTGGGGATTCTTTAGGGCACTGGTTCAGAAAATTGCATTGGATAGACCATATCAGCTCAAGTTTCTGAGACCATATCTATCCTGGATGACATCAACTACCTGGATCAGTCATAGTCTGGCTTCAGAAATGGGCAGGGTACTAAGATGGCTTTGGTCGCCTTGGTGGATGACCTCCATAGGGAGCTGGACAGGGAGAGCATGACCCTGCTGGTTCTCTTGGACATCTCAGCTGCTTTCGATACCATCGATCATGGTATCCTTCTGGGACGACTTTCCAGGATGGGCCTTGGAGGCACGACCTTGTCGTGGCTCTGGTCCTTCCTGGAGGGTCAATCCCAGATGGTGAAGCTGGGAGACACCTGCTCGGACCTCTGGCCTTTGACCTGTGGGGTCCCGCAAGGTTCCATTCTGTGCCACCCAGCTTCACCATCTGGGATTGACCCTCCAGGAAGGACTGGAGCCACGACAAGTTTGTGCCTCCAAGGCCCATCCCGGAAAGCCGTCCCAGAAGGATACCATGATCGATGGTATCAAAAGCTGCTGAGATGTCCAAGAGAACCAGCAGGGTCACGCTCCCCCTGTCCAGCTCCCTATGGAGGTCATCCACCAAGGCGACCAAAGCCATCTTAGTACCGTGCTTTTTAACATCTACATGAAACCGCTGGGAGAGGTCATCCGTAGTTTTGGAGTTGGGTGCCATCTCTACGCAGATGACACACAACTCTACTACACTTTTCCATCTAACTCCAAGGAAGCCTCTCGGGTGCTGGACGAGTGCCTGGCCGCTGTGGCTATCTGGATGAGGAAGAACAAGCTGAAGATCAATCCCGACAAGACAGAGGTCCTCCTGGTCGATCGTAAACCAGATCGGGGTATAGGGTGGCAACCTGTGCTGGACTGGGTTACACTCCCCCTGAAGTCACAGGTCCGCAGTTTGGGTGTCCTCCTGGACTCATCACTGACACTTGAGGCTCAGGCATCGGCGGTGGCTGGGAGGGCTTTTGCACAATTAAGACTCGTGCGCCAGCTGTGACCGTACCTCGTGAAGGCGGATCTGGCCAGGGTGGTCCATGCCTTAGTCACCTCTAGATTGGATTACTGAAATCCACTCTACATAGTGCTGCCCTTGAAAATGGCTGGGAAATTCCAGATGGTCCAACGGGCGGCAGCCAGATTGTTAACCAGTGCTCCTTACAGGGAGAGGTCAACCCGCCTGTTTAAGGAGCTCCACTGGCTACCATTTCAAGGTGCAAGTTCTTACCTACAAAGTCCTGAACAGTTTGGGACCTGCCTACCTGCGTGACCGCATTTCTGTATACGAACCCACACGATCTCTCTGATCATCTGGAGAGGCCCTGCTTGTGCTCCCACCTGCATCGCAAGCCTGATTGGTGGGGACGAGAGAGAGGGCCTTCTTGATGGTGGTCCCTCAACTCTGGAACTCACTCCCTAAGGACATCAGGCAGGCCCCAACTCTGGCAGTCTTTAGGAGTGGTTGTTCCAGTGTGTCTTCCCAGAATAATGAACCTTCAGCACTTTGTCCTCTAAAGCACTTTAGGTCTGGAGAACAAGCCCTATGAGGAGCGGCTTAAAGAGCTGGGCATGTTTAGCCTGAAGAAGAGAAGGCTGAGAGGAGATATGATAGCCATGTATAAATATGCGAGAGGAAGCCACAGGGAGGAGGGAGCAAGCTTGTTTTCTGCTTCCTTGGAGACTAGGACGCAATGGAACAATGGCTTCAAACTACAAGAGAGGAGATTCCATCTGAACACGAGGAAGAACTTCCTGACTGTGAGAGCTTCCTGACCCAGAGTGTGGTGGAGGCTCCTTCTTTGGAAGCTTTTAAAGAGAGGCTGGATGGCCATCTGTCAGGGGTGATTTGAATGCAATATTCCTGCTTCTTGGCAGAATGGGGTTGGACTGGATGGCCCATGAGGTCTCATCCAACTCTTTGATTCTATGATTCTATATTGTTTAGGTCTGCTCATATGTTTCCACTAACGCCCCACCTCCTTATCTCGTCCATGTCCAGCCTCATTTCAATTTTTTAATTACATTTGGCCTAGCCATAGATTTTAAAAGTGTGTTGTACTATTGCCAATGCTCATGTTATTGTCTATGTGATTTATTTGAATTGCATGTATTGTTGTTATTGCTTGTATTGTTGTGTTGTGGGCTCGACCTCATGTAAGCCGCACGAAGTCCCTTGGGGAGATGGTAGCAGGGTATAAATAAAATTATTATTATCATCATCATCATCATCATCATCATCATCATCATATCAGCTCTCTCACTAATTTAAGGACTGCAAAACATGAACACATTCCTTTGATATTGAGAGGCCTGCTTCTGCCTCTCCTTCTCGTTGATTCTTTCTGATTTTCCACAATCGAATCTCTGCCCCCTCAGAAGCAGCCTGATAGCTCTGTCTAAACCAGCCACTTCCTTGGATGAGTTAATGTCCAAAACGGTTTCATTATCACACTCTGTCTTGGCAACAGCATCAGTGTTCACATTTGGGCATATTGAGTATTCATGCCAAGTTTGGTCCAGATATATCATTGTTTGAGTCCATGGTGCTCTCTGGATGTAGGTGTACTACAACTCCCAAACTCAAGGTCAATGCCCACCAAACCCTTCTAGTGTTTTCTGTTGGTCATGGGAGTCCTGTGTGTCACCTATGGTTCAACTCCAACATTGGTGGAGTTCAGAATGCTCTTTGATTTTAGGTGAAGTATAAATCCCAGCAACTACAACTCCCAAATGACAAAATCACAAATTTTTCAGTGAAGGACATACATTGGGTTGTTAGGTGTATGCTGTCCAAATTTGGTGTCCATTGGCCCACTGGCTTTTGAGTTCTGTTAATCCCACAAATGATCATTAGATTTTTATTTATATAGACTAGCTGTACCCGCCACGTGTTGCTGTGGCCAACCTTCCTTCCCTCTTTCTCTCCTTCCTTCTCTCTTTTTCTTTCCCTTCCTTCCTTCCTTCCTTCCTTCCTTCCTTCCTTCCTTCCTTCCTTCTTTTCTTCCTTCCTTCCTTCCTTCTCTACCTGTTTCTTTTCTCGCTTCCTTTGCTCTTTAGTTCCATCCTTTCTTGTCTCTTTCCTTCCTTCCTTCCTTCCTTTCCTCTCTCTCTCTCTCTTGTTCCTTCTGTCCTTCCTTCCCTCTTTCATTTTTTATTTCCTTCTCTCCTTCCTTCCTTCTCTACCTTTCTTTCTACGCTTCTCTCCTTCCCTCCTTCTTCCCCTTTGTCTCACTCCTTCTCTACCCTTCTTCCTTTCTTTTCTTCTTTCTCTCCTTCGCTCCTTCTTCTTTCCCTTTCTCTCCCTCCTTCCTTCTCTATCCTCCTTTCTTTCCTTCCCTCCTTCTTTCCCTCTTTCTCTCCCTCCTCTCCTTCCATCTTTACCCTTCTTTTTTTCCTTCTTTCTCTCCTTCCCTCCTTCTTTCCATTCTTCTTTCCCTCTTTCTCTCCCTCCTCTCCTTCCGTCTTTACCTTTCTGTTTTTCCTTCTTTCCTTCCCTCCCTCTTTCCCTTTCCCTCACTCCTTCTCTCACTCCTTCTCTACCTTTCTTTCTTTCTTTCTTTCTTTCTTTCTTTCTTTCTTTCCTTCCTTCCTTCCTTCTTTCTCTCCTTTGCTCCTTCTTCTTTCCCTTTCTCTCCCTCCTTCCTTCTCTACCCTTCTTTCTTTCCTTCCCTCCTTCTTTCCTTCTTTTTCTCCCGCCTCTCCTTCCATCTTTACCCTTCTTTTTTTCCTTCTTTCCCTTCTTCTTTCCCTCTTTCCCTCCCTCCTCTCCTTCCTTCTCTCCTTCCTTCTCTACCCTTTTTCTTTCCTTCCTTCTCTCCTTCCTTCCTTCCTTCCTTCCTTCCTTCCTTCCTTCCTTCCTTCCTTCCTCCCCCTTTCTGTGTTTGTGTTTTGTGTGTGTATATGTAAATATGTTTGTGCGTATATATGTGGTTTTGCACATACGTTGTAATGTATTTTTTTGGTGGGAGTTTAAATTGCAATAATTGGAGGGACCAAAATTGCAATAATTGGAAACTCACAAAGATCTTACCTACCTTTGTTTCATGTGGATTCCAGTCAACCTGCTCAATGTATTGTCTTGAGGAGCTGAGCTGCTCTGCTTCCTTTCTAGCATCTTCTGTGCTTCCTCTTGGAGAACAATCAAAAGGAAGCCTCTTTGGTTCCACGGTATGTAGGACTTGATCACAAAGCTGGTTTCCTCAAGTCTCAGCTCACAGGCAGTGATATAGTCCAGGGCTGCGCAGTAAGTGCTCCCGCCCCAAGCCCGCATCAGTCCGCGCCCGCACAGGGCCTTGACACAGCTGATGGGATGCGGAGAAGCGTGTTCGATGATCTTTTGGAAATCCTGAAGGGCCTCTTGACACCTTTTGTCATGGAGATAACAAAAACCTCGGAGGGCGAGAATGGTGTTGTTATAGGTCTCCTGCTCGGAATCCAGAAGCCGATTGCAGATCTCCAAGGCAATCTTGATGTCGCCTTTCAAGACATAACAATCCGCCAGGCGAACATTTAGTTCCCGCCAGGACTTTGGAGAAATCTGGATGAGGAAATGAAGGGTGGAGATGACTGTGGAGAGCAACCCCTTGTTGCCATCACTTCGGACTTCGAGCCTGGCTCGGATTGCTTCTCTGTAGGATGCAAACCCTTCCTCCAGGGCTTCTCTGGCGATCTTTTCTATCTTCTCGATATCTCCAGCAGAGAAGAGCTCCTCAAACGTTCTCCTTGCCCAACTGGGATGAGCCTCGAAGGCTGTAGTCAAGTCTTTCATCAACTCTGGCACCTTCCCACCTAAGGAAAAGTATGCGGCGGCTCTGCCAATGAGAAGGACAGTTGCTCGGTCTCCCCAAATCTCACCATTGGTGGACAATAACTCTAAAGCCTTACTATAAGCAGACACACACTCTTTATATTGTTGTTTTCCCAACAGGTGAGTTGCGTATGTTTGGTAGACCTGGAAGTCCTTTGGTGCTATGGCAACAAGAAAGTCATAGCAAGCACTTTGCCAGTTTTCCAGTCTAGAGTGACTATTTTCCCCAAGTGAGACAAAGTCCAAGAAGGTCTGAATGATCTGCTGCAAGTGTTGCGTTTGTCGACCACTTATGAACGCTACCGTCTTGTTCCGATGGTTCATAAAAGCATGGAGATAGTCCATGACACCATTTTGCACATTTGTCTTTGAGAGCACTGAGGCCATAGCTCTCGTGAGGAGCAACTCCAGGTCGCAGTGTGTGCCAACCAGAGAGTTACATTGACTCACTACTTCCTCGTAGTGGCCTTGTTTCAGCAAGGCTTCCATCTTGTACACGGAGGCAACCATGTTGTTGGGTTTGAGGGGATGATCAGGATGGCACCTACTCTCTAAAATGGGAATTATTTTCACTTGATGTTCCTCTCCGAAAGATCTCACCCTTTCGATAGCTGTGATGGTTAGTTGACAATGGACTGTTGTTTGCCTTCTTTACAGAGAGACACAGTCCGCTCCATAAATTTCAAGTTGAGTATAGAAACCTTTGTATCACCTGCAACCCTCCTAGTTCATCTTCAAGGCTGTTGTATTTTTCCTTAAATAGAAACAAAATATATTGAAAATTAGTTTGAGAAGTTTAAAGCTTAACTATCCTGTTGACCAGTGGTCCACAAGAACTAAAATATGGCCCGTGGCCTCACCATTACTACACTGTATTGTCGAAGGCTTTCATGGCTGGAATCACTAGGTTCTTGTGGGTTTTTTCGGGCTATAGAGCCATGTTCTAGAGGCATTTCTCCTGACGTTTCGCCTGCATCTATGGCAAGCATCCTCAGAGGTAGTGAGGTCTGTTGGAATTAGGACAATGGGTTTATATATTAGGCCTGGGTAACAACGCAAAAATTTGTTTCTAAAATCGATTTGTATTTGGGGGGTTTTTGCGTTTCAATATTTAAAATAATTACAAAATTTTCCTTTGAAAAAGTTCAGTATTTATGAAATTTCGTTAATTTCGTTAATTTCATTTTTAGAATATTTTTTGAATTTTTTTTGAAATATTTATTTATAAATATTTTTTGAAATATTTAAAAATGGAAAATTAACAATGCTTGCCCTGTTGTGGAGCGAACACAGCCACAGGACAGGGACAAACTCACACACACAGGCACACAAGGGTCTTCTCTTTTTTTAGAATATTTTTTGAATTTTTTGAAGAATAAAAGAAAGATATTTTTCAGAAATATTTAAAAATGGAAAATTAACAATGCTTGCCCTGTTGTGGAGCGGACACAGCCACAGGACAGGGACAAACTCACACACACAGGCACACAAGGGTCTTTTCTTTTTTTAGAATATTTTTTTGAATTTTTTGAAGAATAAAAGAAAGATATTTTTCAGAAATATTTAAAAATGCTTGCCCTGTTGTGGAGCGAACGGCAAAGCCTCCCCGCTGCTCCCAGCCCAGGGAATGAATGAATGCAAGCAATGAATGAATGCAAGCCAAGCCTCCCTCCTGAACCTCCGTCTCCTCACCTTCCCCAGCAATGAGCAATGCGGCCACGTGGAGCCGCTTTTAAAGGGCAGCCCGCCCAATCACAATCAGCCACGGTGCTTGGGAGCGCCGCATTGGCTCCCAGCGCACCCAGCATCCTCCATCCCTAAAACGTCACGTAAAAAAGATGGAGGATGCCGTTTCGATATTTAAAAACACTTCCGGGTTTGAAAATATGTTTTGTAATCGTTTTCTCCTGAGGAATCTGTACAAGGACCAAGTAGCAACAGTAAGAACTGACCACGGAACAGGAGACTGGTTCCAGATTGGGAAAGGTGTACGGCAAGGCTGCATCCTCTCACCCAACCTCTTTAACGTGTATGCAGAACACATCATGCGAGGATGTGCGGGGCTTGAGGAATGCAAAGCTGGGGTGAAAATTGCTGGAAGAAACATTAACAACCTCAGATATGCAGATGACACCACTCTGATGGCCGAAAGCGAGGAGGAGTTGAGGAGCCTTCTAATCAAGGTGAAAGAAGAAAGCGCAAAAGCCGGGTTGCAGCTAAACGTCAAAAAAACCAAGATTATGGCAACAAGAATGATTGACAACTGGAAAATAGAGGGAGAAACCGTGGAGGCCGTGACAGACTTTGTATTTCTAGGTGCAAAGATGACTGCAGATGCAGACTGTGGCCAGGAAATCAGAAGACGCTTCCTTCTTGGGAGGAGAGCAATGTCCAGTCTCGACAAAATAGTCAAGAGTAGAGACATCAGACTGGCAACCAAGATCCATTGCCTAGTCAAAGCCATGGTCTTCCCTGTAGTCACCTACGGATGTGAGAGCTGGACCTTAGGGAAGGCTGAGCCAAGGAAGATCGATGCTTTTGAGCTGTGGTGCTGGAGGAAAGTGCTGAGAGTGCCTTGGACTGCGAGAAGATCCAACCAGTCCATCCTCCAGGAAAGAAAGCCCGACTGCTCACTGGAGGGAAGGAGACTAGAGACAAAGTTGAAGTACTTTGGCCACATCATGAGGAGACAGGAAAGCCTAGAGAAGACAATTATGCTGGGGAAAGTGGAAGGCAAAAGGAAGAGGGGCCGACCAAGGGCAAGATGGATGGATGGCATCCTTGAAGTGACTGGACTGACCTTGAGGGAGCTGGGGGTGATAACGGCCGACAGGGAGCTCTGGCGTGGGCTGGTCCAAGAGGTCACGAAGAGTCGGAGACAACTGAACGAATGAACAACAACAACAACAATCGTTTTGAATTGCTAAAAATAACGAATATTTAACGAATTACAAAATTAACGAACGAATGCAACCTGAACCCTGTCACATTCACCATGGAGGACCTCCTTGCGGCAACACCAGAGGCACTCCAAGTGGCCAGATACTGGTCAAAGGACATTCAATTGACTATCAAGTATGCAAAATTTGTGGGTTTTTTATCTGTTTGTTTGTTTTGTTCTGTTAGAAATGTAATACAATGGTATGGTTGCTGATGACGCGATAAATAAATAAATGAATAAATAAATAAGAACCCCAAAAGCAAAAATCTGCAAAAAGTGTAGTAACTCACATGGAACAACAACTTGGCTTGGGGGAGCATACTGGTCTGATCCTGCATCCATTGGAGATTATAAACATCCGTAAAGGCTATGTCCCCACTCAACACGCCATGCAACCTGCAGCTCGTGGGAGCAGAAAGCCATGGAAAACACAAAAGCAGCAGCAACTCAATCTGCCGCATGCCTGGCTGTTTCCCAGGAGACAGTAAACAGTCGGCTAGCCTGCTTGGCTTCAGCTGACAGAGTGCAAATTCTTGATCCTTTAACTGAGAAGTTAGATGGCAGGGAGAACCAGTGTCAGGATCTTATCCTAGGCTCCTATAAGAATAGCAGGAAGGCCAAGTAGTAGAGAAGCTTTTAAAATAATTTGAATTTATCAGACAGGGAAAGATATAAAAATAATCCCAACGCTGCTTCACCAAATTATAACGTTACCGCACCTCTGTACCACCAATTATAAGGAACCTGGGGAAAACTATGCCAGCAGATTACCACTAATTATAAGGAACTTAGTAGGGAAAGGAACAGGGGATTTTAGAATAGTGAATCCCACAAGCTGCCAACCAAATTATATATAGGTGCAGGGGAATTTTTAAAACAGGAAGGAGGCAACTGGGAGATCTTGAAACTAGGGCTGGGTGGTTTCGTTTCGTTAATTCGTAATTTGTTAATAATTCGTTAATTTTTTCAATTACAAAACGATAACGAACCATTCTGGAGCAATTTTTTTTTAAAACGAATTTTTAAACACGTTTTGTAAATGCTTCGTATTTCGTTATTGTATTTGTTTCGTTATTGTTCTGAGGTCGTTTCGTTATTATTTCCGCATGTCTGGGGCAAGTTTTTTGTTTAATTAGTGAAAAAAAATTATAATATCACACCAACAGTCAACAACAGAGGGAGAGGGAAGCTTCAGAAGTTTTTGGAGGTTTTTTAGCGTATTTCGCGGTCGCGTCCGCCATTAACGAATCGATTCGTTATTGTTTCGGAAATTGATTCGTTATTTTTTTCACATTTACGAAATTTTGTAAATATCGAACTTTTTAAAAGGAAAAAATTGTAATTATTTTAAATAACAAAACCCAAAAACCCCCAAAAAACGAATCGATTTTAGAAACAAATTTTTCCGTTGTTACCCAGGCCTACTTGAAACTGTTTCTTCAATTGTTTTTGCTGCCACCTTTTCATTTGGTATTCAGACTGAGTTGTATGTGGAGAGTATACTTAGTAACACCCTCTTGTGTTACAATAGCGTTTGTTTTCTTTTGAGGGTTTAAATCACAGTGATGTTCACACTGAGGCTGTTATAGAGTGTTAACAATAAATAAAACGTTTATTTGACAGGCTTAAACTTCTTCTGGTACAAATGCGTAGTGGTTTCAGTAAGTTACTGGTACGTAAGCTTCTGGTTACTTTCGATGTACAATTCTTAGATGGGTTCTGGGTTCAAATCTTGATGTTAACAAAACAGGAGATTATCTCAGGAAATGAATTGCTGATAATAATTCCAAACAAAATCCTCCCATTCTGGAACCTAGCCAATAGCCTTTGGTCTAGCCTTCCTCAGGGACAAAGAACAGACCACAAAAAAGGTCCTGTTCCACTATCTGTATTCCTAGCTAATTTCTCTAGCTCTTGAATACCACAAAAGATTAACCCAGCTCTCCTATCTAACACCAACCGTTATCACTAACTAACAAAGTCCCCAACGGACAAATTCCAACTGCTAACTCAAGCCTCAGTTCAAAAGGTACACTTTTTTCTTTTTGAACGCTAGGCTCCGCCCCTATCTTCTAACCAATCCTGGCTGTCTAATCTCTGCTTCCTGGATTAGGACACGCCCCCTCTAGAAAACCCTTAACTAAAATGGTGTCTTCTTGTTTCCTTATCCTAAGATGGCCGCCAGGGCTTCCTGGGATTGGTTTTAGAGATGTGGGGCCTGAATGCAGTTCAGTTGATGGCTTAGAGAGGCCTGCATTGCTGCAAAGGGATTCTCAATGTCTGGAGCATGGGAAAGGCTCTGCACCTGGTCAGTTATCTCCAGGTAGAAAGACAAACAAATCAGAAATTAAAGCGCTCAGTCAGATTAGAGCAGATTAGAGTGAAACCAAAATTGAGGAAAAATCAATTTTTAGCTGTTTTGGAAACAAAGTAGACATATAATTGCCAAGTACCGAGTCTAGCTTCAGACGAAGCAATGTTGCATTCACGATAAGTTCTTCATGCTAAGTTCTTTGTTTGATTCCTGTTTTAAGTCCCTTTGCTGTTATTTTGCCTTTGAAATCAAGCCTCTAGTTTCATGAACTTTTTTAGACTATTTCTCTTTGGATCAATTTCTCTTTTTAAACTTTCTAATCAATTGGATTTACCTTTTACTGTGGATTACTTTTTATTGCTTTGGCTTTTGTTACCCTCAATAAACTGCTTGCTATTTTAACTTAACTGTGTGGTGTTTAAAGCAAGAGGGAATCCTGCTCTGGAGTGCAACTAGGGCAGTCTTTCTCAACTTGAGGATCAGGACCCCTGGGGGGGAGGGTCGTGAGGGTCCTATTTATTTATTTATTTATTTATTTACCTTACTTATATACCGCTGTTCTCAGCCCGAAGGCGACTCAATTTGGCTCGCTTGGATCCGAACGCCACACACTTTCTAGTTCCCTCTTCCTTCACTTCATCGCTGCCAGCTCCTCAGTGAACCAGGGAGCTGATTTAGCTCGGCTACTTGAGAGGGCACGTTCCAGAGCGATAGTGTCAATTGTCCTAGTCATCTCCCCATTCCAGAGAGCGACCAGGGTCTCGACAGGATCACCTACCGAGGCGGCGGGAAACTCCCCAAGAGCCGTCAGGAATCCATCTGGATCCATAAGTCTCCTGGGGCGGACCAACTTAATGGGTCCTCCACCTCTGCAGAGGTTAGGGGGCGCAGTGAGCCTAAATCTGACCAGGAAGTGGTCAGTCCATGGCAACGGAGAGATGGTCAGCTCCTCGACCCCACCACCTTCCTCCCATACCTGGCAGAAAACCAAGTCCAATGTATGTCCTGCACTGTGAGTGGGGCCAGATATTTGTTGGGACAGCCCCATGGTTGCCATCGCAGACATGAAGTCCTGAAAGGGCCGCCTTGGCATGGACATTGAAGTCCCCCAGCACAAGAAGCCGCTGGGACTCCAATGCCAGGCTCGAGACCACCCCTGCTAGCTCAGGTAAGGAGACTGTAGTGCAGCGAGGTGGACGGTACACTAACAGAATCCCTATTCTGTCCCGGTCACCCAACCTCAAGTGGATGCATTCAAATTTTGTTGACTGCGGGATGGGGCCCCTGGTCAAAGGGATGAAATCTCTATAGACCACTGCAACTCTGCCTCCCCGCCCTTCGGATCTTCGTTGGTGCTGCACGGAAAAACCTGGTGGGCAAAGCTGGGTCAAATTCACGCCTCCAGCTTCGTCCAACCATCCTAGCAGTCTTGCCAGCTACATGACCAGAAGGTGACAACGCAGGCTCCTTGGCTACAAAATAGAGAACAACACTTCCCCCAGAGCCAGAAATGAGCACTGCCACCAAAGCCGGAAATGAAAGGAGAAGCCTCTACCATTGTTTGTGTTTGTCTGTCTCGTTGTATATGATTGTAAAAGCATTGAATGTTTGCTTATGTCTGCTGTAAATGCTGTAATCCACTCTGAGTCCCGTAGGGAAGAAGGGCAGAATATAAATAACGTGTGTATGTGTGTGTGCTCTTTTTTTTTTACTTCCTAATCAATTGGATTTACCTTTTACTGTGGATTACTTTTTATTGCTTTGGCTTTTGTTACCCTCAATAAACTGCTTGCTATTTTAACTTAACTGTGTTGTGTTTAAAGTCAGAGGGAATCCTGCTCTGGAGTGCAACAAGGGCAGTGTTTCTCAACTTTAGGGTCAGGACCCATGGGAGGGGGTTGCGAGGAGGGTGTCAGAGGTGTCGCCAAAGACAGGAAAAGACAAAAGATGCTCCTAGCAGTCTTGCCAGCCACACGACCAGGAGGTGCCAACACAGGCTCCTTGGCTTCAAAATAGAGAACAGTACTTCCCCCAGAGCCAGAAATGAGCACTGCCTCCAAAGCAGAAATGAAAGGAGAAGCCTCTACCATTGTTTGTGTTTGTCTGTCTCATTATATATGGTTGTAAAGGCATTGAATGTTTGCCTATGTTTGCTGTAAATGTTGTAATCTGCTCTGAATCCCCTAGGAGAGAAGGGCGGAATATAAATAAAGTGTGTGTATTAGGGCTGGGCAGTTTCGTTTTGTTAATTCGTAATTCGTTAATAATTCGTTATTTTTTTTAATTACAAAACGATAACGAACCATTCTGGAGCAATTAAAAAAACGAATTTTTAAATACGTTTTGTAAATGCTTCGTATTTCGTTATTGTATTCGTTTTGTTATTGTTTTGAGGTCGTTTCGTTATTATTTCTGCATGTCTGGGGCAAGTTTTATGGTTGTTTTTTGTTTAATTAGTGAAAAAAAATTATAATATCACACCAACAGTCAACAACAGAGGGAGAGGGAAGCTTCAGAAGTTTTTGGAGGTTTTTTAGCGTATTTCGCGGTCGCGTCCGCCATTAACGAATCGATTCGTTATTGTTTCGGAAATCGATTCGTTAATGTTTTGTAATTTTTTTCACATTTACGAAATTTCGTAAATATCGAACTTTTTAAAAGGAAAATTTTGTAATTATTTTAAATAACAAAACGCAAAACCCCCCAAAAAACGAATTGATTTTAGAAACAAATTTTTCCGTTGTTACCCAGGCCTAGTGTGTATATGTGTGTGTGTATAGAAAGAGAGAGAGAGTGAGTTTCCTGAACAGAAAGACTTCTTGTCTGACAACCACACATGCACTTTCACACTTTGGCTTCGTCTACACTGAAATAGGATTATGTGCAGAAAATAAATATAGATAAGAAGAATGTAACTTACCCCGTCTTCCAAGAGGACTTGTGGGGTTCCGGTGTCTGAATTACACCACCTCTTCTCCAAGACTGTATTGCATTTAGAGAAAGGCAAATGTTTCCAAAATTGGGTTTTAAGCCTCAGCAGAAAGGCAGACAGAAAGGCACTGGAGGAGAAAGAAAAACTCAGACCTCCAAGAGCCCTATTTAAATATTAAAGTGCATCACAGCATTTCCTTTTGATATCGGGCAGGGCATGAATTTTTTAAAAGGAGAAAGCACACAAGTGGAACGATGCCTGTCGCATGAAGGAAAGGAGCCTTTTCTCAACATGGAGGTGAAGTCAATAAGGACTTTTGGAGGGTCTCCCCAGTAAAAGAGACCCCTAGGACCGCACCAAAGAGGGTCCCTAACCTTGGTGAGGACAGAGAAGACGAATTCCGGTGACGAAAAAATATTAAAAAGAATAAAAATCTCACCAAAGTGGAAGAAGATGGCGACTGAGGCTCTTTATTAGCGATTCAGCTGGATCGGATGCAATTGCGGGGATAGCTCACCCACAAGCATGCCGGTACAAAGTTTTGCAAGCATTTTATAGACAGAACACATACAGAGATTTCAAATTTCTTGCCCGCCCTTCCCCGCTGGCTCGTCGGTGATTGGCTCAGGCTGAGGGCGGGCCACCAAGCCTCCTCCCAGCTGTTCGGGCTGCCAGCCAATCACCGACGAGCCGGGCGGGGAAGGGCGGGCGGGAAATTTGAAATCTCTGTATGTGTTCTGTCTATAAAATGCTTGCAAAACTTTGTACCGGCCCGCTTCTGGGGAGCCAATCCGGATGCTCTCGCTGCTTTTGGGGATTGACGAATCAGGGAAGAGGAGGCGGGGTGATCGAGGACAATGGAAGGCGATGAGATTATGACACCATCGGCCAGCTGTGGCATTGAGGCATTATTTTTCCGGTGGAGAATTGATTGAATTAAGAAGGGTTTTCCTGTCCCTGATCTGATAAGAAGAAGTTTGCTTTGTGTGCCAGGTGAAGAAGCCGAAACTGGCACAAAGACTCCCTGGCTGGCAGCCTGGACAGCATTGTTTGAAATAATCAGAACTTGCCTTTGGGGAAGTTACCTTTGACCAGACCAACTCAGAAAATCAAAGGAGAACTTCCCTGGTTATTGTCCATGCTAATGTCTGTGGAAGGTTGGTTTCGAGGGAGACAACAGCCCTGCTCAGGCACTGAGTGTTTCCTGGTCGCTTTTCTGGGGCGAGGGTAAAGCAAAAGGGCAAATAATATTTCATAGGAAGATATATACATTTAAATCATAAGCATTTCATAGCAACAGAGACCCCCATCCCTGTCCCATGTCCCAATTAATAAAGGAATTGATTTTATTTGGAGACCTTGAGTCCAATGTTCTTGAAGAAAGTTCATGAGAAATAATATTTCCTGAAGTTCCAAATAGGCAACAGACAGTCCTTGATCTTGGCAAAGGCTGGCAAATAGAGCCCCGGCTGTACTGCAATGGATCCACAATCTGGTCCTTGGAAAACTGAATCTCTTCCCAAGGTCCGGGGCCCCCCTGGCCAGGCTCCCCTCCGAAGTCCCATGGGGGAATCACATCAAGTCCCCGGGTCCGGAGCTCAGCAGAGGCGAGCGGCGGCGAAGAGCAGTCGAACGGTTACCATGAAACCGGCGTTTTTGACAATCAGCTGTTTCTAGTAAAATATATTCTCGAAAATGGAGAAGTTATTTCCCTGGCATAGGGATCCAAAATAGAAAAAGCGAGATAGCAGATAGGCTTAGAATATTGCAGGGGAAAATATGACATTAAAATGGAGCCGATCCACCATTTTATGATTTCGTGGATACCGAAAGGATCCGAAAGGAGAAATCCCATATCCGCGGTTTCATATAACGCAGATTCAGCGTCCCTGGAACGCCAGGAAGGCATTCCAGGCAGGCTCGCGGTTCCCCGGAGCCTAGAAAAGGGTTAATCTCATGCAATTTGATGGTTCAGGCAAGGGAAGACACAAAGTATCAAGCGGGAAAGTTAAAAGTTGCAATTTCAAGTACCTTTATTAGGGGAATGGCTACAATGTTAGGGCTTGGGGGAAAGTGATAGAAAGGCACAGAGGCTGAGTGCAGTCCTAGTTTGAGCTGTCTGTTGGGGTACATTTCATCAGTTTGTCCCAATTGTGACTTCCAGGAACTGCGGAACTCTCCGCTGCGGGTCAAACCAACTTGAAGGCGGGGGCCTCTGCTGTCCTCGATGACAGAGGTAGAGAATACTGCCTTTCTTGTGCATTGGTTTCAAGCCTAAATAGATTTACAAGCTGGGTAGATGTAGGGAATGCCGTGGATGTAGCGTACCTGGATTTCAGTAAGGCCTTCGACAAGGTCCCCCATGACCTGATGGCAAGGAAACGAGTCCTGAAATGGCAGGGAGAAAGTTTGAGGAGAAAAGACAAAGAGAGGTCCTGAGATCTGAAAAGTAGGGTTTATTCTCAGTTGGCGCCAACCGGATCTGGACTGTCAAGACTCAGACAGACCAGCAAAGCAAACGGCAATGTAAGAGTTAAAGGAAGGTGTTTAATGTCTATTAACAAAACAAAAGGAGACTCTTCAAGGCAGAGTAGTAAACAAAGAAGGCTTGCGGTCAGCAGGAATGTAAACAAACTGGTCTCAGTCAGTCTTTGTTGGCAAAAGGAAAGTCAGTCTAAACAAAAGCAGGCAGCTTGGATTCAGCAGTAAAACTTAGTCCGTTTCAAAGGCAAACAAAACAGCAAACAGCAATCCGCATGAAGAGCGGTCCGACGAAGTTTCCAGGGATAAGCAGGGGCGTTGTCAGGCAGTCCGAGGGTCAAGGCAAGGAAGACTCACGAGTCTGGTTCCGGCAGGGTTGTTCACACGATCAGGAAACACGAAGCTGCAACAAGAGCTCAGGGCAGGAGTTACACACAAGGCACACGGTAATGCGACACTTTGAACTCTGCGATTAGTCTGTCCCCAAACTGCTGCTTAAATCTCATCCGAATCACTGGAGTTACTTTCAGCTGCGTCTAATTCCACAGGTGAATCCCGGCTGCGCCATTGTTGCCAGTCAGTACTTCGGGCTCCATCCTGCAAAGTATTATCTGCAACCCAATTATCATTAAAACCCTGGAATTCATCGCTAGACGTGGGAGCATTAATAACATCCATTACTTCCTGAACTTTAGTCCAGTCCAGCTCTTCCTCTTCGCTGTCAAAGTCCCCACAATCAGCTACATCTCTCAGGCGTTTAGCAACAGATCCCACATCACTATTTGAGCTGCTGGCTACTCTCTTTGCACCTCTGTAATCTTCCAGCTCCATTTCCTCGCGAGTAAAACCCTCAAAATCCTCCTCATCCGTAGTCTCTAAGAACAAGTCTCTGATCCTTTTCAGCTGTTGCTGAGCTTCATCATCCTCTAAACCACGCTTCCTTCTACTACTAGTAGTAGGTGCATGAGACAAACGCTGAGTCTCAACATGGACCCTCTTGGTAAGCCAGGAAAATAGGGTACAGAATAAAGAAAAAGCTTGGTTTATATACTCTTTAAAATAATATGCATGCATCATATAGGCATCACAATGTGTGTCACAAAATTCTACTTTTACATTGACTTCAATGGCATATTTTAACTTCAACACCTGTCAATCTTCATTTTGAGCATTCTTATCTGAGGAGGTGCTCTTAATGAGGACCATCGCCAGAATGTCTACTAGACCCGATAGCAAGAGCTTCCATCCATCTTGAGATAAGTTCTTCCTGAAGCCTCATTAATGACCAGCTCATTAATTAATTAATTAATGACCAGCTCATTAATCTTACGATAAGGTGCCTGGTACCAAAATGGAACCTCTTGAAATATGCCAGAGGTCTCTTAACATTCCTTTCTTTAGATCCTGGACTCTAATCTTTGCAGCTTTTAAGAAGCCAAGTGAAGTGAAGGTCATGCATACACACATTTCTCTTTGTGATTTCATACATTTTCTATCTCCTATTTCTAATATACATCAAATATATATTTTCCAATATGTGTATCATGTATTTTCATCATGCCTTCATCAGTCCAATGTGGGCTAGGCAAAACTATGGTTAGGTGGATCTGTAATTAGTTAAATGGGCGAACCCAGAGAGTGATTCTCCCCAATGCTTCCTCTTCATCCTGGAAAGAAGTGATGAGTGGAGTGCCATCTGCAGGGTTCCGTTTTGGACCCGGTCCTGTTCAACATCTTTATTAATGACTTAGATGAAGGGCTAGAAGGCAGGATCATCAAGTTTGCAGACGACACCAAATTGGGAGGGAGAGCCAATAGTCCAGAGGACAGGAGCAGAATTCAAAACGATCTTGACAGATTAGAGAGTTGATTGGCCAGAACTAACAAAATGAAGTTCAACAGGGACAAATGCAAGAGACTCCACTTAGGCAGAAAAAAGGAAATGCAAAGAGACAGAATGGGGGACAATGCCTGGCTCGAGAGCAGGACGTGTGAAAAAGATCTTGGAGTTCCTTGTGGACAACAAGTTAAACATGAGCCAACAATGTGATGTGGCGGCAAAAAAAGCCAATGGGATTTTGGCCTGCATCAATAGGAGTTTAGTGTCTAGGTCCAAGGAAGTCCTGCTCCCCATGCTGTATTCTGCCTTGATTAGACCACACCTGGAATATTGTGTCCAATTCTGGGCACCACAATTGAAGAGAGATATTGACAAGCTGGAATGTGTCCAGAGAAGGGTGACTAAATTGATCAAGGGTCTGGAGAACAAGCCCTATGAAGAGCGGCTTAAAGAGCTGGGTATGTTTAGCCTAAAGAAGAGAAGACTGAGGGGAGACATGATAGCCATGTATAAATATGTGAGAGGAAGTCACAGGGAGGAGGGAGCAAGCTTGCTTTCTGCTTCCATGGAGATTAGGACGCGGAACAATAGCTTCAAAGTACAAGAAAGGAGATTCCATCTGAACAATAGGCAGTAAGAGCATCTAGAGCTTTGGAGAGCTTCTGCTCAACCATCTCAAAGCTCCCTGCTTGAACGGTAATGGCACGATCATCAGCATAGATGAAACTCTCTGTCCCTTCTGGCAGTAGCTGGTCATTTGTGGAGATGTTGAACATGGATGGAGTGAGCACGCTCCCCTGAGGCAGGCCGTTCTTCTGTTTCCGCCATCTGCTTCTCTGGCCCTGGAACTCAACAAAGAAGCTCCTGTTTTGTAGCAGGTTTCCTATGAGGCGGGTGAGGCGGTCGTCCTTTGTGATATTATACATTTTTCTCAGGAGGAGGTGGTGGTTCACAGTCTCATAGGCTGCTGACAGGTCTATGAAGACAGCTCCTGTGATCTGCTGCCTTTCAAAGCCATCTTCTATGTGCTGAGTCAGGTTCAGCACTTGCGATGTGCAGCTTTTGCCTTTCCTGAAGCCAGCTTGCTGTGGAATTGGGCTCGGTGGCGAAGGGTTATGCGCCGATTTTCCAATGGAAATATCGGCAGTTGTATTTCATTGAGAGCACATGAAAGATGGCTGAAAGCCAATTTCCCCCTTTTCCATGCTCAGAGATCTTAGGGGAAAAAAACCATTCCTTTCTGATTCCATTAATCTAACTCTTGCTAATATATCAAAGTGTAGAGCAGTTACTTGTAAAAATGATTAAGCTGCTAATTAAGCTGTTTATAACTTGTTTCCCCAGTCACTAATGATAATTAACATGCAAATTAGCTGAGGGAAGAGAGGCACAGGGGTCCTCAGTTCATTACGAAGTTAATTACTGTTTGCATACTTAAATATTACAGTTATAAATGGTGGCATTTAATGTAATGGGCAAGCTGATAATTATGCCAACGACATTTTGAAAATTCATTTTCTTTCCGTGTTATTCCCTCGTCCAATCCCTGGATGTTAATGCCTTTCTGCTTGGCTGATAAACTTAGTTCAAAAACTAATATTGGTGTAACCAAACACATTCTTATTTCATAATATTTTCCTTTCTACGGTGAAGAAAATTGACTGCCTAATTGGAACGAAAACGAATACACAAAAATACAGTGGGACTTTCGAATCCGGACTGAAGTTTTGGAACACAATACACCAGACATCACGATGAAGTCGAACATGACCCTTATCAAAAGACACTCTGTGTGGACTATAACAAAGTATCGTGACCTCTGGCATCGGAGGTTTTGGCCACCAGAGGAAAGGGCCGCTTGGCAATTTTGATTATATCACAGTGGGACAGAGGGGAGGCTTCGGAAAGCTGCACCTAACCCTGATCTGTCAACCATTCAATCTCTCTACCAAAATATCCACTCAAAGTTTCCCCCATTGTTCCTCTGTCTTGGCATGGAAGAAAATCTGGATTATGGCAGTATCGCCAACATCAATGTTTATTAGAACCACTCAAAGAACAATACAAGGCTAGCTCGTAGGCCTTTAGGACTCACCGGCCCCTTGGACATTTCCTGAATTTCCATAATCCACTCAAGAATGCATTGTATTCCCTTGTCCTGCCTCCCTCTCTCCTGATTCACTGAAGCGCCGAGGCGGCAGAAGCTTTGTGATTGGCCCAGGCGCTTGAGAGGCGGCCGAGCCTCCTCCCAGCTGTTGAAGCACCAGCCAATCACCTTCAAGTCAGGTGGAGGGCAGGGAGTGGGAGATTCAAACCAGACAACTCTGTTTTTCTATAAAATGGCTTTTATTTGTATTCATGCATGCTTAGCTTGGTGAAATATTACTGCTTTGCATCCTTTTCAGCTGAATTGCAATAAAATCATCTCAGTGGTGCTTCCTTCAATTTTGGTGAGATTTCTTTCGGGAACTTAGGAAAAACCTTTTAAATTGGGCTTCTCTTTGCTCACCATTGTAGCGAGCCCTCTTTGGTGGTTCCGCAGGGTCTCTCCTTCAGGGCCAGACCCTTTTAAAGTACACCTCGATTGTGGAAAAGAAAAAAAGTCTGGATTATTAATGTCGCCATACCGGGTGATAGTCGCATTGAGGAAAAACAACAGGAAAAACTCAGCCGCTATCAAGACCTCAAAATCAAACTGCAAAGGCTCTGGCATAAAACAGTCCAGGTGGTCCCAGTGGTCATTGGCGCACTGGGTGCCATGCCAAAAGATCTCAGCTGGCTTTTGGAAACAATAAACATTGACAAAAGCACGATCTGTCAACTGCAAAAGGCCACCTGACTTGGATTTGCGCGCATCATTCGAAAATACATCACACAGTCCTAGACGCTTGGGAAGTGTTCGACTTGTGATTTTGTGATACGAAATCCAGCATAGAGATCTCGTTTGCTGTGACATACTGTGCTTTTGTAATTAATAATAATAATAATAATAATAATAATAATAATAATAATAATAATAATTCTGGCAGCCCAAGAACAAGCCAATAGAACCAATGCCATCTGTGATGAATTCCCTACCTTTTTAGGTCCAGGGAAAGCTCAGGAAGTAGGTCCATTAAGTTCGGCAGCCATTTTATGAGATGGTGCATGGAGGCAGCCATCTACCCATTTCCTAGAGGGGGTGGAGCTTAGGAGCAGCCTGGAGGGAAATGTGGAGAGCTTTGTAATTGACTGAGAGAGAGTGGGCGGAGCTTAGATAGAAAGCAGAGGAAAAAAGCCTTGAAGTAGTAGACAAAATCACGATCTGTTAACTGTAAAAGGCCACTTTACTTGGATCTGCATGCATCATTACACAGTCCTAGACGCTTGAGAAGTGTTCGTCTTGTGGTTTTGTGATACAAAACCACAAACCACAAGCATATAGATCTTGTTTGCTGTGACATACTGTATTTTTGTGTCAATATGATAACAATAACAACAACAACAATAAGATTAAGATTGTTTGGGGAGTCCCTGCTCTTGGTCCCACCCCCTTTGCAAGCGCGACTAGTGGGAATGAGAGACAGGGCCTTCTCAGTGATGGCTCCACAGTGGTGGAACTCCCTCCTCAGTGACGTTAGATCAGCCCCCTCCCTCTTGGCCTTCAGAAGGAAGGTGAAAACTTGGGTTTCCGAGAATAGCGCAGTGCAATAACAGATATGGAATATGCGCAATGACTATGGAATTGCCTTCGACTACGATTATGGATAGCACGGTTTCAATATTGACTTTAATGTTTTTAAATGTTTAATATATATATTCATTTAAATTTAATTTTAGTGTTTATTAGAATTGTAAGTGTTCTAAGGCATTGAATAATCGCCTATATGTAAGCCACCTTGGCAGCTACTTCTCAACAAAAGTCAACATTGACACTGAAATACAACACCGCCTGAGCTCTGCAAGTGCAGCTTTTTTCCCAATGAAGCAGAGAGTGTTTGAGGACCGAGACATCCGTGGGGATACCAAGGAGCTTGTTTATAAAGCTATTGTCTTCCCAACCCTGCTGTGGCAGCCACCTCTCCACAAAAGTCAACGTTGACACTGAAATACAACACCGCCTGAGCTCTGCAAGTGCAGCATTTTTCCCAATGAAGCAGAGAGTGTTTGAGGACTGGGACATCCGTAGGGATACCAAGGTGCTTGTTTATAAAGCTATTGTCTTCCCAACCCTGCTGTGGCAGCCACCTCTCCACAAAAGTCAACGTTGACACTGAAATACAACACCGCCTGAGCTCTGCAAGTGCAGCATTTTTCCCAATGAAGCAGAGAGTGTTTGAGGACCGGGACATCCGTAGGGATACCAAGGTGCTTGTTTATAAAGCCATTGTCCTCCCAACCCTGCTATACGTCTGCCAAACGTGGACTGTCTACAGATGTCACATGCAACTCCAAGAACAATTCCATCAGTGTTGCCTCCAAAAAATCCTGCAAATCTCTTGGGAAGACAAGCAAACAAACATCAGTTTGCTGGAAGAAGCAAAGACCACCAGCATTGAAGCGATGGTCCTCCACCATAAACTCCACTGGACCGGCCACGTTGTCCGGATGTCCGACCACCATCTCCCAAAGCAGTTGCTCTACTCCGAACTCAAGAACAGAAAACGGAATGTATTGTCGAAGGCTTTCATGGCTGGAATCACTAGGTTCCTGTAGGTTTTTTTGGGCTATAGGGCCATGTTCTAGAGGCATTCCCTCCTGACGTTTCGCCTGAATCTATGGCAAGCATCCTCAGAGGTAGTGAGGTCTGTTGGAATTAGGACAATGGGTTTATATATCTGTGGAATGGCTGGGGTGGGGCAAAGAGCTCTCTGTGGACAATTTCAACAGAAAGGAGGAGACCATGAAAATGAACAAAATCTGGCTACCAGTATTAAAAAACTCTAAAATTACAACAGCAAAACAGCAGAGAGGAAACAACCAGGCACTAGGCCTGGGTAACAACGGAAAAATTTGTTTCTAAAATCGATTTGTAATTGGGGGGTTTTTTTGTTTCGATATTTAAAATAATTACAAAATTTTCCCTTAAAAAAGTTCGGTATTTACGAAATCGATTCGTTAAGATGGTGCCCGCGTTGGCGCATGCGCAAAGCATTTACGAAATTCATTATTTGCTTACATCGTTAATAACGAATCGATTCGTTAAGATGGCGCACCGCGTTAGCGCATGCGCAAAAAAGGCATTTACGAAATTTCGTTATTCGTGCTAATTGCACTGTATTATATATAGCACTTTGTGTTGGCAAAAGGAGCGCACTGGTTGGAACTACACAAATGACAAACGCACACACAGGCACACAAGATTCTTTCCTTTTTTTAGAATATGTTTTGATTTTTTTTAAGAATAAAAGAAAGGTATTTTTCAAAAATATTTAAAAATGGAAACTTAACAAATTAACAAAAACCACCCTCGCTCTCCCAACAACAGAATTAAGGAATTAAGGAATCAATGCAAGGAAATCCAGCTTAGCCAGCCAACCAAGCCAATGCAAGCCAATGCAAGCCAATGCAAGCCAATGCAAGCCAATGCAAGCCAATGCAAGCCAATGCAAGCCGCCCTCCCGGACCTCCCTTCTCCCTCGCCTCCGCAACAATGAGCAAAGCGGCCACGCGGAGCCGCTTTTAAAGGGCTTCCCGGCCAATCAAAATCAGCCACGGTGCACTGCTTGGGTGCTTGGGAGCGCCGGATTGGCTCCCAGGCACCAGCATCCTCCATCCCATTTCCAAAACGGGCGGAAGCTCGTAAAAAGGATGGAGGATGCCGTTTCGTTATTGAAAAACCCTTCCGGGTTTGAAAAAATGTTTTGTATTCATTTCGTAATTGCTAAAAATAACGAATATTTAACGAATTACGAAATTAACGAACGAAACCGCCCAGGCCTACCAGGCACATCTTAACACCTCTCAACGGAACATTTTCCCAGGCGCAGCCAGGCCTTCAAATGCTAATGAAGGTGGTCAGCTGAAACGTTCACACCTAGCTCCAGCAGGGAAGAGCTCTTTGCCCCACCCCAGCCATTCCACAGATATATAAACCCATTGTCCTAATTTCAACAGACCTCACTACCTCTGAGAATGCTTGCCATAGATGCAGGCGAAACGTCAGGAGAGAATGCCTCTAGAACATGGCCCGAAAAAACCTACAAGAACCTAGAAAACGGAATGTTGGTGGGCAGGAAAAGAGATTCAAAGATGGGCCCAAAGTGGACCTTAAAAACTCTGGCATAGACATTGAGAACTGGGAAGCCCTGGCTGTTGAGCGCTCTAGTTGGAGGTCAGCTGTGATCAGCAGTGCTGTAGAATTTAAAGAGGCACGAATAGAGAGCGAAAGAGAGAAACGTGCCAAGAGAAAGGTGCATCAAGCCAACGCTGTCCGGACCGCCTTCTACCTGGAAAGCAATGCCCTCACTGCGGAAGAAGATGCAGATCAAGAATAGGGATCCACAGTCACCTATGGATACTGGAAGACTATCCTACTCGGTCAACGAGGGATCGTCTAAGTAAGTAAGTAAAGTACAAATAAAGTTTACTACCGGTATTTATGTGTCGTGTGTAATCTTCTGATTTTCTATTGTATGTGTGGGGAAAGAACAAAATATTGCGAAAAAGTGATGTGATTTCCTCCGCACTCTCCCCTTTGCTTTTGTAATTCTGAGAGAAAGCAATAGAGGGTGCCATTATTCCATTTGCGACTCTCTGATATTTCCAGATAAGAGGAAAGCCTGTTGTAAGAACTGCAAAAAAAGAGAGAGAGAAAGCAGAACTGGAAACAAATAAGTGTGAAAGGGAGGTCTTGCCTCCAGTAGGGATCTACAGGGAAAGGGAAGGCAAAGGAAACCAAAACAGAGGAAAAGCTCAATTGAAAAGATGACACTCCATCCAAAGGTTTCTCTGACAACGATGTGTTCGAAATAGCAACCTTCTACAAGCCTTCTAAAGTTATTTATTTGTGATGCCTATAATTCAGATTGCTTATTGTATATGTGCGTATTGGTATGCAGTTTTTCTTATCTCTTTGCTGTGGGAGAGGCTGCAGACCATGTGACCAGATCTGGGACTATTCAGGACTCAGACTCCGTTTTAGAAAGGCAGAAGCCATTACACCTTCAATGTACAGACTTCAGTAGAAATAGTCGCTTCTGGGGCACTAGAAACAATATCATACAAAAGCTGACTGGGACAACCTGGGGATCACAACCAGACACAGTGAAGACATCTGCCCTTGCGCTATGCTACTCTGCTGCTGAGTATGCATGCCCAGTATGGAACACATTTCACCACTGCTCAAGCAGGGAGATTTGAGATGGTTGAACAGAAGCTCTCCGAAGCTCTAGGTGCTCTAACTGCCTATTACAGGGAAAACCAACTGATCCCTAATCCGTCTAAAACACAGACATGTGCCTTTCACCTTAAGAACAGAGAAGCATCCCGAGCTCTGAGGATGACCTGGGAAGGAAGGAATCCCACTGGAGCATTGCAGCACACCGAAATACCTGGGAGTCACTCTGGACCGTGCTCTGACCTACAAGAAGCACTGCCTGAACATCAAGCAAAAAGTGGGTGCTAGAAACAATATCATACAAAAGCTGACTGGCACAGCCTGGGGATTGCAACTAGACACAGTGAAGACATCTGCCCTTGCACTATGCTACTCTGCTGCTGAGTATGCATGCCCAGTATGGAACACATTTCACCACTTTAAAACAGTGGATGTGGCTCTTAATGAGACATGCCGCATTATCATGGGGTGTCTGTGCCCTACACCACTGGAGAAATTACACTGTCTAGCCGGTATTGCACCACCTGACATCCACCAGGAAGTAGCAGCCAATAGTGAAAGGACCAAGGCAATGACATCTCCAGATCATCCCTTGTTTGGGTATCAGCCAGCACGTGAACAACTTAAATCAAGACACTCGCTGGAACACCTCAGCAAGCGAGAGTCCAAAAGTGGCAGGCTCAAACCCAGAACCTCAATCCATGGCTGATACCAAATGAGAGACTACCCCCTGGGCACACAGAAGACTGGGCGACTTGGAAGGCGCTGAACAGACTGTGCTCTGACACCATGAGATGCAGAGCCAACCTCAAGAAATGGGGCCACAAAGTGGAATCCACGACATGCGAGTGCGGAGAAGAGCAAACCACTGACCACCTGCTGCAATGCAACCTGAGCCCTGCCACATGCACAATGGAGGACCTTCTTATAGTAACAAGTGGCCAGCTACTGGTCAAAGGACCTTCAATCAACTACCAAGCTTGCAAACTTTGTGTTTTGTTTGTTTGTTTGTTAAAAATGCAATACAACTGTTTGGTTTGCTCCTGACAATATAAATAAATAGTAGAAATAATAGAGTTTAGAACAGTGTTTCTCAACCTTCCTAATGCCGCAACACCTTAATACAGATCCTCGTGTTGTGGTGACCCCAACCATAACATTATTGACTCGCGGATACGGGGGACCTGAGGGGTTTCCGTATCCGTGGTTCAGAGGAGCGCAGTTTCGGCCTCCTCGGGATGCAAAAATCGCATCCCGGGTGGGCTGGCAGCCATCTGAGAGAGGGAAAGTTCATGCAAGGAATGGTTTGGAGGCAGTAAAGACAAAAAGTAACACTATAGAGAGGGAAAAGGTTACAAATAATTTGATACTTTTTGGAGGCGATTGGTTACAATGTTGTTGTTGTAGTTCATTCATTCAGTCGTCTCCGACTCTTCGTGACCTCATGGACCAGCCCACACCAGAGCTCCCTGTTGGCTGTCACCATCCCCAGCTCCTTCAAGGTCAGTCCAGTCACTTCAAGGATGCCATCCATCCATCTTGCCCTTGGTCGGCCCCTCTTCCTTTTGCCTTCCACTTTCCCCAGCATCATTGTCTTCTCTAGGCTTTGCTGTCTCCTCATGATGTGGCCAAAGTACTTCAACTTTGTTTCTAGTATCTTTCCCTCCAGTGAGCAGTCGGGCTTTATTTCCTGGAGGATGGACTGGTTGGATCTTCTCGCAGTCCAAGGCACTCTCAGCACTTTCCTCCAGCACCACAGCTCAAAAGCATCGATCTTCCTTCGCTCAGCCTTCCCTAAGGTCCAGCTCTCACATCCGTAGGTGACTACAGGGAAGACCATGGCTTTGACTAGGCAATGGATCTTAGTTGCCAGTCTGATGTCTCTACTCTTCACTATTTTATCGAGACTGGACATTGCTCTCCTCCCAAGAAGGAAGTGTCTTCTGATTTCCTGGCCACAGTCTGCATCTGCAGTCATCTTTGCACCTAGAGATACAAAGTCTGTCACGGCCTCCACGATTTCTCCCTCTATTTTCCAGTTGTCAATCATTCTTGTTGCCATAATCTTGGTTTTCTTGACGTTTAGCTGCAACCCGGCTTTTGCGCTTTCTTCTTTCACCTTGATTAGAAGGCTCCTCAGCTCCTCCTCGCTTTCGGCCATCAGAGTGGTGTCATCTGCATATCTGAGGTTGTTAATGTTTCTTCCAGCAATTTTCATTCATCAATCCCCGCACATCCTCGCATGATGTGTTCTGCATACACGTTAAAAAGGTTGGGTGAGAGTCTGCAGCCTTGCCGTATGCCTTTCCCAATCTTGAACCAGTCTGTTGTTCTGTGGTCAGTTCTGACTGTTGCGACCTTGTCCTTGTACAGATTCCTCAGGAGAGAGACAAGGGGGCTTGGGATGCCCATCCCACCAAGAACTTGCCACAATTTATGATGATCCACACAGTCAAAGGCTTTAGAAGAGTCAATGAAGCAGAAGTAGATGTTTTTCTGGAACTCCCTGCCTTTCTCCATTATCCAGCATCCGAATATTGGTGATATGGTCTCTGGTTCCTCTGCCCTTTCTAAACCCAGCTTAAACATCTGACAACTCTCGCTCCATGTCTTGCTGGAGTCTTCCTTGCAGGATCTTGAGACTTAAAACCATAATAGAAATCCATGAGATTTGGGAAGGAAAAATGTTTCCAAAAGTTCCAAAAGTTGTTCAAAGTTCAAGGAAAGTTGCTGAATCCATGAGGGCAAAATGGGGAAGGTTCCCCAGAGTCCATTGGGTCCTAGGGAAGTGACTGCAAGCACTGGAGGTAGAGATCCACATTTTAAAATGGAGAAAACTATAGATCCCATCTCGCCCAGGACCAGGACAGCCTGTCAGTTTCCTGGGGGTCCCAAGGGGTGACCGCAGCAGGTTCCTCAGGTCAACAGGCTCTTTAGGCATCAATGAGATGGCGGCAGCGAAGTGGTGGCAGCGGGGAGCCAGCTGGGCTCCATGTTGAGTGCTGGGGCAAAAAAGGTTATTTCCAGGGAGGAGAGGTCAGCGGAGCAAAAGTGAGATAGCTATTAGTCTTAGAATTAGCCCAAGAGAAGAATGACACTGATTTTGAAGCGATCAGTTGACTCGCGGATACGGGGACCCGAGGGGTTTCCGTATCCGCAGTTCAGAGGAGCGGAGTTTCGGCAAAAAACACATCCCGGGTGGGCCGGCAGCTATCTGCAGCCCGGGAGAGGGAAAGTTCATTCAAGGAATGGTTTGGAGGAAGTAAATACACAAAGTAACACTATAGAGAGGGAAAAGGTTACTATTAATTTGATACATTTTTGGTGGGATTGGTTACAGTGTTAGGTTGGGGGAAAGAGCGAAGCCCAAGTGGGTATCGGAGAACTGCGGAACTCCCTGCTGCAGGTCAGATCAGCTTGAAGGCAGGGAGTTCTGGGTTGGTCGTCGTCACTATAATTCTATATATTGTCCAATACGGGACGAGTACCTTCGGTTTGCTAACCCTCTCTTTACTTGAACACTACGTCTCTCTTTCCTCCACTTCTCCTCGCTTCCTTTTATTTTCTGTACTGCTCCTGATTTCGATTCAGCCAAAAAAGGAGGAAGTTCCAATTCAGATGCTAAAATCCTGAGCTGTAATTTCTACAGTTTTAAATTAGCATATAGCAACTTGCTCCAGGTACTGTAACAAAGTCAATGTTCAGCAAGCGTTCTCAGATTACTGGGCTGATAAAGGATCTACTAATTATAGCAAAGGAAGTCTGCTTTCTCTTCTTCCCCTGCCATCCCTCCCTCTCTTTTCAAAGGAATGCTGGATGCCAGTCGAGAACAAAGTTGGGAAAAACCATCCAGAGACATTCAAATTCAAAGAAAATTCAAAAAACTTGACATTCTTGTGAAGTTTGGGGGAGGATGGGCCACGGACGATGGGATTTGCAGTACCTTCACCTGACTCCCTTCCCAAGGGACTCTGTGGCCCCCACAAATCACAAACCAGGACCAAACTTGGCACACAGAGCCCTCATGACCCACTTTACATCCTGATGTAGTTTACACGAGGAGGGACAATGGATGATGGGACTTGCAGTACCTTCATTCACTTCCACAGACCACTGCAACCCTCCTCCAAATACCGATAAAGACCAAACTTGGGAAACAGAGTCTCCGTGATCCATGCTACATCCTGGTACAGTTTTGAGGAGGATGGATCATGGATGATGGGACTTGCAGTACCTTCATTCACTTCCTCAGACGACTGTGACCTTCCTCTACTTGCCGATAAAGACCAAATTTGGGAAACAGCGCCTCCGTGATCCACGCTACACTCACTTCCTCAGACCATGGCACCCCTCTGCCAATAAGTGATCAAGACCAAACTTGGCACACAGAGCCCCCATGACCCATTCTACATCCTGGTACCATTTGGAGGATGGACCATGGATGATGGGACTTGCAGTATCTCACTTCCTGAGGCCACTTTGACCCTCATGCAATGACTGATCAAGACCAAATTAGGCACACAGAGCCACCATGACCCACTCTACATTCTGTTGTGGTTTGAAGGAGGATTCACCATGGATGATGGGACTTGCAGTACCCCCACAAATCACAAACCAGGACCAAACTTGGCACACAGACCCCTCATGACCCACTTTACATCCTGGTGTAGTTTACACGAGGAGGGACCATTGATGATGGGACTTGCAGTACCTTCATTCACTTCCACAGACCACTGTGACCTTCCTCCAATTACCGATAAAGACCAAACTTAGGAAACAGAGCCTCCGTGATCTACGCTACATCCTGGTACAGTTTGGAGGAGGATGGATCATGAATGATGGGACTTGCAGTACCTTCATTCACTTCCTCAGACCACTGTGACCTTCCTCTAATTGCCAATAAAGACCAAACTTGGGAAACAGAGCCTCCGTGATCCACGCTACATCCTGGTACAGTTTGGAGGAGGATGGATCATGGATGATGGGACTTGCAGTACCTTCATTCACTCCCACAGACCACTGCGACCTTTCTCTAATTGTCGATAAAGACCAAACTTGGGAAACAGAGCCTCCGTGATCCACGCTACATCCTGGTACAGTTTGGAGGAGGATGGACCATGGATGATGGGACTTGCAGTACCTTCATTCACTTCCTCAGACCACTGTGACCTTCCTTCAATTGCCGATAAAGACCAAACTTGGGAAACAGAGCCTCCGTGATCCACGCTACATCCTGGTACAGTTTGGAGGAGGATGGACCATGGATGATGGGACTTGCAGTACCTTCATTCACTTCCTCAGACCACTGTGACCTTCCTCTAATTGCCGATAAAGACCAAACTTGGGAAACAGAGCCTCCGTGATCCACGCTACACTCACTTCCTCAGACCATGGCACCCCTCTGCCAATAAGTGATCAAGACCAAACTTGGCACACAGAGCCCCCATGACCCATTCTACATCCTGGTACCATTTGGAGGATGGACCATGGATGATGGGACTTGCAGTATCTCACTTCCTGAGGCCACTTTGACCCTCATCCAATGACTGATCAAGACCAAATTAGGCACACAGAGCCACCATGACCCACTCAACATTCTGTTGTAGTTTGGGGGTGACACCTTCTGCTGTCAAGAATTCAGTGACTGCACGTTGCTTAAGTTGCATTCACTGACCGTCTGCGCAGGGTTCCATACTTCGCACTTTAACAACACAACCGTTCAATGCTAAGACTTCCCACCAAAATGGAACTGTAGAGGAGAGTCTACCGAACAAGCCAGTACCTGCTGCATACCAGTACTGCCATCTGTTGAGAAGTTACAAAGGTGGAGGCATTACTTTTCATTCAACCCTCGTATTCTTTATTTATATTCAATCCTTCTCTGGTTTAAAACTGGTCAGAGAAGCCTGTTTTAAACCAGAGAAGGAAGGAATTTCCTCAGCTTGCTTTTCCCACTTCTGGGAAAATTTATTAAAGTTCATTTGGAAAGGGAAAAGACCAAGGATAAACTACACGAATTTGATTGATAAAAAAACAAGAGGAGGTCTGGGATTCCCAGATCTGAAAACTTACCATGAGGCATGTGCTTTGCTATGGGTGAGAGATTGGGTGACATTAACCAAAGAGAAATGCTTAAATTTAGAATGCCATGATTTGAGAGTAGGATGGCACACGTACGTCTGGTACAATAGGGAAACAAAAGAAAAAAACTTTGGAAATCATTTTGTGCGAGCCTCCCTACTGAGGACTTGGTTGAGATATATATTTTTTTCTACAAAACCACGCTAGGGCTGGGCGGTTTCGCTCGTTAATTTCGTAATTCGTTAATAATTCGTATTTAAAGTAGCTTACGATCCGATATTGAACCATTCAGGAGCAACTAAAAATCGAAACGAATTTTTCAATTCATTTCGTAATTGTTTCGTAATTGTTTCGAAATTGTTCCGAAATCGTTTCGAAAACTTTTCGAAATTGTTTCGTTATTATTTCCGTATGTCTGGTGCAAGTTTTATAGAATCATAGAATCATAGAATCATAGAATCAAAGAGTTGGAAGAGACCTCGTGGGCCATCCAGTCCAACCCCCTGCCAAGAAGCAGGAATATTGCATTCAAATCACCCCTGACAAATGGCCATCCAGCCTCTGCTTAAAAGCTTCCAAAGAAGGAGCCTCCACCACACTCCGGGGCAGAGAGTTCCACTGCTGAACGGCTCTCACAGTCAGGAAGTTTTTCCTAATGTTCAGATGGAATCTCCTCTCTTGTAGTTTGAAGCCATTGTTCCGCGTCCTAGTCTCCAAGGAAGCAGAAAACAAGCTTGCTCCCTCCTCCCTGTGGCTTCCTCTCACATATTTATACATGGCTATCATATCTCCTCTCAGCCTTCTCTTCTTCAGGCTAAACATGCCCAGTTCCTTGAGCCGCTCCTCATAGGGCTTGCTCTCCAGACCCTTGATCATTTTAGTCGCCCTCCTCTGGACACATTCCAGCTTGTCAATATCTCTCTTGAATTGTGGTGCCCAGAATTGGACACAATATTCCAGATGTGGTCTAACCAAAGCAGAATAGAGGGGTAGCATTACTTCCTTAGATCTAGACACTATGCTCCTATTGATGCAGTTGTTGTTTGTTTTATCAGTGATTAAAAAAACAAATTATCACACGAAAAGTCAACAACAGGGGGAGAGGGAAGCTTCAGAAGTTCCCCCTGTCCCATTTGGAGGTTTTTTTTAGCATATTGCGCAATCGCGTCCGCCATTAACGAATCGAAATTAATGAAATTTCGTAAATAATGAAATTTTGAAATCTCAACATTTCGGAAGTATTTAGAATTTGGAAACGCTAGCGCCCCCTGGAAACAAATCGAGTTTAGAAACAAATTTTTCCGTGGTTACCCAGCCCTATTTATTTATTTTATTTATTTGGGGTTCTTGTACCCCGCCCTTCTCACCCCGAAGGGGACCCAGGGCGGCTTACAGCTGCAAGGCGCACTTAGACGCCTGCTACACAAACAATCATCACAAAAAATATAACAGTACAAATTCCCACAATTCAACATTATCCAATAAAATCAGTAAAATGATAAAATCAGTAAAAACAATACAAACCTGGATCTTCCTCCTACCCATCAGTGTACAATTAACTCAAAGATCTGTTTTGGTTCCATTTCGACAATCCTGCTGATCTTACACATCTGATTGTCTTATTTGGTTGTCATTGTCTAATTGCCTGGTTGCCCAAAGGCCTGGTTCCACAGCCATGTCTTCACCCTCCTCCTGAAGGAGAGGAGGGTTGCTGCTGTTCTGATTTCCCCCGGGAGTGAATTCCACAGGTGGGGGGCCACCACTGAGAAGGCTCTGCTTCTCGTCCCCACCAGCCTCACTTGTGAGAGTGGTGGGGTCGAGAGCAGGGCCTCCCCAGATGATCTCAAACTCCGAGGTGGGACGTAGAGGGAGATACGTTCGGACAGATACACTGGACCAGAACCGTATAGGGTTTTGTAGGTTAAGACCAGCACCTTGAATTGTGCTCGGAATTGAACCGGCAGCCAGTGGAGCTGGCACAACAGGGGGGTGGTATGCTCCCTGTATGTCGCTCCGGTGAGCAATCTGGCTGCCGCACGCTGGACTAGTTGGAGTTTCCGAACAGTCTTCAAGGGCAACCCCACGTAGAGCGCGTTGCAGTAGTCTATCCGGGATGTAACAAGTCCTTAGTCCTTAGGTGTAAGATCTTCTTCCAGCATCCCAGAAGTAAATCTGTCTCTGCAAGCTCCTGCACAGCTAAAGCTTGAGTATGTAACTGTTGCCAAAACTCCCAGGCTCAGCTTTGGGCTTTGCATTTTCACTTAACACACACTCATCAACTGATTTCTACATGCTCCAACGAAACTGTATTCATTTGACAGTGTAGATGCCTCTTCTCCCAACCCAAGAGTGCCAAGATAGAAAAGGAATCCTGGAACAAAGAATCGGAATGTTATAGACAAATGGCCAGCCACCAGAATGACAACACCGAGGTGTATATTGTTCAAGGGGAAACCATACCATTGGAGTGATATATGTTGGCAGCTGATAAATTATTCATCTGTAGGTAACAGGCTGATCAATTTCACGCCTGGAGGTTTCTCCCGTCTCTTTCCTTTCTCTCTCCCTGTGCACCGACTTCTTACAAACAGAAAGCACAAAATAGTTTTAATGAAATACATCCACAATGCAGTATCGAATGCCCGCCTATACGTATGGTGTGGTGGGCGGGAAGTACGTAGTTGAGGAAAGAGGGCCGGAATAAAGACCGTGTACCTTAATTAAATACATTTAGAGGCCGTTACTCAAAATCACTGTAAGAGTAATGGAAAGGAAGCCATTTCCCCCCCTCTTAATGTACTTTTATGCTTTCTGGTGACACAAAAGTGTGCTGGATGGAAGAGTGGGTTTCTACAAAAACACAGATTTCCACAAAGTGGCTTTACCCGCCACGCGTTGCTGTGGCCAACCTTCTCTCCCTCTTTCTCTCCTTCTTTCACTCCTTCCTTCATTTCCTTTTCTTCTTTCCTTTCTTCCTTCTCTACCTGTTTACTTCCTTCCTTAGCTTTTTGCTCCCATCCTTCCTTCTCTTTATTTCTTTCCTTCCCTCCCTCTTTCTCTCCTTCTTTCTCTCCTTCCTTTGCTCCGTCTTTCCTCCCTTCCCTTTTTTAGTTCCTTCTTTCCTCCTTCCTTCTCTTCCTCTTTCCTTCCTCCTCCCTTATTTTCCTTCTTCTTTCTCTCCTTTCTTCCCTCTCTATCTCTTTCCTTCCTTCCTTCGCTCTTGACTTCCACACTTCCTTTCCTTCCTTTTTTTTCTTCCCTCCTTTCTCTTCTTCCTTCACTTTTTTCCCTCTCTTCCACTTCCCAAATTCCCCTTCCATTCTTCCTTCCTTTCTTTTGACACCTTCCCTTCCCTTTCTTTTTTTTCTGTTTCTTTCCTTTCCTCCTTCCTTCCTTTCTCCCTTCTTTCCCATCCTCCTTCTCTCTCTTTATTCTTTCTTTCCTTCCTTTCTTCTTTCATATACCTTCTCAACTTCTCCTTCCTTCCTTCATACACCTTCCTTCCTTCCCTCCCTTCCTTTCTTTCCTTTCTTCCTTTCTTCATTCTTTCCCATCCCCCTTCTCTCCCTTTCTTCTTTCTTTCCTTCCTTTCTTCTTTCATATACTTTCTCAACTTCTCCTTCTTTACTTCCTTCATACACCTTCCCTTCCCTCCTTTCTTCTTCCTTCCTTCCTTCCTTTCTCCTTTCTTTCCCATTCTCCTTCTCTCCCTTTCTTCTTTCTTTTCTTCCCTCTCTTTCTCTTCTTCCTTCGCTTTTTTCCTCTCTTCCCCTTCCCAAATTCCCCTTCCTTCCTTCCTTTCTTCCTTTTGACACCTTCCCTTCCCCTTCCTTTTCTTCTTTTTTTCTATCTTTCTTTCCTTTCCTCCTTCCTTTCTCCCTTCTTTCCCATCCTCCTTCTCTCTCTGTATTCTTTCTTTCCTACCTTTCTTCTTTCATATACCTTCTCAACTTCTCCTTCCTTCCTTCATACACCTTCCTTCCTTCCTTCCCTCCCTCCCTTCCTTCCTTTCCTTTCTTCCTTTCTCCGTTCTTTCCCATCCCCCTTCTCTCCCTTTCTTCTTTCTTTCCTTCCTTTCTTCTTTCATATACTTTCTCAACTTCTCCTTCCTTACTTCCTTCATACACCTTCCCTTCCCTCCTTTCTTCTTCCTTCCTTCCTTCCTTTCTCCGTTCTTTCCCATTCTCCTTCTCTCCCTTTTTTCTTTCTTTCCTTCCTTTCTTCTTTCATATACTTTCTCAACTTCTCCTTCCTTACTTCCTTCATACACCTTCCCTCCTTTCTTCTTCCTCCCTTCCTTCCTCTCTTCTTTCCCATCCTCCTTCTCTCCCTTTCTTCTTTCTTTTCTTCCTTTCTTGTTTCATTTACCTTCTCAACTTCTCCTTCCTTCCTTCCTACACCTTCCCTTGCCCTTCCCACTTTTCTTCTTTCTTTCTTTCCTTCTTTCCTTCCTTCCTTCCTTGCTATTTACACCCCTTCCCCATATTTCCGTCCTTCCTTCCCTCTCCCGCTTCCCTCCCTCCTTCCCCTTCCTCACTGATGGTGGAGCCAGATGGTGGTGTGCGGGGACGGCCTGGGCCGGGCGTTGCGGTGGCCGATGGGCTGTCCTCGGCAGAGGCGGGCTGCGGCCTCTCCCGGCCGGGCCAGGAAGGCGCGCAGCTTGGGCCTCCCGGGCAGCCTCCGCAGGTCGCGCAGCATCCTGACCCCCAGCGAGCACAGCCGGCCGAGCTCCAACTCCCATGCCGGGGCTTCAGCGTCAACGGGTAGGCCGCGTTCTAGAACTACAGTTCCCAGAGTGCATTGCGTGTGTACTTCCTCCCCTGGGCACTGCGCATGCTCAGTTGGTTTTTGTAATTGTGAGTTTGTTGAAATGTTGTTTGGAATTTTGATGAGTGTTGTGCATACCTTGTGGGTTGAGCTATGTGCACGGCAAATTTGGTGAGTTTTCATCGGGGGGTTTTCACGTTTTGCTGTCCCATTGAACGCCCTTTCCCTTTTTATATATATAGACTAGCCGTTCCCTACCACACGTTGCTGTGGCCCAATCTGTACATATGTGTTTTGTGTGTGTGTATCTGTGTATATATATATATTTGCGTATACGTGTGTTTACGTATATATGTGATTTTGTGCATGTATTGTAATGTGGTTTCTTTTTTGCTTTTTATGGCTCTTCTGCTGTGTTTTCCAGTATTTTTATGAGTGATGGTCACTCATTGGCTTGACAAGTGTCTTGTGTCCAAATTTGGTGTCAATTCGTCCAGTGGATTTTGAGTTCTGTTAATCCCACAAATGAACATTACATTTCTATTTATATAGATCTTTATTAATGTGGAGGGCAGTCAATGAGAAGAGAAGTTGTCACTATCCTTGACCAATCCCTACCAACCAATACAATTCCTTCCCTCTAAGTCTGGAGACAAAGAAAATTCATAAAACTGGAGGAAAATTGTGTTGTTGATGGCTTTCATGGCCAGAAACACTGGGTTGCTGTGAGTTTTCTGGGCTGTATGGCCATGTTCCAGAAGCATTTTCTCCTGTCCTTTCACCCACATCTATGGCAGGCCACTTTCAGAGGTTGTGAGGTACAAGGGTTGAATGAAAAGTAATGCCTCCACCTTCGTAACTCCTCAACAGATGGTAGTACTGGCATGCAACAGGTACTGGCTTGTTCAGTAGACTCTCCTCTACAGTTCCAGTTTGGCAGGAAGCCTTAGCATTGAACAGTTGTGTTGTTAACGTGTGAAGTATGGAACCCTGCTTAGACAATCAATCAATGTGACTTAAGCAATGTGCAGTCATTGAATTCTTGACAGCAGAAGGTGTCACCCCAAAGGAGATTAATCAGAGAATGCAAGCTGTTTATGGGGATTGTGTTGATGTGAGTACTGTGCGTCATTGGGCGAGTAAGTTTAAAGATGGTGAGGTGGGAACATCTGACATGCGTGACAAACAAAGAGTTGGACGTCCTGTGACAGCAACCACCGAGTTTCACAAGCAAAAGGTTGACAGATTGATTCAGAACATTCATTGTATCATTCAGAGAGAAATTTCAATCATAATCCGCATTTCACAAGAACATATGGGTCACATTATTGCTTTGCTTGGGTATCGGAAGATCTGTGTACGATGGGTACCCAGGATGAGAGAACTGTGAGATGCTGGTTGCGGAAACAGTGTGTCGAATTCTTCCGTGACGGCTTCAGAAAACTTGTTCATAGTTGGCAGAAATGTATCCAATTGTCTGGTGTCACCCCAAGGGAGATTCATCAGAGAATGCAAACTGTTTATGGTGATTGCGTTGATGTGAGTACTGCACTTTGTTGGGTGAGTAAGTTTAAAGAGGTTGAGATGGGAACATCGGACTTGCATGACAAACAAAGAGTTGGGCGTCCTGTGACAGTAACCACCGAGTTTCACAAGCAAAAGGTTGACAGATTGATTCAGAATGATTGTTGGATCACTCAGAAAGAAATTTCAAGCATAATCGGCATTTCACAAGAACGTGTGGGTCACATTATTGCTTTGCTTAGCTATCGGAATATTTGTGCATGTTGGGTACCCAGGATACTGGTGCCTGAAATGAAAGCTCACAGACTTGAAACTTCAGAGACTGGATCTCACCACCATACGACATCCTCCATACAGTCCAGATTTAGCACCATCTTACTTCCATCTGTTCTCGATAATGAAAGACCTGCAGGGACATCATTATGCTTCTGATGATGACATTGATACACATATACAAGCACACCTCGATGTGGGGAGTAGTGAGCTCAATGGACTAATGTTCTTATCCGAGTCCAGGTTTGGAAAGAGAAAGTTTCCCACTTCAGTCTTTCCATCATGTTGCATTCTGAAGGGATGTCTTCTTTGAAATAAGTCGGCATGAATTAGCCTCCAGTACCTTCAGGGATGTTTATGTTTTGTTTTTAAGCAGGAAAGACAGGGGGGAAGAAAGAAACGGGACGAGGGGAGCCGGGAGAACTCAGGAGACATGGTAAGTTAAGCATGTTTCCCGTTCTTCCTCCACGAATGTGCTTCAAAGGCTCTTTCTGCCCTCAGCGAATGCTGGCTGTCAGAGCCAAGCTCCTCGGGAAGCCAGAACAAAACCAGCGCTGTGTTTGTACCCCAGTGAGCAAGGTGAATGGTGGGTCACAACATGCTGCCGTAGTGCGCTTTGACAGAGGCACACATGCGCAGGAAGGACCAAGCTTCTAGCCTCAAAGGGCTATCTCCACACATAGCTTTCTACTAGGCCTGGGTAACAACGGAAAAATTTGTTTCTAAACTCGTTTCGTTTTTAGCGGTCCATCGCGTTTCGTTTTTTTAAAGAATTCCGTAATTTTCCTTTTAAAAATTTCGAAATTTACGAAATTTTGTAAATATACGAATCGATTCGTTCATGGCGGACGCGATTGCGCAATATGCTAAAAAAAACCTCCAAATGGGAGAGGGGGAACTTCTGAAGCTTCCCTCTCCCTCTGTTGTTGACTGTTGGTGTGATAAAACAAACAACAACTATAAAACTTGCACCAGACATGCCAAAATAATTACGAAATAATTACGAAATAATTTCGAAATAATAACGAAATAATTACGAAATAATTTTGAAATAAATTGAAAAAATTGTTTCGAATCTAATTTACTCCTCACACTGTTCCTGCATGGCTCAATATCGGATCGTAAGCTAATTTAAATATGAATTAATAACGAATTACGAAATTAACGAACGAAACCGCCCAAGCCTACTTTCTACCTGTGTATGAGTCTAGACCAGGGGTCCTCAGACCAGGTCACAGTCCCTCAAACTGTCGGAGGGCCGGATTATAATTTGAAAAAACATGAATGAATTCCTATGCACACTGCACATATCTTATTTGCAGTGCAAAAAACACTTAAAAACAATACAATAATTAAAAAGAAGAACAATTTTAACAAATATGGCTGATGAAATAGCATTGTTGTTGTTGTTATTGTTGTTGTTGTGTGCTTTCAAGTCATTTCAGACTTAGGTTGACCCTGAGCGAGGGCCGGGTAAATGACCTTAGAGGGCCGTATCCGGCCCCCGGGCCGTAGTTTGACTCTAGACATTTGAATCCAAAACCCAACCCAAAACACTTGGGTTGATTCAACCTGTTAGATATTTTTACCTTTGTGTTTACTTTGTGTACAAATAACTTTGGTTCTTGGCAAATTTATGAAGTTAGCCTGACAGGAACAGCAACAGCAGAAGTATCTTTCTTAATACGAAGGCTTTCTCAGCCTTGTAGTTTGGTGATACAAACAGTCTGCACAATCACATGGTCTTCTTTCATGCCTTGTTGTTGTTCATTCGTTCAGTCCGACTCTTCGTGATCTCATGGGCCAGTCCACGCCAGAGCTCCCTGTCGGTTGTCACCACTCCCAGTTCCTTCAAGGTCAATCCAGTCACTTCAAGGATACCATCCATTCATCTTGCCCTTGGTCGGCTCCTCTTCCTTTTTCCTTCCATTTTCCCCAGCATCATTGTCTTCTCACACCCCCAGCGACCTTCAAGGAGAGCTGTGCTTAGTAGGGCTGGGCAACCATAGAAAAATTTGTTTCTAAAATCAATTCGTTTTTTGGGGGTTTTTGCATTTCGATTTTTAAAAGAATTCCGAAATTTTTCTTTTAAAAAGTTCGATATTTACGAAATTTCGTAAATTACAAAACAATACGAAACAATTACGAAACAATTACGAATCGATTCGTTAATGGCGGACGCGACCGCGCAATACGCTAAAAAACCTCCAAATGGGACAGGGGGAACTTCTGAAGCTTCCCTCTCCCTCTGTTGTTGACTGTTGGTGTGATATTTATAATTTTTTTTCACTGATTAAACAAACAACAACTATAAAACTTGCCCCAGACATGCGGAAAGAATAACGGAACGATTTCAAAACAATAACGAAACGAATACAAAAGAAATTCGAAACAATTACAAAACGAATTTAAAAATTCGTTTCATTTTTTAGTTGCTCCTGAATGGTTCGTTATCGCTTCGTTATTAAAAAATAACGAATTTTTAACAAATTACGAAATTACGAAACGAAACCGCCCAGCCCTAGTGCTTAGCCATGCCCACCTCATCCCTCTGCATGGCAGCTCATCGCCAGGGAAGGGAAACTGTGAGATTTCAAACAGTTTTAAAATCCCGCAGTTTCCCTTCCCTGGCGGAGATGAAGAGGGACGAGGTGGGGGCGTGGCCTTTAGGAAGAGCTGTTCTTAGCCACACCCACCTCGTCCCTCTTCAGCGCCATGTTCATGTTGCATCCCAGTTCAAGAAATGAGACCATAAGATTAAATCCACCACACTGGACTGTAGGAAAAGCAATCCTTGTTTATTGATGAAAAATTGGTTACAAAAGAAAAGTAAATGCAAAGTCAAAAAGCCACAGAAAAAACACAGCAGTCAGTAGAATCTCTGAACTTGAGCAAAATTTCAAAAGCCACAATACAAGAACCAGGAACTTGTTAGCCTTTCACTAACCATGAACTTGAAAACTAGAACGTATCTCTGCCTATCAGCATGCCAGGACCCTAAGATCTTCTGGGGAGGCCCTGCTCTCTATCCCGCCTGCTTCACAGGTGCGGCTGGCGGGGACGAGAGACAGGGCCTTTTCTGTGGTGGCCCCCCGGCTGTGGAACGCCCTTCCTATGGAGGTAAGATCAGCCCCCTCGCTAATGGTGTTCCGAAGAAGATTAAAAACTTGGATGTTTGAACGGGCATTCGGTTAAACAGTGCAATGAATGTGATGATTACAGGAATGGAAATTTGGATGACGGATTGGATCACGACTCTAGTTATGAGATGCATTGGGTTGTCTATTGTTGTGTCAATATTGTATATTATGTTTTTATGGTTTTAAATTGTATATCGTTGATTGATTCTTATCCTTGTTGTAAACCGCGTTGAGTCGCCTGTTGGGCTGAGAAACTGTGGTATACAAGTAAAGTAAAGTAAATAAATAAATAAATAAATAAATAAATAGAAGCCTCTGGGATTACTGGCCATGGAACACAGGAATTCTGCCAAGGCACAGCCCCAGTCCCAAAAATTGCTTGATCTAAAGAGGCACCCGACAGGAGGCCCCTTAAACCAAAGAAGCTATTCTTTGAAACGCCCCTTGACTTTGAAGCCTGGGCCTGTCTCTCCTGTAAACGATTTGACCTTCGTAGAAACTGTGAAACATTTCTGTCTCTAACTATCTGTTCTCTTCGGTCCTCATTAAAAAACCCAGGTGGAGAGATATCACGGCTAGCTTCCAAAACAGTTTCCTCCAGCTGTTCAGTTTCATTTTCATCGCCGCTGACCTCAGTATCAACAACAGATTCCACACTATCAGAGAATCCGGTTCACACAGATCAGGATCAGGCTGAACCCCAACAGTTCACCACCAGCCGGGGAAGGGAAACGGCGAGATTTTAAAACTAACAGGGAAGGGAAACTGCGAGATTTTAAAATGTGGCCTTCAAGAATGGAAACCGCAATTTATTTATTTACTGCACTTGTAGACCGCCGTTCTCAGCCCTAGGGCGACTCAAAGCTTTGCCAAAGTTGCTTAATTGTTCTAAAAATCAAAATAACTGTGGGAGACATCCGAAAATAATTCCGAACAATGGGTAAGTGGTTGAAATTCGGAATTACTCCTCCCACTATTCCTGCATGGCTCGATATCGCTTCAAAAGGTAATTTTTCCCGAAATAATAACGATTTAAGAAGATAACGACTGTATCGGAGTTTCAGAATGAGATGTTATCTCTATGCAGATGATGTCCAAATCTGTCACTCCTTCTCACCTGTCACCAAGGAGGCTTGAACCAGTGCTTGGCTGCTGTGTCGGACTGGATGAGAGCTAACAAATTGAAACTGAATCCAGACAAGACAGAGGTCCTACTGGTCAGTCGTAAGGCCGAACAAGGAATAGAGTTACAACCGGTGTTAGACGGGATTACACTCCTCCTGAAGACGCAGGTTCGCAGCTTGGGAGTGATCCTGGACTCACCACTGAGCCTGGAACCCCAGGTCTCGGCAGTGGCCGGGAGAGCTTTTGCACAATTAAAACTTGTGCACCAGCTGTGCCCGTACCTTCGGAAGTCGGATCTGGCCACAGTGGTCCACGCTCTTGTTACATCCCTATTAGATTACTGCAACGCGCTCTACATGGGGTTGCCTTTGAAGACTGTTCGGAAACTCCAACTAGTCCAGTGAGAGGCAGCCAAACTGCTCACCGGAGCGTCATACAGGGAGCATACCACCCCCCTGTTGTGTCAGCTCCACTGGCTGCCGATCCAGTTTCGAGCACAGTTCAAAGTGCTAGTTTTGACTTACAAAACCCTATACGGTTCCGGCCCAGTGTATCTGTCCGAACGGATCTCCCTTTAAGTCCTACCCCGGAGTCTAAGATCTTCTGGGGAGGCCCTGCTCTCGACCCCGCCTCTATCACAAGTGACGTTGGCGGGGACGAGGAGCAGGGCCTTCTCGGTGGTGCCCCCCCGCCTGTGGAATTCGCTCCCTGGGGAAATTAGATCAGCGACATCACTCCTTTCCTTCAGGAAAAAACTGAAAACATGGATTTGGGACCAGGCATTCAGACAATTGTGCAGATAAAGAAAGGACTTTGAGAATCCCCGGGAAATAATGGAATGGAATTTGGAACTCTGAAAGACGAACGCTGAGCATGTGAATAGTTTCTATATGATGTGATGTATATTGATTGTTATGATTGTTTTAACTGTGATAATTGTTTTAACTATGGTTTTGTACACTATGTATAATTTTTGGATAGGCATCGAATTGTGCCTTTTGTAAGCCGCCCTGAGTCCCCCCTCGGGGGTTGAGAAGGGCGGGGTAGAAGTACCCGAAATAAATAAATAAATAAATAAAAATCAAAATAACTGTGGGAGACATCTGAAAATAATTCCAAACAATGGGTAAGTAGTTCTTGTGGGTTTTTTCGGGCTATAGAGCCATGTCCTAGAGGCATTTCTCCTGACGTTTCGCCTGCATCTATGGCAAGCATCCTCAGAGGTAGTGAGGTCTGCTGGAAATAGGAAAATGGGTTTATATATCTGTGGAATGGCTGGGGTGGGGCAAAGAGCTCTTCCCTGCTGGAGCTAGGTGTGAATGTTTCAACTTCACCTTCATTAGCATTTGAAGGCCTGCCTGAGCCTGGGAAATTCTCTTGCTGGGAGGTGTTAAGATATGCCTGGTTGTTTCCTTTCTGCTGTTTTGCTGTTGTAATTTTAGAGTTTTTTTAATACTGGTAGCCAGATTTTGTTCATTTTCATGGTCTCTTCCTTTCTGTTGAAATTGTCCACATGCTTGTGGATTTCAATGGCTTCTCTGTGTAGTCTGACATGGTGGTTGTTGGTGTGGTCCAGCATTTCTGTGTTCTCAAATAATATGCTGTGTCCAGGCTGGTTCATCAGGTGCTCTGCTATGGCTGACTTCTCTGGTTGGAGTAGTCTGCAGTGCCTTTCATGTTCCTTGATGTGTGTCTGGGCAATGCTGCGTTTGGTGGTCCCTATGTAGACTTGTCCACAGCTGCATGGTATACGGTAGACTCCTGCAGAGGTGAGAGGATCCCTCTTGTCCTTTGCTGAACGGAGCATTTGTTGGATTTTCTCTGTGGTCAGTGGTTTCCTTGATGTATGGCAGGAACACTTTCCCTCTGGGTGGATCTTCATCTTGACTCTCGTGGCTTGTTCTCGGTTGTCTTGTCCTTCTGATGTCTGTGGTGGAGTCTCCATTGGCCTGGAGAGCCCAGTTGAGGTGGTTCAGTTCATCTTGGAGGAGGTGGGCTTTGCAGATTCTTTTTGCACGGTCTGCCAAGGCTTGAATGGTGCTTCTTTGTTGACTTGGGTGATGGTTGGAGTTTTGATGTAGATAGATATCTCTGTGTGTGGGTTTTCTGTAGACGGTGTGACCCAATTGTTGATCTGGTGTGCGGATGACTAGGATGCTTAGAAAAGGCAGTCTTCCTTCTGGAATGTGTCCAGAGGAGGGCGACTAAAATGATCAAGGGTCTGGAGAACAAGCCCTATGAGGACCGGCTTATGGAACTGGGCATGTTTAGCCTGAAGAAGAGAAGGCTGAGAGGAGACATGATAGCCATGTATAAATATGTGAGAGGAAGCCACAGGGAGGAGGGAGCAAGCTTGTTTTCTGCTTCCTTGGAGACTAGGACGCGGAACAATGGCTTCAAACTACAAGAGAGGAGATTCCATCTGAACATGAGGAAGAACTTCCTGACTGTGAGAGCCGTTCAGCAGTGGAACTCTCTGCCCCGGAGTGTGGTGGAGGCTCCTTCTTTGGAAGCTTTTAAACAGAGGCTGGATGGCCATGTGTCAGGGGTGATTTGAATGCAATATTCCTGCTTCTTGGCAGAATGGGGTTGGACTGGATGGCCCATGAGGTCTCTTCCAACTCTTTGATTCTATGATTCTATGATTCCTTTTCTTTTTCCATGGTGAACTGGATGTTTGGGTGGATGCTGTTAAGAAGGTCCAGCAACCTGTTGAGAAGAAGAAGAACTCAACACACCTAACTGCAGCAGGGAGGAGCTCCTTGCCCCACCCCAGCCATTCCACAGATATATAAACCCTTTGTCCTAATTCCAACAGACCTCACTACCTCTGAGGATGCTTGCCATAGATGCAGGCGAAACGTCAGGAGAAATGCCTCTAGAGCATGGCTCTATAGTCCGAAAAAACCCACAAGAACCTAGTGATTCCAGCCATGAAAGCCTTCGACAATACAATGGGTAAGTGGTTGAAATTCGGAATTACTCCTCCCACTATTCCTGCGTGGCTCGATATCGCTTCAAAAGGTAATTTCCCCCCCGAAATAATAACGATTTAAGAAGATAACGACTGTACCTACCCATGCCTAATACATATCCCATAAGAGCCATACTCGATTGTATGGTGTAACTATATCTGCGCTGCTAGTTATATGAGGGATAATAGAGAGAGAATAAGAGAGAGCCCTCCTTAGATTAGACCCCAGTGAAAGAGTTTTCAGCACCCAGAAAGGCCAAATTATTTTTACCCTTAGCATAACCTCATTTATCCCCCATGCAAAAGATAGCAGATTGGCCCCAGCTGATCTGGACTACAACAAACCTATTGTGCCGGTACAGCGGGAATTAAAAATGGACAATGGGAGACATTGTGAATAGCGCGTCTCGGGGAGGTTTTAAGAAGGGATGCTCAACTCAGCCTGAATTTGAGGAAGGTTCATAGGACTTGTTGCTACTTCCTAATCTTCCTAATGCTGCAACCCTGTAATACAGTTCCTCATGTTGTGGTGAAACCCCCAACCATAAGAGGGAGGGAAGAGGGAGGGAAGGAAGGAAGGAAGGAAGGAAGGAAGGAAGGAAGGGGAAAAGAAGGAAGGAAGGAAGGAAGGAAGGAAGGAAGGAAGGAAGGAAGAAAGGGGAAAAGAAAGAAAGAAGGAAGGAAGGGGAAAAGAAAGAAAGAAGGAAGGAAGGAAGGAAGGAAGGAAGGAAGGAAGGAAGGGGAAAAGAAAGAAAGAAGGAAGGAAGGAAGGAAGGAAGGAAGGGGAAAAGAAAGAAAGAAAGAAGGAAGGAAGGAAGGAAGGAAGGAAGGAAGGGGAAAAGAAAGAAAGAAGGAATGGAAGGAAGGAAGGAAGGAAGGGGAAAAGAAAGAAAGAAGGAAGGAAGGAAGGAAGGAAGGAAGGAAGGAAGGGGAAAAGAAAGAAAGAAGGAAGGAAGGAAGGAAGGAAGGAAGGGGAAAAGAAAGAAAGAAAGAAGGAAGGAAGGAAGGAAGGAAGGAAGGAAGGAAGGGGAAAAGAAAGAAAGAAGGAATGGAAGGAAGGAAGGAAGGAAGGAAGGAAGGAAGGAAGGAAGGAAGGGGAAAAGAAAGAAAGAAAGAAGGAAGGAAGGAAGGAAGGAAGGAAGGGGAAAAGAAAGAAGGAAGGAAGGGAAGGAAGGAAGGAAGGGGAAAAGAAAGAAAGAAGGACGGAAGGAAGGAAGGAAGGAAGGAAGGAAGGAAGGAAGGAAGGGGAAAAGAAAGAAAGAAGGAAGGGAAGGAAGGAAGGAAGGAAGGAAGGAGAGAAGGAAGCATGGAAGCAAAGAGCAAAAGAAGGAAGGAAAGAGGTAGAGAAGGAAGAAAGGAGAGAAAAAGGAAAAGAAGAGGGATGGAAAGAAATAGGTAGAGAAAGAAGGAAGGAGAGAAGGAAAGAAAAAAAGGAAGGAAAGAGGGAGCGAAGGAAGAAGAGAAAGAAAGAGAAAGAGGGAGGGAAGGAAGGAAGGAAGGAAGGGGAAAAGAAAGAAGGAAGGAAGGAAGGAGAGAAGGAAGCATCGAAGCAAAGAGCAAAAGAAGGAAAGAGGTAGAGAAGGAAGGAAGGAGAGAAGGAAAAGAAAAGGGAAGGAGGGAAAGAAGGAGAGAAAGAGGGAGGGAAAGTTGGCCACAGCAACGCGTGGTGGGCACAGCTAGTCAGAAATATATGTTTTCTAATGGTATTTGGTGACCACTCTGAAACCCCCTTGTGACCCCCCAAGGGTCCTGACCCCCAGGTTGAGAAACACTGTATTAGAGGAACAGGCATTCAAAATGCATTATGGTCAGAGCATTACTTAATGGTATCAAACTGCAATAATTTAACACTGAGTATGGACTAGGCTTGTTCGAGTTCGTTCGGAAGCTTCTAAAATCGGACTTAATTCGGATTAAATTTCCTTTTGAACCAATTTCGAGCCATGTAGGAAAAGTGGGAGGAGCAATTCCGGATTTAAACCACTTACTCATTGTTCGGAATTATTTTCGGATGTCTCCCTTAGCAACGCCATCCTGTCCAACCCCATTCTGCCAAGAAGCAGGAATATTGCATTCAAATCCTGACAGATGGCCATCCAGCCTCTGTTTAAAAGCTTCCAAAGAAGGAGCCTCCACCACACTCCGGGGCAGAGAGTTCCACTGCTGAATGGCTCTCACAGTCAGGAAGTTCTTCCTCATGTTCAGATGGAATCTCCTCTCTTGTAGTTTGAAGCCATTGTTCCGTGTCCTAGTCTCCAAGGAAGCAGAAAACAAGCTTGCTCCCTCTTCCTCCCTGTGGCTTCCTCTCACATATTTATACATGGCTATCATATCTCCTCTCAGCCTTCTCTTCTTCAGGCTAAACATGCCCAGCTCCTTAAGCCGCTCCTCATAGGGCTTGTTCTCCAGACCCTTGATCATTTTAGTCGCCCTCCTCTGGACACATTCCAGCTTGTCAATATCTCTCTTGAATTGTGGTGCCCAGAATTGGACACAATATTCCAGGTGTGGTCTAACCAAAGCAGTATAGAGGGGTAGCATTACTTCCTTAGATCTAGACACTAGGCTCCTACTGATGCAGGCCTAAATCCCATTGGCTTTTTTTGCCGCCACATCACATTCCTGGCTCATGTTTAACTTGTTGTCCACAAGGACTCAAAGATCTTTTTCACACATCCTGCTCTCGAGCCAGGCGTCCCCCATTCTGTATCTTTGCATTTCGTTTTTCCTGCCAAAGTGGAGTATCTTGCATTTGTCCCTGTTGAACTTCATTTTGTTAGGTTTGGCCAATCATCTCTCTAATCTGTCAAGATCGTTTTGAATCCTGCTCCCGTCCTCTGGAGTATTGGCTCTCCCTCCCAATTGGGTGTTGTCTGCAAACTTGATGATCCTGCCTTCTAACCCTTCAGCTAAGTCATTAATAAAGATGTTGAACGGGATCGGGCCCAGGACGGAACCCTGCGGCACTCCACTCATCACTTCTTTCCAAGATGAAGAGGAAGCCTTGGGGAGAATCACCCTCTGGGTTCGTCCATTTAACCAATTACAGATCCACCTCACCGTAGTTTTGCCTCGCCCACATTGGAGTTTCCTTGCCAGAAGGTCATGGGGGACCTTGTCGAAGGCCTTCCTGAAATCCAGGTACGCTACATCCACGGCATTCCCCGCATCTCCCCAGCTTGTAGCTCTATCGAAGAAAGAGATCAGATTAGTCTGGCATGACTTGTTTTTGATAAATCCATGTTGACTATTAGCGATGACTGCATTTGTTTCTAAGTGTTTGCAGACCACTTCCTTAATAATCTTTTCCAGAATCTTGCCTGGTATCGACGTGAGGCTGACCGGACGGTAGTTGTTTGAGTCATCCTTTTTTCCCTTCTTGAAGATTGAGACCACATTGGCCCTCCTCCAATCTGCTGGAACTTCTCCTGTTCTCCAAGAACTCTCAAAGATGGTTGCCAATGGTTCCGAAATGACTTCTGCTAGTTCCTTCAGTACTCTTGGGTGTAGTTGATCTGGCCCTGAAAGGGGACTTGAACTCATTTAGAGCGGCCAGGTATTCCTGGACAACTTGTTTCCCAATTTGGGGTTGGATGTCCTCTAATCCCTCATCCACTCCATCTTGCTGAGGTTGAAGATGACCTTCTTTTTGTGAGAAGTCCGAGGCAAAGAAGGCATTAAGCAGTTCTGCCTTTTCCCTATCCCCTGTCAGCATTGCCCCATCTTCTCTCGAAGAGGCCCTATCGCCTCCTTGTTTTTTCTTTTTCTACTGACATAAGAAAAGAAGTCCTTTTTATTGTTTTTAATGTCCCTGGCAAGCCTGAGCTCATCTTGTGCTTTAGCCTTGCAGACCTTTTCCCTACAGGTGTTGGCTATTGTTTGAATTCTTCTTTGGTGATTTCTCCCTTTTTCCACTTCTTGTGCATGTCTCTTTTGTGTTTTAGCACAGTTAGAAGTTCTTTGGACATCCATTCTGGCTTCTTTGCACTTGTCCTATTTTTTCTCTTTGTTGGCACAGTTTGCAAATGTGCCTTGAGTATTTCACTCTTGAGAAATTCATCTTCATCTAAGACATTAATAAAGATGTTGAACAGGACTGGGCCCAGGATGGAATCCTGCGGCACTCCACTTGTCACTTTTTTCCAGGATGAAGAGGAAGCATTGGGGAGAATCACCCTCTGGGTTTGTCCATTTAACCAATTTCAGATCCACCTCACCGTAGTTTTGCCTCGCCCACATTGGATCAGTTTCCTTGCCAGAAGGTCATGGGGGACCTTGTCGAAGGCCTTCCTGAAATCCAGGTACACTACATCCATGGCATTCCCCGCATCTACCCAGCTTGTAACTCTATCGAAAAACGAGATCAGATGAGTCTGGCCTGACTTGTTTTTGATAAATCCATGTTGACTATTAGCGATGACCGCATTTGTTTCTAAGTTTTTGCAGACCACTTCCTCAATAATCTTTTCCAGAATCTTGCCTGGTATCGACGTGAGACTGACTGGACTGTTTAGACTTTCTAGCTTTGCCAAAGATACTTAATGGTTCTGGAGGGCACCTTCCATTAACGAAGCGATTTGGATTTCAAGAAAATTTCAGAAATCATTTCAAAATCGAACCCTACATCCGAAACGAGTATTGAACCATTTTTTTTGGATCAAACAAGCCTAGTATGGACCCATCGTTTCATTACATGATATTTTATTCTTTCCTTGATAAGCATGAACAATTTAATTTGTACGGTTTTTGGCAAGTTTCAGAATTCAACTTCTGGTGATTTTTTTAAATGGCCACACTATACGCACTGAATATTCCTGGGTGCAAACATTTTGATCGACAGCTCCCCGGAATGCCTTGAGGAGGGCTCTAATTTGGGAATGCCATTGCTCACCGAGTCCGTTCTGAGCTGCGAAGGACAGATACTCCCCGCCGGACAGCGGGAGTTATAGCGCCACGTCCATACACAAGCTGAGAAAAGTCACAGCCATCTGGCATCTTTTAACAGCCTGTCTTTTCACAGCCAATGGATGTCGAACATACTGCTCGGTTTAGCACTAGAAATACATTGAGACACATGGAGCAAAAGCTGTGAGTCTGGGAAACGGAGGGAGAGCTCTCTGTTTTCGTTGTTGGAGCCAGTGAAAGCTGAGAAGGCGAAAAAGAATACATCTCGCCCTGTTAACAAATCAGACGAATACGATGGCAGAGCTTTCCAAACATTTCATGTTGGTGATACACTTAGAATAATAGAATCAAAGAGTTGGAAGAGACCTCATGGGCCATCCAGTCCAACCCCATTCTGCCAAGAAGCAGGAATATTGCATTCAAATCACCCCTGACAAATGGCCATCCAGCCTCTGCTTAAAAGCTTCCAAAGAAGGAGCCTCCACCACACTCCGGGGCAGAGAGTTCCACTGCTGAACGGCTCTCACAGTCAGGAAGTTCTTCCTCATGTTCAGATGGAATCTCCTCTCTTGTAGTTTGAAGCCATTGTTCCGCGTCCTAGTCTCCAAGGAAGCAGAAAACAAGCTTGCTCCCTCCTCCCTGTGGCTTCCTCTCACATATTTATACATGGCTATCATATCTCCTCTCAGTCTTCTCTTCTTCAGGCTAAACATGCCCAGTTCCCTAAGCCGCTCCTCATAGGGCTTGTTCTCCAGACCCTTGATCATTTTAGTCGCCCTCCTCTGGACACATTCCAGCTTGTCAATATCTCTCTTCAATTGTGGTGCCCAGAATCGGACACAATATTCCAGATGTGGTCTAACCAAAGCAGAATAGAGGGGTAGCATTACTTCCTTAGATCTAGACACTATGCTCCTATTGATGCAGGCCAAAATCCCATTGGCTTTTTTTGCCGCCACATCACATTCCTGGCTCATGTTTAACTTGTTGTCCACGAGGACTCCAAGATCTTTTTCACACGTACTGCTCTCGAGCCAGGCGTCCCCCATTCTGTATCTTTGCATTTCATTTTTTCTGCCAAAGTGGAGTATCTTGCATTTGTCACTGTTGAACTTCATTTTGTTAGTTTTGGCCCATCTCTCTAATCTGTCAAGATCGTTTTGAATTCTGCTCCTGTCCTCTGGACTATTGGCTATCCCTCCCAATTTGGTGTCGTCTGCAAACTTGATGATCCTGCCTTCTAGCCCTTCATCTAAGTCATTAATAAAGATGTTGAACAGGACCGGGCCCAGGACGGAACCCTGCGAATGGCACTCTACTCGTCACTTCTTTCCAAGATGAAGAGGAAGCATTAGTGTTCGTCCACTTAACCAATTACAGATCCACCTCACCGAAGTTTTGCCTAGCCCACATTGGACTAGTTTCCTTGCCAGACACAAATCGTTTTGCACAGATATCTATACTGCAATATAACAAAAATTGTATCAATAGAAATGGACAATCAGGGGTGGCTCAACCCATGCGCAAAGTAAGCATTTGCAGTATATTGTCGAAGGCTTTCATGGCTGGAATCACTAGGTTCTTGTGGGTTTTTTCGGGCTATAGGGCCATGTTCTAGAGGCATTTCTCCTGACGTTTCGCCTGCATCTATGGCAAGCATCCTCAGAGGTAGTGAGGTCTGTTGGAATTAGGACAATGGGTTTATATATCTGTGGAATGGCTGGGGTGGGGCAAGGAGCTCTTCCCTGCTGCAGTAGGTGTGAATGTTTCAACTGCAACGCACTCTACGTGGGGTTGCCTTTGAAGACTGCTCGGAAACTCCAACTAGTCCAGCGAGAGGCAGCCAGATTGCTCACCGGGGCGTCATACAGGGAGCATACCACCCCCCTGATGTGTCAGCTCCACTGGCTGCCAATCCAGTTCCGAGCACAATTCAAGGTGCTGGTTTTGACCTATAAAACCCTATACGGTTCTGGCCCAGTGTATCTGTCCGAACGGATTTCCCTCTACGTCCCACCCCGGAGCCTAAGATCTTCTGGGGAGGTCCTGCTCTTGACCCCGCCTCTATCACAGGTGAGATTGGCGGGGACGGGGAGCAGGGCCTTCTCAGTGGTGGCCCCCCGCCTATGGAATTCTCTCCCCGGGGAAATCAGATCTGCAACTACGCTCCTTTCTTTTAGGAAAAAACTAAAAACATGGATCTGGGACCAGGCATTTGGACAAGCGGGTAAATAAAGAAGAACTCCACTGATGGCTAGGAAATGACTAACGGATTGGTTATGTGGAACTCTGGAATCGAAACGCTGACTATAAGAATGACTTTTATATGATGTTTATATGATGTTTACACAATGTCTTAGGTACCAGTGCGGATGTTTTATTATGATAATCGTTTTAATTACATTTTGTATATCGTTCTTTTATATTTTTGTATACTTTGTATCTTTATGTATAGGCATCGAATTCTGCCTTTTTTGTAAGCCGCCCTGAGCCCCCCTCCAGGGGTTGAGAAGGGCGGGGTAAAAGCACCAGTAATAATAATAACTGATCACCTTCATTAGCATTTGAAGGCCTGCCTGAGCCTGGGAAAATCTCTTGCTGGGAGGTGTTAATCTGTGCCTGGTTGTTTCCTCTTTGTTGTTTTACTGTTGTAATTTTAGAGTTTTTTAATACTGGTAACCAGATTTTGTTCATTTTCATGGTCTCTTCCTTTCTGTTGAAAGGAACGTAGCAAAGGACAAGAGGGATCCTCTCACCTCTGCAGGAGTCTAACGTATTCCATGCAGCTGTGGACAAGTCTACAGAGGGACCACCAAACGCAGCATTGCCCAGACACGCATCAAGGAACATGAAAGGCACTGCAGACTACGTCAACCAGAGAAGTCCGCCATAGCAGAGCACCTGATGAACCAGCCTGGACACAGCATGTTATTTGAGAACACAGATGTACTGGACCACACCAACAACCACCATGTCAGACGACACAGAGAAGCCATTGAAATCCACAAGCATGTGGACAATTTCAACAGAAAGGAAGAGACCATAAAAATGAACAAAATCTGGCTACCAGTATTAAAAAACTCTAAAATTACAACAGCAAAACAACAGAGAGGAAACAACCAGGCACATCTTAACACCTCCCAGCAAGAGATTTTCCCAGGCTCAGGCAGGCCTTCAAATGCTAATGAAGGTGATCAGCTGAAACATTCACACCTAACTGCAGCAGGGAAGAGCTCCTTGCCCCACCCCAGCCATTCCACAGATATATAAACCCATTGTCCTAATTCCAACAGACCTCACTACCTCTGAGGATGCTTGCCATAGATGCAGGCGAAACGTCAGGAGAAATGCCTCTAGAACATGGCTCTATAGCCCGAAAAAACCCACAAGAACCTATTTGCAGTATAGTTGGTTTTCCCAGGGGTGCTCTTGAGGCGCTTTTGGGGGGAAATACTTCGACATTTGGGAGTTGTAGTTGCAGGGATTTATAGTTAACTTCCAATCAAAGAGCATTCTGAATTGGGTTGTTGTAGGTTTTTCCGGGCTATATGGCCATGTTCTAGAGGCATTCTCTCCTGACGTTTCGCCTGCATCTATGGCAAGCATCCTCAGAGGTAGTGAGGTCTGTTCGAAGTAGGAAAAAGGGTTTATATATCTGTGGAATGACCAGGGTGGGACAAAGGACTCTTCTCTGCCTAAGGGGTTCTTAAGACCATCAGAAATATATGTTTTCTGATGGTCTTTAGCAACCGCTCTGAAACCCCCTTGTGACCCCCCCAGGGGTCCTGACCCCCAGATTGAGAAACGCTGCTCTAAGAGATGATATTGAGTTATTGAATATTATTGAGCATTACTTCATCTCCGAAGCTAACCTTGAGCTATAGATAGGGAAAAACCTGTTTTTTCCTAACCATAGCAGCTCAGGGTTAGGGTGAAAGGATCCCAGGATATTTTCTACCATTTGGGAAAGAGTTACCTCAGTAACTGAAGGAAAAGGAAAGAAAGATCATCTCTATGGTTTCACCAATTGACTGTTTTGTTTGTAACTTTGACAAGCTGTGCCAAGTCTGCAAGGACTTTGAGAAATAAATATTCGGTTTTGGTGTTCAAAACCTGTAGTAGCCTCCGTTGCTGGGAATCGCGAGCTTCTAAAGAAAGACCCCCGTGGTCCACGCAGACAAAGAGAGAAGCACATCTTAGTTTTGGGTAGTTGTAGGTTTTTTTGGGCTATATGGCCATGTTCTAGAGGCATTCTCTCCTGACGTTTCACCTGCATCTATGGCAAGCATCCTCAGAGGTTGTGAAGTCTGTTGGAACTAGGAAAGTGGGTTTATATATCTGTGGGATGACCAGGGTGGGACAAAGGACTCTTGTCTGTTGGAGCGAGGTGTGAATGTTTCAACTGACCACCTTGATTAGCATTTGATGGCCTGGCAGTGCCCGGGGGAATCTTTTGTTGAGGGGTGATTAGATGTCCTTGATTGTTTCCTCTCTGTTGTTTTGCTGTTGTAATTTTAGAGTTTATGTTTTCTGATGGTCTTTAGCAACCCCTCTGAAACCCCTTTGTGACCCCCCCTTCCAGGGGTCCTGACCCCCAGGTTGAGAAACGCTGCTCTAAGAGATGAAGATTTTTATCAAGGTGGGAAAGTTCTCCAACAAATAAAATATGCATCCTGGACTTCAAAATGGTATTTTCAGCCTCCCTTACTGTTGCAATCCAGAGCAGGGAACGAGGCCCTAAGATAACTATCCACCACACTTGGCTGTGAAAAACAATCCTTTTTTATTGAAGAAAAATGGTTACAAAATAAAGGAAAAATGCAAGTCAAAAGCCACAGCAAAATCAGCAAACATGAATTTAAATGGACAAAGCAAAACCAAAAGCCACACTGTAAAATACTGGAACCTGTTAGCAATCCACTAACTGTACTTGATATCCTAGAAATCTTCCCAAACTATGACCAGGGAACCGGGAGAACTGCCAAGGTCTTCATCAGTTCTGAAATGATGCCTGAACTGAGGCAATCAGCTCGGCGTATTGCAATTAAAACTCAAGAATCGGTTCCGTGAACCGCCCTTCTGTTTTGAAGCCAATGTTTTTAATTCTTGAATTCGGGAGGATCGACGCAAACTGAGTGTTTTACTTCTGTCTTCCCAAATTTGGCCCCTTCTGTTGTCAGTACAGTTAACAGGTGCAGAAGGGAGGGAAAGTTCAAGGTCTCCCTCTGAAACATTCTCAGGAACACTGGTACTTCCATTTTCCAAATCTACAGAAGTTCTTTCCTCACTAATTTCAGGAACATTGGCATTTTCCAAACCTACAGCAGTTTCTTCCTCACTAATTTCAGGAGCGTTGGCATCAAAAGGTACATTTCCACTAGCATCAGTAAATATTAGGGCTGGTCAATTTGTTTCGTTAATTCGTAATTCGTTAAAAAATTCGTTAATTTTTGAATTACGAAACGATTACAAAACATTTTTTTTAACCTGGAAGTGTTTTTAAATATCGAAACGGCAGGCGCCAAAAAATTTTGTATTTCCGTCCATTTCGGAAATACGTAAGATGGCCGCCTGCCGATGCTTGCTGAGAGGGGCGAGCGAGAGGGGCGAGCGAGCGGCGAGCGAGAGGGGCGGAAGCACTCTCTCCTGACATTTCACCCACATCTATGGCAGGCATCCTCAGAGGTTGTGAGGTCTGTTGGAAACTAGGCAAGTGGGGTTGATATATATCTGTGGAATAATGTTCAGGGTGGGAGGAAGAACTCTTGTCTGCTGGAGGCAAGCGTGAATGTTGCAGCTGGCCAGCTTGATGAGCATCGAATGGCCTTGCAGCTTCATGGTCTGGCTGCTTCCTGCCTGAATGTTGCAATTGGCCAGCTTGCTTAGCATTGCCTATTAATAATAATAGCGAGCGGCGAGCGAGAGGGGCGAGCGAGCAGCGAGCGAGAGGGGCGGAAGCACTCTCTCCTGACATTTCACCCACATCTATGGCAGGCATCCTCAGAGGTTGTGAGGTCTGTTGGAAACTAGGCAAGTGGGGTTGTTATATCTGTGGAATAATGTTCAGGGTGGGAGGAAGAACTCTTGTCTGCTGGAGGCAAGCGTGAATGTTGCAGCTGGCCAGCTTGATGAGCATCGAATGGCCTTGCAGCTTCATGGTCTGGCTGCTTCCTGCCTGAATGTTGCAATTGGCCAGCTTGCTTAGCATTGCCTATTAATAATAATAGCGAGCGGCGAGCGAGAGGGGTGAGCGAGCGGCGAGCGAGAGGGCCCGCCAGAGTGAGTGCCTGCCTTCCCTCCTTAATAATAATTAATAATAATTAATCCCTATTCTACTAAATTAATAATTAAATTTAAAAAATATTTAAAAAATATTGGAAAAAAAAAGGGCGCCATCTTTACAAAATGTTTTGTAAATATTTACGAAATTTCGTAAATACCGAAACTTTTTTTTGGGAGAGTTTTGTAATTATTTTAAATATCGAAACAAAAAAAAAACCCCAATTACAAATCGATTTTAGAAACAAATTTTTGCGTTGTTACCCAGGCCTAGTAAATATATTTTCATTAGCATCAGGAGGAACAAACAGAGAATTAGGTTCAAGTTCAAACTCAGGCTGAACCCCAACACTTACTCTTCAGCCCCCCATGCTTTTGTTAGGTTACTTTGGTGATAAGTTGTCATCGTAACATCGTAAGATAGGTCATCGCTCACAACAGTGCAAAGTCATGACGATCATAAATCTGAAAGAAGGGCCATTTGTTTGTTTTGGAGAATCCAACCTCTCCGGGGCTGGACAGATTCATTTCACCTATCCTGTCATTTAATCATTCACCAAGTTCATATAAATCACATAAAGGCCCAGCGCATAATATGCATGGAGACGGAGTGCAATGCAAGGAGACTGGGACGTCTTTTCCGTTATCAATGAAATCAGTGAAGGTGATATACTCATCTCAGATATTCGGAAGCAAAAGCAGAAAGGAAAAGGGGACTAATGTATGTCCTGAGACGTTCTTCTGTTGGCTCTTGAATCAAAAAACAAAACTTTTAATGGATGGCATAGAGAAAATGGAATAGTCCATTTATTTTTTCCTTCCAAAATGCTAGAATTTATTATCACCCATTGTAAGAAGTAATGAGGTACCCAGAAAAGCAAAGAAAGGACTTCTTCATGCAATGAACCTCTGTTGAATATAATAAACTAGCTTTACCCGCCACGCGTTGCTGTGGCCAACCTTCTCTCCCTCTTTCTCTCCTTCTTTCACTCCTTCCTTCATTTCCTTTTCTTCTTTCCTTTCTTCCTTCTCTACCTGTTTACTTCCTTCCTTAGCATTTTGCTCCCATCCTTCCTTCTCTTTATTTCTTTCCTTCCCTCCCTCTTTCTCTCCTTCTTTCTCTTCTTCCTTTGCTCTGTCTTTCCTCCCTTCCCTTTTTTCTTACCTTCTCTCCTCCTTCCTTCTCTTCCTCTTTCCTTCCTCCTCCCTTTTTAATTTCCTTCCTCTTTCTCTCCTTTCTTCCCTCTCTATCTCTTTCCTTCCTTCCTTCGCTCTTGACTTCCAGACTTCCTTTTCTTTCTTTCTTTTCTTCCCTCCCTTTCTCTTCTTCCTTCACTTTTTTCCTCTTTCCCTTCCCAAATTCCCCTCCCTCCTTCCCTCCCTCCCTTCCTTTTGACACCTTCCCTTCCCCTTCCCTTTCTTCTTTTTTCTGTCTTTCTTTCCTTTCCTCCTTCCTTCCTTTCTCCCTTCTTTCCCATCCTCCTTCTCTCTCTGTATTCTTTCTTTCCTACCTTTCTTCTTTCATATACCTTCTCAACTTCTCCTTCCTTCCTTCATACACCTTCCCTCCCTCCCTTCCTTTCTTTCCTTCCTTCTTTTCTCCATTCTTTCCCATCCTCCTTCTCTCCCTTTCTTCTTTCTTTCCTTCCTTTCTTCTTTCATATACCTTCTCAACTTCTCCTTCCTTACTTCCTTTGTACACCTTCCCTCCTTTCTTCTTCCTTCCTTCCTTCCTTCCTTCCTTCCTTCTTTCCCATCCTCCTTCTCTCCCTTTCTTCTTTCCTTCCTTCCTTCCTTCCTTCCTTCCTTCCTTCACCTTCCCTTCCCCTTCCCACTTTTCTTCTTTCTTTCCTTCTTTCCTTCCTTCCTTTCTATTTACACCCCTTCCCCTCATTTCCGTCCTTCCTTCCCTCTCCCGCATCCATCCCTCCTTCCCCTTCCTCACCGATGGTGGAGCCAGACAGCGGTGTGCAGGGGCGGCCTGGGCCGGGCGTTGCGGTGGCCGATGGGCTGTCCTCGGCAGAGCCGGGCTGCAGCCTCTCCTGGCTGGGCCAGGAAGGCGCGCAGCAGGGGCCTCCCGGGCAGCCTCTCAGGCCGGGGCTTCTGTGTCAGTAGGTAGGCTGTGTTCTAGAACTACAGTTCCCAGAGTGCATTGCGTGTGTACTTCCTCCCCTGGGCACTGCGCATGCTCAGTTGGTTTTTGTAATTGTGAGTTTGTTGAAATGTTGTTTGGAATTTTGATGAGTGTTGTGCATACCTTGTGGGTTGAGGTATGTGCACGGCAAATTTGGTGAGTTTTTGTCGGGTTTTTTTCGCGTTTTGCTGTCCCGTTGAACGCCCTTTCCCTTTTTATATATATAGATAGCTCCCTTGAGCAAGGAGTTTTTCCAGAGGGTTTAAAAGAGGCGATGGTCTCTCCGCTGCTGAAACCAGACTTGGATCGTTCGGTTCCCTCTAGCTACCGCCCAGTCTCGAACCTTCCATTTCTGGGCAAGGTGGTGGAGAGGGCAGCAGCAGAACAGTTGCAGCAGTTCCTAAATGACACAGCCGGACGCGATCCCTTCCAGTTCGGCTTCCGTAGTGGGCACGGGACAGAGACTGTGCTAGTTGCCATCACAGATCAGCTTCGCTGCCAGATGGATCAAGGCGGATCAGCGCTGCTCGTGTTATTGGACCTCACAGCAGCGTTTGATCACAATCTATTGACCCATCGCCTAGCCATGACTGGGGTGAGGGGGATACCCCTTAAATGGGTGTCCTCCTTCCTCCAGAATCGGGGACAGTGTGTGGTGAGGGGAGAGATGTTTTCCGAGAGATCTCCACTAACTTGCGGGGTCCCGCAGGGAGCTATTCTCTCTCCTCTATTATTTAACATCTATATGTGACCGCTTGCTCAACTGGTGCAAAGCTTTGGGCTTGAGTGCCACCAGTACGCTGATGACAGCTCATTCTGAGGATGGAGGGCCAAATTTCCATCAGTGCCTTGAGGCCGTTACTGGATGGTTGCGTGCCAGCAGGTTGAGGGTGAATCCAGCGAAGACGGAGATCCTTTGGCTGGGCCATCCGGGTGGGAGAGAGATCCAGCTGCCTACCCTGGATGGCGAGACACTACGTCCGTCACCTTCTGTAATGAGTCTTGGTGTCTTATTGGACCCTCTGCTCACAATGGAGGCCCAGGTCTCTGCTATGAGCACATCTGTGTTTTTCCATCTACGTCAGGCTAGGCAACTGGCTCCCTTCCTATCTAGGAACAACCTGCCTACAGTGATCCAGGCGACGGTCATCTCAAGGCTTGACTACTGTAACGCCCCCTACATTGGCCTTCCTTTGTCAGTGATCCGGAAAATGAAGCTGTGCAAAATACGGTGGCTCGTCTTCTCGCCAGGGTGCCGGCAAGGTGTCGTATTACCCCAATTCTCCAACAGCTGCACTGGCTTCCGATTGAGTACCGGATCACTTTCAAGGTGCTGGTACCAACCTTTAAGGCCTTACATGGTCTGGGGCCGGCGTACCTGAGGGCCCGCTTATCCCCCTACCAACCCCAGAGATTACTTCGGTCCGAAGCCCAAAATTTGCTTGAAGTCCCCAACATCCCGACTTATCATCTGTCCTCTACTAGGCAGAGAGCCTTCTCGATTGTGGCCCCTTATTTATGGAATGCCTCGCCAGTTGAAACCCGAACCATCCGAGAGCTACTTCCTTTTCGGAAAGCCGCCTTTTCCAACAAGCATTCACACCTAGCTCCAGCAGACAAAAGTCCTTTGTCTCACCCTGGTCATTCCACAGATATATAAAACCCTTTTTCCTACTTCCAACAGACTTCACTACCTCTGAGGATGCTTGCCATAGATGCAGGCAAAACGTCAGGAGAAAATGCCTCTAGACCATGGCCATATAGCCCGAAAAAACCTACAACAACCCAGTGATTCTGGCCATGAAAGTCTTTGACAATACATAGAACAGTTTTTCTGTTGGCTGCATGGCAGCCCCCATTTCTGTCTCACGCAACTTTCCTCAGGGACCCTGCATCAGAAAATGCACACAACAAATCTGGATTTGGTTATGTCCGTTGACAGCCCCAACAAGGCCGTGATGCCTTGTCTCTCTTGGCAAGTCAAGCCGAGTCTCTCTTTTTCCCTGAGATTCAAACTTATGTTATTTAAGTCTCGTGCAGAATTTTAGAGAGAACCACAACAGGCCAGGGTTTCATGCTACCACAATCCTCTTTGATTAGATTGTTATGGGAAAGTCCTGCTCGAGTCATAATACCTGACGGCTTTATCAGAGCCGCGTACCAAAAGGTTAAGAGTTTGGGTTGTATCATTCTTGATTTCCCAATAGGTTTGGTATGAGTTTTCTCCAAACCCCGGAGGGGCTGGCGGACATCCGATGTATTGTCTCCCTCGAATGGCAGAGTGTCCTTTACACGCAGCGGGACGGAAAACGCGGTCATTATTTGGGCTATATTTCAGTTTTGACTCTAGTGTGAAAAATAAAACGGTTTCAACTTCGGCACGAGGAAGCCCTGCGTAATTATATTCCTGTGATACAATCAGAGGCTGACATTATTGTGGCTTCCGCAAAACACCCTCGTTATTCTCGCAATTCTCTAAGGCACGGACATATACCCTTCATCACTCCCAGAAATAGTTACCGGAGCATTCTTACAGATGATTTCTTCAACCCTTGACCTGGAGATGAAATTCCAGATATTGATTCATACAATAAGCTCTAATGCCCACCTTCAGATCTTCAGGCGGAAGTTGTGGGTGGTTTAGGGCACTGTGCCAAAGAGTGAAAAAGAATTATTTTCCCCCCCAAACTTAGGCGATCCCTCGTTGGCCGAGTAGGATAGTCTTCCAGGATCAGAATTCTGGTGGGTCCATAGGTGACTGTGGAGCCCTATTCTTGCTCTGCATCTTCTCCCACAGTGAGGGCATTGCTTTCCAGGTGGAAGGCGGTCTCGGTCGGGGTAGGCTTGACACACCTTCCTCTTGGTACGCTTCTCCCTTTCACCCTCCATTCGTGCCTCTTCAAATTCTGCAGCACTGCTGGTCACAGCTGACCTCCAGCTGGAGCGCTCATGGGCCAGGGCTTCCCAGTTCTCAGTGTCCATGCCAGAGTTTTTAAGGTCCACTTTGAGCCCATCTTTGAATCTCTTTTCCTGCCCACCAACATTCTGTTTTCCATTCTTGAGTTCGGAGTAGAGCAACTGCTTTGGGAGACGGTGGTCGGGCATCTGGACAACGAGGCCGGTCCAGCGGAGTTGATGGCGGAGGACCATCCTTTCAATGTTGGTGGTCTTTGCTTCTTCCAGCACGCTGACGTTTGTCCGCTTGTCTTCCCAAGAGATTTGCGGGATTTTCCGGAGGCAGCGCTGATGGAATCGTTCCAGGGGTTGCATGTGACGTCTGTAGACAGTCCACGTTTAGCAGGTGTATAGCAGTGGTCTCAGGAATTGAGTGAAGGTACTGTAAGTCCCGTCATCCATGGTCCACCCTCCTCCAAACTGCACCAAGATGTAAAGTGGGTCATGGGGGCTCTGTGAGTGAACTTTGGTCTTTCTCGGTCATTGGATGAGGGTTGCAGTGGTCTCAGAAATTGAGTGAAGGTACTGTAAGTCCCATCATCCATGGTCCACCCTCCTCCAAACTGCACCAAGACGCAAAGTGGGTCATGGGTGCTCTGTGTGTGAACTTTGGTCCTTCTCGGTCATTGGATGAGGGTTGCAGTGGTCTCAGGAATTGAGTGAAGGTACTGTAAGTCCCATCATCCATGGTCCACCCCCCTCCAAACTGCACCAAGATGTAAAGTGGGTCATGGGGGCTCTGTGTGTGAACTTTGGTCTTTCTCGGTCATTGGATGAGGGTTGCAGTGGTCTCAGGAATTGAGTGAAGGTGCTGTAAGTCCCATCATTAGTGGTCCACCCTCCTCCAAATTGCACCAAGATGAAAAGGGGCTCATGGGGGCTCTGTGTGTGAACTTTGCTCTTTCTTGGTCATCGGATGAGGGTTGCAGTGGTCTCAGGAAGATAGTGAAGTTACTGCAAGTCCTATCATCTGTGGCCCATCCTCCCCCAAGCTGCACCAGGATGTAGAGTGGGTGATGTTGGGTCTGTGTGCCAAGTTTGGTCCTGGTCTGTGATTGGTGGGGGCTACAGTGGTTTGTGCGAGCCAAAGCCTTTGAAAGCACTACAAATCCCATAATCTCTTGTCCATCCCCCACAAACTACACACAAAGGGAGTCATGAGGGTTATGTGTGCCAAGTTTGGTCCAGGTCCGTTACCTGTGAGGGTCGCAGTGGCCTGTGGAAGTGGCAACCAATCAGAAAGCCGCCACATACACCGCCGCATACAAACATACATACAAACATTCACTTTTATTATATAGATAGATATAGATATAGATGATATAGATATAGATGATATAGATATAGATGAATGAACTCTTATTGAAGCTCTTCCCCACATGAAGTTCCATAGCCCAGGTTATCATCCCAGTCTAAACAAAGCCCGAATTAATCATTTCCCATCAATTATAAATGAGACAGGCAGGGGAGTACCGAGGGTTGCCCATTTCTAGTTAATTCAAAATAGACAATTTTCTCTTTCTGTTAAAACAGGGGGAAAAATTAAACCCTTTGATTGCTTTGCTTAAACAACTCCTGGGCAATCGTTTCGCTTTCCTCCAAAGCCGGTGATTTATTGCTTGCCTATATCGTTTCTGCTGGAAAGCTGGATGCATAAATCAATCACGACGCCTGTTGCTCAGAATACAGTCAACTTTTGAACCGCTCTCTCTTTCTCACATGGTCCTGAGAAAAAGCCTTTGGTCACAAAAACATCACCTCCTCTCCCCCTTAAAAATTCAGCTGAGATGAATTTGGGATGGATGCAATTCCTCCACCAAATATTCCACAAACGGGGAAAGAGAGAGTGGGTTGAAGAAGCCTGTGAGAAGTGCTTGAGGAATGCTCTTTTTGACAACCAGGGGTGGCTCGTCCATTACGCGAAGTAAGCGGTCGCAGAACACTTTGTTTTTGCCAGTGGCGCAGAGGCGCCTCTGTAAATGCCCCTCGACCGCCACTTGAGGAGCGCCCCCTCGGCTCACAACAGCCCTAGCAGTCCGGGGGGAGCCTCGGCTTTCTTGCCTCGCTGCCGGGCGATCCTCTTCCCAAAGGGGGCGGGCCCTTGACCCTCGCCTCGCCTCGCCTCGCCCCTCTTGTTCCTGCTCCACCTGGCCACCGGGTGTGCGAGCAGAGCCGGCGCTCAATCGTTCTCCGCATTCGATCCCTTCCCCATGACCGGCTCCCTTTCCTGATCCCCTGGTGCTCCACCCACCTCCTCTCCTCTCCCCAAGGGGTGGAGCCGCCGCGCCAGGCCCACTTTGGGCCTGGAGGCGTGCGCACCAAATGTCGCCTCTTCTCCTGACATTCTCTTCAGCCATTGGGACCAAGAGAGAGAGAGAGAGAGAGAGAGCCCCTCCGGCTGGAGGTATCTCCCACCTCCGCTCCCTCCTTTGTTTTTGCGCCTACCTTCAGGAATGGGGGGCATCTCCACCTCTGTCTCGCTCTCTCTCTCTCGGTCCCAATGGCTGAGGAGAAAGTCAGGAGAAGAGGTGACTTTTGGTGCACACGCCAGGGTGTTCAGGCACGCCTCCGGACCCAAAGCGGGCCAGGCAAGGGAGCAAGTGCGGCAAGTGTAGTTACTGGGATGTATAGTTCACCTACAATCAAAGAGCATTCTGAACTCCACCAATGATGGAATTGAACCAAATATGGCACACAGAACTCCCACGACAAACAGAAAATATATATCAATGATTGGTTGGGGGGGGGGAGGGGCGCCAAAATACCTTTTGCTTACTGTTGAAAATTACCTAGGGCCGCCCCTGTTGACAACAGATGGAAATACAAAGCTAGATAGAATAATTTGTTTCAGACCCCACCAATGGGTTTGGAACTGTGAGAAACCTTAACCTAGTGCCTCCAAATCCTCTGCAACATGAACCTAAAATGAACATGGTGTGGGAAACAGAGGAGGGGGAGATTGGTCTAGCTAGCAAACCCTTATACCAGAGTGTTCCAAACACAATGTTGATGGGTTGTTTGGAAGAAGTCAACAATGCCATCAGTGAACAAAAAAATAACAAAGCCAGCGGACCTGATGGGATCCCTGCTGAAATCTTTAAAGAGGGAGGACCTGAGCTGACACAACAACTCCACCAGCTCATAGAAAAAGTGTGGGTGACTGAGAAAATCCCAGCAGATTTCAAGGATGCCACCATCATCACCCTCTTCAAAAAAGGGGAAAGAACAGACTACGAGGTATCTCCCTTCTAACCGCCTTCTACCCCTCTCAGAAGACACCCTCCCAGAATCCCAGAACGGCTTCCGCCCCTCCAGAGGAACCGTGGACATGATCTTCACTGCACGACAGCTCCAAGAAAAATGCAGGGAATAAAATCAACCTCTGTACATGGCACTCATTGACCTTGCAAAGGCATTCGACACAGTGAATCGCAGCTCCAATGTGGCCGAAGAGGTTCTCTCACAAATCCCACAACAACAAACCAGGGATGAGCTTGCAGAACTGCCTAGTTTGGAAGAAGTCAGCAATGCCATCAGCCAACAACAAAAATAACTAAGCCAGTGGACCAGATGGGATCCCTGCTGAAATCTTTAAAGAGGGAGGACCTGAGCTGACACACCAACTCCACCAGCTCATAGAAAAAGTGTGGGTGACCGAGAAAATCCCAGCAGATTTCAAGGATGCCACCATCATCACCCTCTTCAAAAAAGGGGAAAGAACAGACTGCGGAAACTATCGAGGTATCTCCCTTTTAACCTTCTCTGGGAAAATCCTCGCAAGAATCCTTGCAAACCGCCTTCTACCCCTCTCAGAAGACACCCTCCCAGAATCCCAGAACGGCTTCCGCCCCTCCAGAGGAACCGTGGACATGATCTTCACTGCATGACAGCTCCAAGAAAAATGCAGATAATAAAATCAACCTCTGTACATGGCACTCATTGACCTTGCAAAGGCATTCGACACAGTGAATCGCAGCTCCAATGTGGCCGAAGAGGTTCTCTCACAAATTCCACAACCACAAACCAGGGATGAGCTTGCAGCACTGCCTAGTTTGGAAGAAGTCAGCAATGCCATCAGCCAACGAAAAAATAACAAAGCCAGTGGACCTGATGGGATCCCTGCTGAAATCTTTAAAGAGAGAGGACCTGAGCTGACACAACAACTCCACCAGCTCATAGAAAAAGTGTGGGTGACCGAGAAAATCCCAGCAGATTTCAAGGATGCCACCATCATCACCCTCTTCAAAAAAGGGGAAAGAACAGACTGCGGAAACTATCGAGGTATCTCCCTTCTAACCTTCCCTGGGAAAATGGTAGCAAAAATTCTTGCAAACCGTCTTCTACCCCTCTCAGAAGACACCCTCCCAGAATCCCAGAATGGCTTCCGCCCCTCCAGAGGAACAGTGGACATGATCTTCACTGCCCGACAGCTCCAAGAAAAATGCAGGGAATAAAATCAACCTCTGTACATGGCAGTCATTGACCTTGCAAAGGCATTCGACACAGTGAATCGCAGCTCCAATGTGAGCTGCGATTGTGAGAGAAGAGGTTCTCTCACAAATCGTACAACAACAAACCAGGGATGAGCTTACAGCACTGCCGAGTTTGGAAGAAGTCAGCAATGCAATCAGCCAACAAAAAAAAAAATAAAAAAGCCAGTGGACCTGATGGGATCCCTGCTGAAATCTTTAAAGAGGGAGGACCTGCGCTGACACAACAACTCCACCAGCTCATAGAAAAAGTGTGGGTGACCGAGAAAATCCCAGCAGATTTCAAGGATGCCACCATCTTAACCCTCTTCAAAAAAGGGGAAAGAACATACTGTGGAAACCATCGAGGTATCTCCCTTCTAACCTCCACTAGGAAAATCCTCGCAAGAATCCTTGCAAACCGCCTTCTAAGTAAGGTGACCTCTCTGACCCACCCTCATGACCCCTCCAGGGGTCTCAACCCCCAGGTAGAGAACCACTGTAGTACAGTATATGTGGAAGTTCTCATTGAACTAGCAAATTGTCTAGGAATATCTTGGTCCCTTATTGCAACGTGTCACAAGAAATTTAATATGATGTGTGGGTATAAATGGAATTGAATGGACGAATGGATGAATGAGAGCTAATAATTTTGGAAACACCAGTAAAAGAATAAGTCCTGCAATGACTTAACCTGCTTGCTGGACTGTAATTAAAAGCTACTAATGAGAACTGAAAAAGTTAACTGTGATAAGAACTGTGACAGTGATAAGAGAAAAGTTTACGTCTGTTTACATCTGCACACATTTTATGACTTGATGAACTTTTGGAGGAAAACAATGTGTGTATATTAATCAACTAGCCGTCCCCTGCCACACGTTGCCGTGGCCCACATGGGGGTTCTGTGTGGGAGGTTTGGCCCAATTCTATCATTGGTGGGATTCAGAATGCTCTGTGATGTAGGTGAACGATAAATCCCAGCAACTACAACTCCCAAATGTCAAGATTCTATTTTCCACAAACTCTACCAGTGTTCACATTTGGGCATATTGAGTATTTGTGTAGAGTTTGGTCCAGATCCATCATTGTTTGAATCCACAGTGATATCTGGATGTAGGTGAACTACAACTCCAAAACCAAAGGACACTGCCTACCAATCCCTTCCAGTATTTTCTGGTGGTCATGGGAGAAGTGTGTGCCAAGTTTGGTTCAATTCCATCGTTGGTGGAGTTCAGAATGCTCTTTGATTGTAGGTGAACTATAAATCCCAGCAACTACTACTCCAGAATGTCCAGATTCTATTTCCCCCAAACTCTACCAGTGTTCACATTTGGGCATATTGAACATTTGTGTAGAGTTTAGTCCAGATCCATCATTGCTTGAGTCCAGAGTGATCTCTGATTGTAGGTGAACTACAACTGCAAAACCAAAGGACACTGCCCACCAAACCCTTCCAGTATTTTCTGTTGGTCATGGGAAAACTGTGTGCCAAGTTTGGGTCAATTCCATCGTTGGTGGAGTTCAGACTGCTCTTTGATTGTAGGTGAACTATAAATCCCAGCAACTACAACTCCCAAATGACAAAATCATTTGTTTTAGTGGTGATCACTCCTTGGGTTAGTAGGTGTCTTTTGTCCAAATTTGGTGTCAATTCATCCAGTGGTTTTTGAATTCTGTTAATCCCTCAAACGAACATTACATTTTTATTTATATAGACTAGACATCCCCCTGCCACGCGCTGCTGTGGCCCAGTCTGTGTATATGTGTTTTGTGTGTATATATATGTGTGCATATGTGTATATTCTCAGCACAGAAGCAACCACAAGCAAGTGGAAGCATCCCGAGCTCCGAAGATCAGGAAGGAATCCCACTGGAGCATTGCAGCTCACCCAAATACCTGGGAGTCACTATGGACCGTGCTCTGACCTACAAGAAGCACTGCCTGAACATCAAGCAAAACGTGGGTGCTAGAAACAATATCATATGAAAGCTGACTGGCACAACCTGGGGATCACAACCAGACACAGTGAAGACATCTGCCCTTGCGCTGTGCTACTCCGCTGCTGAGTATGCATGCCCAGTGTGGAACACATCTCACCACACTAAAACAGTGGATGCAGGGGCGGCTCGTCCATTATGCGAAGTAAGCGGTCGCAGAACACTTTTTTTTTGCCAGGGGCGCAGAGGCGCCTCTGTAAATGCCCCTCGACCGCCACTTGAGGAGCACTCCCTCAGCTCACAACAGCCCTAGCAGTCCGGGAGGAGTTTCGGCTTTCTTGTCTCGCTGCCGGGCGATCCTCTTCCCAAAGGGGCCGGGCCCTTGAGCCTCGCCTAGCCCCTCTCATTCCTGCTCCACCTGGCCACCAGGTGCGCGAGCAGAGCCGGCGCTCCATCGTTCTCTGCGTTTGATCCCTTCCCCATGACCGGCTCCCTTTCCCAATCCCCTGATGCTCCACCTGCCTCCTCTCCTCTCCCCAATCCGCAGGTGGGCCAAGGGGTGGAGCCGCTGCGCCTGGCCCGCTTCGGATCCGGAGGCGTTTCTGAAGACCCCAGCGTGCGCACCAAAAGTCGCCTCTTCTCCTGACTTTCTCTTCAGCCATTGGGACCAAGAGAGAGAGAGAGAGAGAGAGAGCCCCTCCGGCTGGAGGTATCTCCCACCTCCGCTCCCTCCTTTGTTTTTGCGCCTACCTTCAGGAAAGGTGGGCATCTCCACCTCTCTCTCTCTCTCGCTCTCTCTCTCTCTTGGTCCCAATGGCTGAGGAGAAAGTCAGGAGAAGAGGTGACTTTTGGTGAACACGCCGGGGTCTTCAGGCATGCCTCCGGACCCAAAGTGGGCCAGGCAAGGGAGCAAGTGCGGCAAGTGTAGTTACTGGGATGTATAGTTCACCTACAATCAAAGAGCATTCTGAACTCCACCAATGATGGAATTGAACCAAATATGGCACACAGAACTCCCACGACAAACAGAAAATATATATCAATGATTGGTTGGGGGGGGGGGGGCGCCAAAATACTGTTTGCTTACCGTTGAAAATTACCTAGGGCCGCCTCTGAGTGGATGTGACTCTTAATGAGACACTGCATTATCACGGGGTGTCTGCGCCCTACACCACTGGAGAAATTACACTGTCTAGCCGGTATCGCACCACCTGACATCCGCCAGGAAGTAGCAGCCAATAGTGAAAGGACCAAGGCAGAGACATCTCCAGTTCATCCCCTGTTTGGGTATCAGCCAGCACGTCAATGACTTAAATCAAAAAGCACTTTTCTAAGATCTACAGAGACACTCGCCAGAACACCCCAGCAAACGAGAGTCCAGAAGTGGCAGGCTCAAACCCAGCACCTCAATTCATGGGTGATACCAGATGAGAGACTCCCCCCTGGGCACTCAGAAGACTGGGCGACTTGGAAGGCGCTGAACAGATTGCGCTCTGGTACCACGAGATGCAGAGCCAACCTTCAGAAATGGGACCACAAAGTGGAATCCTCGACATGCGAGTGCGGAGAGGAGCAAACCACTGACCACCTGCTGCAATGCAACATGCACAAGGGAGGACCTTCTTGCAGCAACACCAGAAGTACTCCAAGTGGCCAGATACTGGTCAAAGGACATTTAATCAACTACCAAACTCACACATTTTGTATTTTGTCTGTTTGTTTGCTTTGTTCTGTTAGAAATGTAATATAATTGACTGGCTGCCCTGACATGAGAAATAAATAACTGCACGGCACAGACAGACATGGCTGGGGTGCCTGTTTGGCTTGCATTGTCTCCTCTGCCTTCAGGTCTGTGCCGAGGTCCAAGGTAAACACTTCCTCGGCCCGCTCATTTATTGCTGATCTAAACGCCCCTAAAGCTCACCACTCTGCCAGCTATCGTGCCCTCTATCGCCTTTTTGCAAAATGTAATCCATAAAATGCTTTCATGGTAACCCAAGACATCAGCGGACCGCGATAAGATCTCCAGGCCCCCGTGACAGGCAGGAACTCGCAAGGATGGAGTTAATAATCCAAACTTTTCAAAAACATGAAACTGGCAGAAGGAGCCGGGGAAGGGAATAAAAAGGGCCGGTGTGGTTGTAATTGGGACCATGTGAGTCTCCTTAGAGAAGGATTAGGGGAAAGAGACAGGCCTCGCCCGGGAAGATTAGTTTCAATTAGATGGGCTGGAGGCGAAAGTCAGGACTTGGTGAAAGATTAAAACAAGGAGGGAGAAGGTTTGCAGGGCTTTTTTTTTCTTCCGTGGGGCCGGCACAGGAGGGTTCATTGAGATTTCGGTAATTGAAGGCAAAAACTGGGAAGGGCTTGCATTAATTGATTTGATGCTGCGTTAGTACGTTTGATAAAACTCGATTTGCAATTTTTTTTTTGTTCCTGAAATACCCCCAAATATTTATTTATTTGCTTTATTTCTATACCGCATTTTTCAGCCTAGATTAGGCGACTCAATGCGGTTTACACAGTGCAAGTTATACAGTAATATACAGTTAAATACACATCACACATTACAACAAAATCAACAATTATTATCAATTCCTTATCAATTCATGACGCCTCAAAACAGAACAAGATCCATTCTCATAATCCTTGTGCCATTCCTATGTTCAATTTTACCGACTTCCTGTGTTCAGTTGTTCAGTTGCACTGTTTAGCCAAACGCTTGCTCGTAGAGCCAAATCTTGACCTTCCTCCGAAACGCCAGCAACGAAGGGGCCTGTCTGATGTCTACCAGTAGGGCATTCCATAGTCAAGGGGCCACCACCGAGAAGGCCCTGTCTCTCGTTCCCGCCAATCGTGCCTGTGATGCAAGCGGGACCGAGAGCAGGGCCTCCCCGGACGATCTTAATGTCCGTGCCGGTTCATAAGAGGAGATGCGTTCGGAGAGGTAAGAGGGGCCAGAACCGTTTAGGGCTTTGTAGGCTAACGCCAGCACCTTGAATTGTGCCCGGTAGCAAATTGGAAGCAAATTGTGGAGCTGGCTCAACAGAGGAGTTGTATCCTCCCTGAGTGCCGCTCCTGTTAACAACCTGGCTGCCGAGCGCTGGACCATCTGAAGCTTCCGGGCAGTCTTCAAGGGCAGCCCCACGTAGAGCGCGTTGCAGTAATCTATGCGGGATGTAACCAGAGCGTGGACTACCATGGCCAAGTCAGACTTCCCAAGGTACGGGCGCAGCTGGCGCACAAGTTTTAATTGTGCGAATGCTCCCCTGGTTACCGCCGAGACCTGGGGTTCCAGACTCAGCGATGAATCCAGGATCACACCCAAGCTGCGAACTTGCGTCTTCAGGGGGAGTGTGACCCCATCCAACACAGGTTCTAACCCTATACCCTGTTCGGCCTTGTGACTGACCAGGAGTGCCTCTGTCTTGTCTGGATTCAATTTCAATTTGTTCGCCCTCATCCAGACTGTCACAGCGGCCAGACCGGTTCAGGACTTCGACAGCCTCCTTCGTAGCAGGTGGAAAGGAGTGACAGAGTTGGACGTCATCTGCGTACAGATAACACCGCACCCCGAAACTCCGGATGATCTCTCCCAACGGCTTCATGTAGATGTTAAACAAATACTGCAAACGACCTTCGGCATGAAACAAAATTGTCATCTTTTGAAGTTTTCAATAGGAACATGCAACATATATGGAATATAGTACACGGGAAGCATAAATCCTGAAGGGTAACATCGCTCTGAAATGCTTACTCTATATAGAATCACTAGCCATCCCCTGCCATGTGTTGCTGTGGCCCAGTCTGTGTATATGTGTTGTGTGTGTGTATATATTTGTGTATATCTATATAAATCAAATGTAATGTTCATTTGTGGGATGAACATAACTCAAAAACCACTGGTGAACTACAAATCCCAGCAACTACAACTCCCAAATGTCAAGATTCTATTTTCCCCAAACTCCACCAGTGTTGACATCTGGGCATATTGAGCATTTGTGTAGAGTTTGGTCCAGATCAATCCTTATTTGAGTCCACAGTTCTCTCTGGATGTAGGTGAACTACAACTCCCAAACTCAAGTTCAATGCCCACCAAACCCTTCTAGTGTTTTTTGTTGGCCATGGGAGTCCTGTGTGCCAAGTTTGGTTCAATTTCATCATTGGCGGAGTTCAGATTGCTATGTGATTGTAAGTGAACTATAAATCCCAACAACTACAACTCCCAAATGTCAAGGTCTATTTCCCCCAAACTCCACTAGTGTTTACATTTGGGCATATTGAATATTCATGCCAAGTTAGGTCCAGATCCATCATTGTTTGAGTTTCTGGAGGTAGGTGAACTACAACTCCCAAACTCGAGGTCAGTGCCCATCAAATCCTTCCAGTATTTTCCATTGGTCATGGGAATTCTATGTGCCAAGTTTGGTTCAGTTTCATCATTGGCAGAATTCAGAATGCTATTCGATTGTAGGTGAACTATAAATCCCTGCAACTACAACTCCCAAATGACAAAATCAACCCCTCCAACCCTGCCAGTAGTCAAATTGGGTGTATTGGGTATTTGTGCCAAGTTTAGTCCAGTGAATGAAAATACATTCTGCAGATCAGATATTTACATTATGATTTGTAACAGTAGCAAAATTACAATTATGAAGTAGCAACGAAAATAATTTGATGGTTGGGGGTCACCACAACATGAGGAATTGTATTAAGGGGTCGCGGCATTCGGAAGGTTGAGAACCACTGGCTTACTGTATATAGAATCACTAGCCGTCCCCTGCCATGCGTTGCTGTGGCCCAGTCTGTGTATATGTGTTTTGTGTGTGTATATATTTGTGTATATCTATATAAATAAAATGTAATGTTCGTTTGTGGGATGAACATAACTCAAAAACCACTGGTGAACTACAAATCCCAGCAACTACAACTCCCAAATGTCAAGATTTTCCCCAAACTCCACCAGTGTTCACATTTGGGCATATTGAGTCTTCATGTAGAGTTTGGTCCAGATCAGTCCTTGTTTGAGTCCACAGTGCTCTCTGGATGTAAGTGAACTTCAACTCCCAAACTCAAGTTCAATGCCCACCAAACCTTCCTAGTGTTTTCTGTTGGTCATGGGAGCCCTGTGTGCCATGTTTGGTTCAATTCCATCATTGGTGGAGTTCAGAATGCTCTTTGATCGTAGGTGAACTATAAAGCCCAGCAACTACAACTCCCAAATGTCAAGGTCTATTTCCCCCAAACTCCATTTGTGTTCATATTCGGGCATATGGAATATTCATGCCCAATTTGGTTCAGATCCATCATTGTTTGAGTCCAAAGTGCTCTCTGGATGTAGGTGAACTACAATTCCCAAACTCAAGGTCAATGCCCACCAAACCCTTGTAGTATTTTCTGTTGGGAGTCCTGTGTGTCACCTATGGTTCAGCTCCATCATTGGTGGAGTTCAGAATGCTCTTTGATTGTAGGTGAACTATAAATCCCAGCAACTACAACTCCCAAATGACAAAATCAATGTTTTTTGAGTGAAGGACATACATTGGGTTGTTAGGTGTCTTGTGTCCAAATTTGGTGTCAATTCTTCCAATGGTTTTTGAGTTCTGCTAATCCCACAAACGAACATTACATTTTTATTTATATAGATGATAATGATGATGATGATGATGATGATGATGATGATGATGATGATGATGATGATCTTCTCACCCTGTTTGCTACCTATCCGGTTACCTAACATGTCACCTAATAAGACTCATATTCTTTTTCTGAACATCTTCCAAAAGTGGCTGGACAGCTCCCTGCTGAAGATGTTGTAGGTGGAGCTCCAGCGTTGAGCAGAAGGTTAGAGAAGATGTCTCCTTAGATGCCTTCAAACTCAAGTTCTGTCGTTCTTTGATGGAAGGAAGGAAAAGTAAGAGGGAGGGGAGAAAAGGAAAGAGAAAGGAAGCGAAGAAAGAAGGGATGAACGAAGGAAAGAGAAAGAAAGAAAAGGTATAAGAGGGAAAGATGAAAAGAAAGAAAAGAGAGAGGAAGAAGGTGTGTGAGGGAAATGGAGGAAGCCAAGAAAGAGTCACAAAGAGAGCCTGCAAGTACACAATTATGTACAGGACACAAAGTCTGTTTAGATCGAATGATGAGAAAGCAAATCATAGAATCATCGAGTGGGAAGAGACCTCATGGGCCATCCAGTCCAACCCCATTCTGCCAAGAAGCAGGAATATTGCATTGAAAGCACTCCTGACAGATGGCCATCCAGCCTCTGTTTAAAAGCTTCCAAAGAAGGAGCCTCCACCACACTCCAGGGCAGAGAGTTCCACTGCTGAATGACTCTCACAGTCAGGAAGTTCTTCCTCATGTTCAGATGGAATCTCCTCTCTTGTAGTTTGAAGCCATTGTTCCTAAGTGGAGTTTCTTGCATTTGTCCCTGTTGAACTTCATTTTGTTAGTTTTGGCCATTCATCTAACAAAATGAAGTTCGACAGGGACAAATGCAAGAAACTCCACTTAGGCAGAAAAAACGAAATGCAAAGATAAAGAATGGGGGACAATGCCTGGCTTGAGAGCAGTACGTGTGAGAAAGATCTTGGAGTCCTCATGGACAACAAGTTAAACATGAGCCAGGAATGTGATGTGGCGGCAAAAAAATGTGATGTGGCCTGCATCTAGAGGAGCCTAGTGTCAAGATCCAGGGAAGTCCTGCTCCCCATGCTCTATTCTGCCTTGGTTAGACCACACCTGGAATATTGTGTCCAATTCTGGGCACCACAATTCAAGAGAGATATTGACAAGCTGGAATGTGTCCAGAGGAGGGCGACTAAAATGATCAAGGGTCTGGAGAACAAGCCCTATGAAGAGCGGCTTAAAGAGCTGGGCATGTTTAGCCTGAAGAAGAGAAGGATGAGAGGAGATATGATAGCCATGTATAAATATGTGAGAGGAAGCCACAGGGAGGAGGGAGCAAGCTTGTTTTCTGCTTCCTTGGAGACTAGGATGTGGAACAATGGCTTCAATCTACAAGAGAGGAGATTCCATCTGAACACGAGGAAGAACTTCCTCACTGTGAGAGCCGTTCAGCAGTGGAACTCTCTGCCCTGGAGTGTGGTGGAGGCTCCTTCTTTGGAAGCTTTTAAACAGGGGCTGGATGGCCATCTGTCAGGGGTGATTGGAATGCAATATCCCTGCTTCTTGGCAGAAGGGGGTTGGACTGGATGGCCCATGAGGTCTCTTCCAACTCTTTGATTCTATGATTCATGGGAGAAAGCAATTTTTACGGTCAAGTAGTGCTCAGTTTTAGTGGATTTCCAGTTTCCCAAAACCTGGAGATTCTTCATATACTTTTGCTTCCTCCATACTCCTTATAGTCCCAAGGTTTCTCCAGGTATTGAGCTACACACTGGATTGGACTTCCTATAAGACAGCCTCTTAAGACCTTCCAGGCCAATCCAAGGAAGGTCAACAAACAAATTGTTGTTGTTGTTCATTCGTTCAGTCGTCTCCGACTCTTCGTGACCTCATGGACCAGCCTACGCCAGAGCTCCCTGTCGGCCGTTACCACCCCCAGCTCCCTCAAGGTCAGTCCAGTCACTTCAAGGATGCCATCCATCCATCTTGCCCTTGGTCGGCCCCTCTTCCTTTTGCCTTCCACTTTCCCCAGCATAATTGTCTTCTCTAGGCTTTGCTGTCTCCTCATGATGTGGCCAAAGTACTTCAGCTTTGTCTCTAGTATCTTTCCCTCCAGTGAGCAGTCGGGCTTTATTTCCTGGAGGATGGACTGGTTGGATCTTCTCGCAGTCCAAGGCACTCTCAGAACTTTCCTCCAACACCACAGCTCAAAAGCATCGATCTTCCTTCGCTCAGCCTTCCCTAAGGTCCAGCTCTCACATCCGTAGGTGACTACAGGGAAGACCATGGCTTTGACTAGGCAATGGATCTTTGTTGCCAGTTTGATGTCTCTGCTCTTTACTATTTTATCGAGATTGGACATTGCTCTCCTCCCAAGAAGGAAGCGCCTTCTGATTTCCTGGCCACCGTCTGCATCTGCAGTAATCTTTGCACCTAGAAATACAAAGTCTGTCACGGCCTCCACGATTTCTCCCTCTATTTCCCAGTTGTCAATCATTCTTGTTGCCATAATCTTGGTTGTTTTGACGTTCAGCTGCAACCCGGCTTTTGCGCTTTCTTCTTCCACCTTGATTAGAAGGCTCCTCAGGTTCTCCTCGCTTTCGGCCATCAGAGTGGTGTCATCTGCATATCTGAGGTTGTTAATGTTTCTTCCAGCAATTTTCACCCCAGCCTTGCATTCCTCAAGCCCCGCACATCCTCGCATGATGTGTTCTGCATACAAGTTAAAGAGGTTGGGTGAGAGGATGCAGCCTTGCCGGACGCCTTTCCCAATCTGGAACCAGTCTGTTCCTCCGTGGTCAGTTCTGACTGTTGCTCCTTGGTCCTTGTACAGATTCCTCAGGAGAGAGGGAAGGGGGCTTGGGATGCCCATCCCACCAAGAACGTGTTACAATTTATTATGATCCACACAGTCAAAGGCTTTAGAGTAGTCAATGAAGCAGAAGTAGATGTTTTTCTGAAACTCCCTGCCTTTCTCCATTATCCAGCGGATATTGGCAATCTGGTCTCTCGTTCCTCTGCCTTTTCTAAACCCAGCTTGAACATCTGGCAACTCTCGCTCCATGTATTGCTGGAGTCTTCAACAAACAAATAGACTGCATAAAACCCACCTGGGTCCTATTTGCATCTCTCTTGCAGATTTAAATTAGAGGAGGCAACCTCCACGTTGAGGACTTCCAAGTCACCTGCATTGCCAACGCAAATATGGGGAAATGTGCTGACAGTTACCACTTTGCAAACTTCAAGATGATGTATCATTAAGGCTCCTGAGCAAAAGGAGGGCTGGAGAAAGTGCAGAGAATTTGGCTAATTTATCCCTGTGGAGCATTGACCAAGAGTTGTGGGTTGGCACTGGACACCATTCAAGTGCTTTCCCATCGGGGGCATGTGCAAATATTTCCGTAGGAAATGCTGAAAATAAGTCAGACTTTCATTTCAGAAAGAAGGGACGGGTCTTGAGTCAAAATGCACATTTTGAATTGATCTCAAGGAAGCAGGTTGATTGAGGCAGGACTGTGACATGGTGACAGAGATGGATTCTGGGAATTATGATCCAAAAATATCACTGCAATGGGAAGGGTGAAGGAGGGAAATAGTGTAATGGAGAACAGTCATTGTAGGCACTGTTCTGAAGCGTATGCATCTTCGAAGACTACACCCCACTATCCTTATGCTGGTCTATAAAGATTTCTTCGTTGTTCATGTGTTGTTCGAAGTGTATGTGTTTTATGTATACATACTAGGCTTGTTTGATCAAAAAATAGTTCAAAACTCATTTTGGATGTTGAAGACACTGGTGGTTCGATTCTAAAGTCAATTCCAATTTTCACAGAAAAAAATTTCAAAACTTTTTAAAACTTCTGAGACTTACGAATCCTTCCTTCATGGTTTGGAAGTGTTATTTCCTGTTTTATTGGGTGGTCTTTACTTTGAAAGTAGTCTTTTTACTCCAGAAGCCGGGGGAGGGGGAAGCAAAGGGAGGAAATTCATCCACTCTGGTTTAAAACGGCTTCCCAGGCTTGAAACAGAAGCACGGGGAGAGGAAAGGGAGGAAATTCATCCACTCTGGTTTAAAACTGCTTGAGACAAAAGCGGGGGGAGAGGAAAAGGAGGAAATTCATTCACTCTGGTTTAAAACAGTTTCCCAGGCTTGAGACAGAAGTGGGGGGAGAGGAAAGGGAAGAAATTCATCCACTCTGGTTTAAAAGAGCTTCCCAGGCTTAAGACAGAAGCAAAGGGAGAGGAAAGGGAGGAAATTCATCCACTCTGGTTTAAATCGGCTTCCCAGGCTTGAGACAGAAGCAGGGGGAGATGAAAGGGAGGAAATCCATCCACTCTGGTTTAAAACGGCTTCCCAGGCTTGAGACCGAAACAAGGGGAGAGGAAAGGGAGGAAATTCATCCACTCTGGTTTAAAACGGCTTCCCAGGCTTGAGACAGAAGTGGGGGGAGAGGAAAGGGAAGAAATTCATCCACTCTGGTTTAAAAGAGCTTCCCAGGCTTGAGACAGAAGCGGAGGGAGAGGAAAGGGAGGAAATTCATCCACTCTGGTTTAAAACAGCTTCCCAGGCTTGAGACAGAAGTGGAGGAGAGGAAAGGGAGGAAATTCATCCACTCTGGTTTAAAACGGCTTCCCAGGCTTGAGACCGAAGCAAGGGGAGAGGAAAGGGAGGAAATTCATCCACTCTGGTTTAAAACGGCTTCCCAGGCTTGAGACAGAAGCGGGGGAGAGGAAAGGGAGGAAATTCATCCACTCTGGTTTAAAACAGCTTCCCAGGCTTGAGACAGAAGTAGAGGAGGGGAAAGGGAGGAAATTCATCCACTCTGGTTTAAAACGGCTTCCCAGGCTTGAGACAGAAGCAGGGGGAGAGAAAAGGGAGGAAATTCATCCACTCTGGTTTAAAACGGCTTCCCAGGCTTGAGACAGAAGCAGGGTGAGATGAAAGGGAGGAAATTCATCCACTCTGGTTTAAATCGGCTTCCCAGGCTTGAGACAGAAGCAGGGGGAGATGAAAGGGAGGAAATCCATCCACTCTGGTTTAAAACAGCTTCCCAGGCTTAAGACAGAAGCAAGGGGAGAGGAAAGGGAGGAAATTCATCCACTCTGGTTTAAAACGGCTTCCCAGATGCCAAAAAGAAGCAGGGGGAGAGGGAAGGGAGGAAATCCATCCATTCTGGTTTAAAACAGCTTCCCAGGCTTCAGACAGAAGCAGGGGGAGAGGAAAGAGAGGAAATTCATCCACTCTGGTTTAAAACGGCTTCCCAGGCTTGAGACAGAAGCGGGGGGAGAGGAAAGAGAGGAAATTCATTCACTCTGGTTTAAAACAGCTTCCCAGGCTTGAGACAGAAGCGGGGGGAGAGGAAAGAGAGGAAATTCATCCACTCTGGTTTAAAACGGCTTCCCAGGCTTGAGACAGAAGCGGGGGGAGAGGAAAGGGAGGAAATCCATCCATTCTGGTTTAAAACAGCTTCCCAGGCTTCAGACAGAAGCAGGGGGAGAGGAAAGAGAGGAAATTCATTCACTCTGGTTTAAAACAGCTTCCCAGGCTTGAGACAGAAGCGGGGGAGAGGAAAGGGAGGGAATCCATCCACTCTGGTTTAAAACAGCTTCCCAGGCTTGAGACAGAAGCAGGGGAGAGGAAAGGGAGGAAATTAAATCAGCTTCCCAGGCTTGAGACAGAAGCGGGGGGAGAGGAAAGGGATGAAATTCATCCACTCTGGTTTAAAATAGTTTCCCAGGCTTGAGACAGTAGCGAGGGGAAAGGAAAGGAAGGAAATTCATCAACTCTGGTTTAAAACAGCTTCCCAGGCTTGAGACAGAAGCAGGGGGAGAGGAAAGGGAGGAAATTAATCCATTCTGGTTTAAAACAGCTTCCCAGGCCTGAGACAGAAGCAGGGGGAGAGGAAAGGGAGGAAATTCATCCACTCTGGTTTAAAACAGCTTCCCAGGCTTGAGACAGAAGCGGGGGGAGAGTAAAGGGAGGAAATTCATCCACTCTGGTTTAAAACAGCTTCCCAGGCTTGAGAGAGAAGTGGGGGGGGGGGGAGGATGAAATTCATCCACTCTGGTTTAAAATGGCTTCCCAAGTTTCAGACAGAAGGGGAGGGGAGGAAAGGGAGGAAATTCATCCACTCTGGTTTAAAACGGCTTCTCTGTCTTGAGCCGAGGTCAGAGACCAGAAGCGGGGAAAAGCCGAATCATTTCCAACTCACTTACTCCTTCATAACAGAAATGGCGGAAAAAGCTTCGGACGGGCAAAGGGACTTCCGGTTTCCTTAAAAACTTCGAAATTGCTTCAAAAAGCAAATCTTTCCGAATTTATTCTGAATTACGAAGATTCCGACTGAACCTAACCATGACTAATATGTACATATTAGGCTTGTGCATTCCAGGTGGTCTGTTTCAGTGTCCCGGATTTCGTTGGAGGTCCCAATCCATTTTTTGGGAGCCTCCCAAATTCAGGATGGCAGATATATGTTTTCGCTCTGGGGGCCTGGAATAACCCTGAGTCCGGTTCTGGGAAAAGCAATCCCAATAAGTAGATGAACAAAGCTGGGAGTTGTCCAGAAAGCTGGGACGCCCCTTACAGATTTATATATATAGATAAGTCTATTGATGCTGACTGTATTGCTTTGTTTTGTTTGTCTTTGTCCAGTTTTTAGCCTTGGTGTGACCAAGTATGAGAGGGACAGCTGGTCATGATCTCCGAACAAGAGCTACGTAGCCGATCAGCAAACTAACCATGTTAAAATAGCAGGGGGTATCCGCAGAGAGTTAGTATAAAAAAAGAACATACAAAATGCATATTCATTTTCCTGGCAAGGGACGAGAAACGAAGAGCATGTGCAACTGAGGAAAACTGACAAATTGAATCATTTCTGCTTTGAACGCCCCTTTAAGTATAACAGATCCCTCCTTGTACCATCTGACAGGCGTGATGGATATTGCGGAGCCCTCGTCCGAATTTAAACACACAAATGGAACAAAGGAGCACTTCATCCCAGCCCCGTAATTTACAGGCAGACCCAGCCTATCCTTGGAAAGCACCCCCTTTGCGTGTTGGGTATTTTCCTTGGCAAGGTAGCGCCTTGCGTGTGTTTGGACATCAACCTTTATTTTAGTGCATTTTCATGTTCCTTGAAATGGCACAACTTTGCGCTTCCAAGCCATCCATCATTGGGAGGAATCTGTTTCCCCTTTGTTTGTCTCCATCTCTCCCTTGTGATCATTTACAATGGTTCCGGATATTTGCTTAAGTTACTGTACATCTTTGCTATTATAATTCTGTTCATCTTACCATGCATACATTGGTTGTTTTTTTCTCTTTATTATTATTATTAATAAACTTTTATTTGAGAAAAAATACAGTTAGAATCATAGAATCCTAGAGTTGGAAGAGACCTCCTGGGCCATCCAGTCCAACCCCATTGTGCCAAGAAGCAGGAATATTGCATTCAAATCACCCCCGACAGATGGTCAACCAGCCTCTGTTTAAAAGCCTCCAAAGAAGGAGCCTCCACCACACTCCAGGGCAGAGAGTTCCACTGCTGAATGGCTCTCACAATCAGGAAGTTCTTCCTAATGTTCAGATGGAATCTCCTTTCTTGTAGTTTGAAGCCACTGTTCCACGTCCTGATCTCCAGGGAAGCAGTAAACAAGCTTGCTCCCTCCTCCCTGTGACTTCCTCTCACATATTTATACATGGCTATCATGTCTCCTCTCAGCCTTCTCTTCTTCAGGCTAAACATGCCCAGCTCCTTAAGCCGCTCCTCATAGGGCTTGTTCTACAGACCCTTGATCATTTTAGTCACCCTCCTCTGGATACATTCTAGCTGGTCAATATCTCTCTTCAATTTTGGTGCCCAGAATTGGACACAATATTCCAGGTAAAGTGGTCTATCCAAGGCGGAATAGAGCATGGGGAGCATGACTTCTCTAGATCTAGACACTATGCTCCTATTGATGCAGGCCAAAATCCCATTGGCTTTTTTTGCCACCACATCACATTGTTGGCTCATGTTTAACTTGTTGTCCACGAGGACTTCAAGATCTTTTTCACACGTACTGCTCTCGAGCCAGGCCTTGTCCCCCATTCTGCATCTTTGCATTTCGTTTTTCCTGCCTAAGTGGAGTATCTTGCATTTGTCCCTGTTGAACTTCATTTTCTTAGTTTTGGCCCCTCATCTCTCTAATCTATCAAGATCGTTTTGAATCCTGCTCCTGTCCTCTGGAGTATTGGCTATCCCTCCCAATTTGGTGTCGTCTGCAAACTTGATGATCATGCCTTCTAGCCCTTCCTTCCTTCTCTGGTTTAAAACTGGCTTCTCTGGCTTGAGCCGAGGCTAGGGACCAGAAGCGGCGAAAAGCAAACAGAGGAAATTCCTTCTTTCTCTGGTTTAAAACTGGCTTCTCTAGCTTGAGCCGAGGCCAGGGACCAGAAGCGGGGAAAAGCAAGCGGAGGAAATTCCTTCTTTCTCTGGTTTAAAACTGGCATCTCTGGCTTGAGCCGAGGCCAGGGACCAGAAGCAGAAAAAGCAAGTGGAAGAAGTCATTCCTTCTCTGGTTTAAAACTTGCTTCTCTGGCTTGAGTCAAGGCCAGGGACCAGAAGCGGCAAAAAGCAAGCGGAGGAAATTCCTTCTTTCTCTGGTTTAAAACTGGCTTCTCCAGCTTGAGCCGAGGCCAGGGACCAGAAGCGGCAAAAAGCAAGCGGAGGAAATTCCTTCTTTCTCTGGTTTAAAACTGGCTTCTCTGTCTTGAGCTGAGGCCAGGGACCAGAAGCGGGGAAAAGCAAGCGAGTAAATTCCTTCCTTCTCTGGTTTAAAACTGGATTCTCTGGCTTGAGCTGAGGCCAGGGACCAGAAGCGGGGAAAAGCAAGCGAGGAATTCCTTCCTTCTCTGGTTTAAAACTGGATTCTCTGGCTTGAGCTGAGGCCAGGGACCAGAAGCGGGGGAAAGCAAGCGAAGAAATTCCTTCCTTCTCTGGTTTAAAACTGGCTTCTCTGGCTTGAGCTCAGGCTGGGGACCAGAAGCAGGGAAAAGCAAGCAGAGGAAATTCCTTCCCTTTCTGGTTTAAAACTGGCTTCTCTGGCTTGAGCTGAGGCCAGGGACCAGAAGCGGGGAAAAGCTAGCTGGGGAAATTCCTTCCTTCTCTGGTTTAAAACTGGCTCCTCTGGCTTTAAAACTGGCTTCTCTGGCTTGAGCAGAGGTCAGGAAATTCCTCCCTTCTCTGGTTTAAAACTGGCTTCTCTGGCTTGAGCTGAGGCCAGGGACCAGAAGTGGGGAAAAGCCGAATAATTTCCGACTCACTTCATGAGTCGTAACAAAATGGCGGAAAAAGCTTCAGAAGGTCAAAGGGACTTACAGATTTCTTAAAAACTTCAAAATAGCTTCAAAAAGGCCATTTTTCCTACTTTATTCCGAATTATGAAGATTCCGATGGTACCTAACCATGTGTACTAGGTACCTAAGCTAGTAGAAGATAATAGTAACTCTCAGTAGTGCAGGAAGGTGGATTAGGAAGATTTGTGGAGGTATGGTCTTGGTGCCACTGAATCTGCACAATTGGAAGAGAAGTGAAAGGTATTCTTTGTGCACATCTATGCTAATGTGACTATAGCGGAATAGCGTGTTGGTGTGATAAAATACATAGATTATTTCTACTGAGTTACTAAATGAATATTTCTCATTTACATGCCCCTTATTTAATTATGTCTCAAAATCTGCAAAGGGTCATGGGTTTTGACATTTTCCGAGGCTCATTTTAGCCACTCGGTTGGTTCCCACCTCAGTCTTTGTGTCCCATGCATGTCTACTCAAAAGTAAGTCCAGACGAGTGCAATGGTATTCACAGCCAGGTAACTAGGTAGAGGAGTGTCTCCTTAAGTATCTTAACTTTGCTATAGGCAGATACAGCCTCTGTTTATTTACACTATGAGGAAGGTGGGGGCAAAGGAGAAGACCTGGCAGTTTCAATCAAGCTAATTCACCTGAAAGAGACCAACCCACCGATTTATTTATTTTGAAATATTTTATGGATGTAACTCAATCCAATCCATCCCCACATCTTGTTTACAAGGGCGGCCTTGGTGACAACATCTGTCCAAAGTAATTCCACAAAGGGCTTTTTCTTTCTTTCTTTCTTTCTTTCTTTCTTTCTTTCTTTCTTTCTTTTTAGTATCAAAGAGAAAAAAAGATGGTGATGTAGTTTGCTTCTTTCTTTCGTTCGTTCGTTCTTTCTTTCTTTCACATCCACACTACAGTTATATTTTCCGGTGCAGATACAAGGCAGCCAGAGGGATACCACCACAATACTATCAGCTTGCCTTTTCCTCAATGTGTCATCTTTTCAAATATTAAAACATGGCACTCTCAGGCTTCTTTTCTCCAAGCTAAACATAGCTAGTAGGCTTGGTTCGAAACTTATTTCGGATGTAGGTGGCGCAGGTGGTTCAATTTGGAATTGAATTCCGAGTTTTTCCGGAAAAAAATCGGAACTTTCCGAAATTTCTGGGATATGCACGCTCTCTATGCCAAGTTTGGTTTTTTGGATGTCACTGTGGTTTCAGGAAGTCAGTGAAGGTACTGCAAGTCCCATCATCCATCATCTATCCTCCTCCAAACAGCACCGGGATATAGAGTGGCTCATGGGGACTCTGGGTGCCAAGTTTGGTCTTGATTGCTCATTAGATGAGGGTTGCAGCAGTCTTGGGAAGGTAGTGGAGGCACTTGAAGTCCCATCATCCATGGTCTGCCCTCCTCAAAAGTGCGCCCGGATGTAGAGTGGGTCATGGGGGCTCTGTGTGCCAAGTTTGGTCTTGATTGGTCAATAGATGAGGGTTGCAGCAGTCTTGGGAAGTGAGTGGAGGAACTTGAAGTCCCATCATCCATAGTCTGTTCTCCCCCAAACCTCACCAAAATGTTGAGTCAGCCATGAGGGCTTTCTGTGCCGAATTGGGTCTTTATTGGTTTTTGGATGTCGCTGTGGTTTCAGGAAGTGAGTGAAGGTACTGCAAGTCCCATCATCCATCGTCCATCCTCCTCCAAACAGCACCAGGATATAGAGTGGCTCATGGGGACTCTGGGTGCCAAGTTTGGTCTTGATTGCTCATTAGATGAGGGTTGCAGCAGTCTTGGGAAGGGAGTGGAGGCACTTGAAGTCCCATCATCCATGGTCTGCCCTCCTCGAAAGTGCACCAGGATGTAGAGTGGGGGCTCTGTGTGCCAAGTTTGGTCTTGATCCATTGTCCATCCTCCTCCAAACAGCACCGGGATATAGAGTGGCTCATGGGGACTCTGTGTGCCAAGTTTGGTCTTGATTGGTCATTAGATGAGGGTTGCAGCCGTCTTGGGAAGGGAGTGGAAGTATTTGAAGTCCCATCATCCATGGTCTGTCCTCCTCAAAAGTGCACCAGGATGTAGAGTGGGTAATGGGGGGCTCTGTGTGCCAAGTTTGGTCTTGATCAGTCATTGGCGAGGGACTCAGTGGTCTCAGGAAGTGAGTGAGGTTACTGCAAGTCCCATCATCCATCTCCAAATTCTTCCAAACCGCACCAGGATGTAGAGTGATGATGATACAGTCTATCCAATGCCAGCACCCAAGAACAGGCCTAAAAATCAAGACACCAAGATATTTTTGTTTGTTTGGCTCTGGGATATGGGAGCCGTACAATATTTTTGAACGCCTCGTAAATATTTCAGCCTGGAATTTTTCGGTTTGTCACCATTTACTTTCTTGGTAAACGCATGTCGTTGCGTTTAGTGTCATCAGATACACGGATTTAACTCCTACTCTTCTTGCGCATCTCTCGACCTGCGGTGAATCGTGGATGCCACCCGAAAGACACATTTCGCCCAAAAAAGCAAGACTGAACGTTAGCCAAGCAATTCTCCTCAACCCGCTCCCTCCAGCGAATTCAGCTTCAGCCGCTTTCTGTGTTCTCCTTCTTTTGCATCTCAGGAATGCGGCTTGTGCGAGCGCTTCCCCTCGGGAAGAGATGCCAAGGACTGCAGCCTACCCATACATCTCTGTCAAAATCTCTATGAATAAATTAACCTTTTTAAAGATTAGTGCACCCTCCTACCTCAGGGTTATTGGTTGTTTTTTCTCTCCCGCCAAGAAATGCAAAACAAATGTTAAAAATGCTTTGACAGGCTGTGCCAGTCCCGGCACTGTGGATTGCCAACATAATATGGAAGGGGTTTAAAGGTACAGAGGTAAAATGGGGGGGGGGGGGGCAACTTATCATAGAATCATAAACCCTTTCTGTGGAACCCCTCTGGAGCATTGCAGTGCACCCAAATACCTGGGCATCACTCAGAGGCGGCCCTAGGTAATTTTCAATGGTAAGCAAACAACCAATCATTGATATATATATATATTAGGCCTGGGTAACAACGCAAAAATTTGTTTCTAAAATCGATTTGTATTTGGGGGCTTTTTTTGTTTCGATATTTAAAATAATTACAAAATTTTCCTTTTAAAGAGTTCGATATTAACGAAATTTCGTAAATGGTAAAAAATTAACGAATCGATTTCCGAAACAATAACGAATCGATTCGTTAATGGCGGACGCGACCGCGAAATACGCTAAAAAACCTCCAAAACCTTCTGAAGCTTCCCTCTCCCTCTGTTGTTGACTGTTGGTGTGATATTATAATTTTTTTTCACTAATTAAACCATAAAACTGGCCCAGACATGCGGAAAAAATAACGAAACGACCTCGGAACAATAACGAAACGAATACAATAACGAAATATGAAGCATTTACAAAACGTGTTTTAAAATTCATTTTTTAAAAAAATTGCTCCAGAATGGTTCGTTATCGTTTTGTAATTAAAAAAATAACGAATTATTAACGAATTACGAATTAACGAAACGAAACCACCCAGCCCTAGTAAGCAAACAACCAATCATTGATATATATATATATATATATATATATATATATATATATATATATTAGGGCTAGGCGGTTACGTTCGTTAATTTCGTAATTCGTTATTAATTTGTTATTTTTTTGATAACGAAGCAATATTGAACCATTCAGGAGCAACTAAAAATCAAAACGAATTTTTCAATTCGTTTCGTAATTGTTTCGAAATCGTTTCGTTATTATTTCCGCATGTCTGGTGCAAGTTTTATAGTTGTTGTTTGTTTCATCAGTGAAAAAAATATAATTATCACACCAACAGTCAACAACAGAGGGAGAGGGAAGCTTCAGAAGTTCCCCCTGTCCCATTTGGAGGGTTTTTTAGCGTATTGCGCGGTCGCGTCCGCCATTAACGAATCGATTCGTAATTGTTTCGTAATTGTTTCGTAATTTCCGAAATTTTGTAAATTTCGAACTTTTTTAAAGAAAAATTTCGGAATTCTTTTAAAAATCGAAACGCAAAACCCCCCTAAAAGCGAATCGAGTTTAGAAACAAATTTTTCCGTGGTCCCCAGCCCTAATATATATATATATATATATATATATATATATATATATATATACACACACACACACACACACACACACATATATATAATTTATTTATTTAAAAGTTTTGTATACCGGCCTTCTCACCTCTCTTGAGGGACTCAGACCGGTTTCCAACCATAATATCACATACAATCAATAAAACATCACAATACATATTACAGTAAATCATTAAAACAGCAATTACAATCAATAACTATAATGGTCAGCCGTCACACTAAAATTGTTGCTCATCATCCTCCATCCATATCTCAGGGTGTTGGCTCACTCGTCGAATGCCTGTCTTCAGAACCAAGTCTTCACCTGCTTCCTAAATGTCAGGATAGACGGAGCGGTTCTGATCTCCAGTGGGAGAGAGTTCCAGAGCCGAGGGGCCACCACCGAGAAAGCCCTGTCCCTCGTCCCCACCAGACGCGCTTGCGAGGCCGGTGGGACTGAGAGCAGGGCCTCTCCAGACGATCTTAATAATCTTGATGGTTCATAGGGGAGAATACGTTCAGAGTCGTTTAGGGATTTATAGGTTAACACCAGCACTTTGAATTGTGCTCGGAAGCTAATTGGCAGCCAGTGGAGCTGGTGTAACAGCGGAGTGGTGTGCTCCCTGTACCCAGCACCCGTTAGTAGTCTGGCTGCCGAGCGCTGGAGTAGCTGCAGCTTCTGGGCAGTCTTCAGAGGCAACCCCACATAGAGAGCGTTGCAGTAGTCTAAACGGGATGTAACCAAAGCGTGGACCACCGTGGCCAAGATTTCCCAAGGTACGGGTGCAGCTGGCGCACAAGTTTTAATTGTGCAAAAGCTCCCCTGACCACTGCCGAAACCTGGGGCTCCAGGCTCAGCGATGAATCTAGGAGAACTCCCAAACTGCGAACCTGGGAACCTATTTTCTGTTCATCATGGGAGTTCTGTGTGCCATATTTGGTTCAATTCCATCACTGGTGGAGTTCAGAGTGCTCTTTGATTGTAGGTGAACTATACATCCCAGTAACTACAACTCGCATATGTCAAGGTCTATTTCCCCCCAAGAGCGCCTCAAGAGCGCCCCTGGGCAAAATCAACTATACTGCAAATGCTTACTTTGCGTAATGGGTTGAGCCGCCCCTGATTGTATTCCCTTGTCCCGCCTCCCTCCAACTTCGTTACTTGCGTTTGGATGGGAATATTTTAATAACTCAAACGCAGAAATAATTCTTAGAATGTGCTCTTTAACTACCACTATTGATTCAGGAGGAGAGCAATGTCCAGTTTCGATAAAATAGTAAAGAGTAGAGACATCAGACTGGCAACAAAGATCCGCCTAGTCAAAGCCATGGTCTTTGTAGTCACCTACGGATGTGAGAGCTGGACCCTAGGGAAGGCTGAGCGAAGGAAGATTGATGCTTTTGAGCTGTGGTGTTGGAGGAAAGTGCTGAGAGTGCCTTGGACTACGAGAAGATCCAACCAGTCCATCCTCCAGGAAATGGGTGATACCAGGTGAGAGACTCCCCCCCCCCGGGCACACAGAGGACTGGGCGACTTGGAAGGCGCTGAACAGACTGCACTCTGGCCCCACGAGATGCAAAGCCAATCTTAAGAAATGGGGCTACAAAGTGGAATCCTCGGCATGCGAGTGCGGAGAAGAGCAAACCATTGACCACCTGCTGCAATGCAACCTCAGCCCTGCCACATGCACCATGGAGGACCTTCTTGCGGCAACACCAGAGGCACTCCAAGTGGCCAGATACTGGTCAAAGGACATTAATCAACTACCAAGTTTGCAAAATTTGTGGTTTTTTGAATCTGTTTGTTTGTTTTGCTCTGTTAGAAATGTAATACAATGTTCTGGTTGCGGATGGCACGATAAATAAATCCTCATCCAGATAGCCACAGTAGCCAGGCTCTCGTCCAGCATGAATGGAGTTGAGAATTGTGTTCCTCTTTTGACCCTTCAGAGATTGTAGTGTAACTTCTCTGCTGTCCTCCGTATCTGTAAGGTTTTCAGTGTCAGCTTTGGGGTCTTCGCCTTGAGCTTGACCTTCCCTTGTGTTTGAGCGGCACAATGAGCTGGTCTTTCAGAAACCTTTCAAGTCCAGAAAGACATACCTCTGTGGAAAAATGCAGGAAGCCTACCAATCATGTCTTAATTGGCATTTCCATTGAATTACACCTCCCCAGTTTGGCTTCCTGTTCTCCTCGTTTTCCTTTTCCTACGTTCCCGGTTTCGCTCGAGCAGATCAAGGAAAGGTCAGCTATCCTTCAGCTTTCTTCTCCTTCTGCAAAAGGTGCAGGAACGCAACCGATATTGTTTCCACCCCGAGTTTTTGAGGAAGTCTCTCTGTTTTCTCTCGGTCCCTTTTCGTAGGTGGGTTCGAGAGAGGAAGCTGTCTGCTATTGGAGGAATTAATTAAATTTCTTGTCGGACGAACAATCCCATTAAAACGGCGTTATCTGTTTGCAAAGCTTAAAGGCTGGCCTCGGCGGAGAGACTTTCAAATATTATTGTAAACTTTGGTGGGGAAAAAGTATCCCCCGTGTCTTTCATGAGGGTTAATCCAACTGTTTCACATCTGGGGTGGCCTTTGCAAGGAAAGGTTGGGCCGGATCTGGGATCCAGCTTGCCTCAGGAAACCTTACAGAGTAGCTCTATATGCCACCTTTGGGATTTAACAAACGCTAAGCATCCCTCCCACATTTTTTCCAACCATTCTCATTATTATTTTTATTATTTACAAATAATAGAAAGGAAGAAAATATCATTAAAAGTGGTGGTGTGATACTGCAGCTAAAAACGAATGAAGGTACTATACTTAATTACTTAGGCAATCCCTTATTGTTTGAGTAGGATAGTCTTCCGAGGTCAGTGATGTCGAGCATGCCCCCCCCCCCAACAAGGGATAGTGACTTATAGTTCTGCAAAGGACAAAGGTACCAGACTGCACAATAGGGATTAAGTCTTGGTCAATTTGCCAAGACCTTAACAACAATGAGGACCCCATGAAACTTTGGGAATAGCTAGACCTTGGGGTCTCTGCCTCTCTCGGGAGCTGTAGTTCTCCAAGGAAGGGGAGCAAAGCTTGTTTCCAGAGACACCAGGTCCATTTGGGCCACTCAAGAACTCCTGCCAGGACCTTTCGTAGAATCATAGAATCAAAGAGTTGGAAGAGACCTCATGGGCCATCCAGTCCAACCCCCTGCCAAGAAGCAGGAATATTGCATTCAAATCACCCCTGACAGATGGCCATCCAGCCTCTGTTTAAAAGCTTCCAAAGAAGGAGCCTCCACCACACTCCGGGGCAGAGAGTTCCACTGCTAAACAGCTCTCACAGTCAGGAAGTTCTTCCTCATGTTCAGATGGAATCTCCTCTCTTGTAGTTTGAAGCCATTGTTCCACGTCCTAGTCTCCAAGGAAGCAGAAAACAAGCTTGCTCCCTCCTCCCTTTGTGCAACATCTTTGCGTTTTAGCCATCCCCTATGGACACTCTTTCCCCCCACATGGACAAACCTTATGAAATCTTGCCTTTTATGAACTTTAGATATAAGAAATGTGTTTTCTGATTTCTTTGTTGTGGCAGAAGCCTTTCCCCTTTTCTTCTGACCTTTGTTTCCCCTGTATACATGAAGAAACTCCACCAAAGGGACTACAAAGCCCCAAACATTCCAGGATTGTTTTTATCCACAACTTCCTTTTGCATGAACAATAGCCTGGGCAGCTGGTGGCCCTTGGAGGAATTGCCCAGCCCTCAGCTTGCCCCTTTGGCAAAAATCTTAATCATATTTCCTCCTGAAGGACAAAAGGTCCTCGAAAAACCTTTTGCCTTCGCTCTGATTAACTCAGCTATCTCCACCAAGAAACAATCATCCCAGTCTACACATGTTGATAGATCAGGCTGGCCTGAGATTTCCCCTTTGTCTCGCCGGCCACATGGCATTTCCTTTGTTCACTCCTTTCCCAGATTCCTTTGTGCTCCCTCATCCCGCCTCCATCTCTCCTGATTGGCTGTCACCACCAGGTGGCAGAGGTCTCCCCATTGGTTCCTACGGACCACTGGAGCTTCCTGACTGGTCTAGAGGCACCGGGGGCAGAGAACAACAGGGAAGCCGGGGCGGGGAGTTTGAATTCTGCAACTTTGAATTTGCTATAAATATGCCTCTGATCAATGTACTGGTGTGCTTGTGGGTGAGCTATCCCCGCATTTGCATCCGACTCAGCTGAATCGCTCATTAAACCTCGATGCCTCTTCTTCGCCTTGGCAAGAGTCTCATTTCAATTATTAATATTAATAAAATTGCTGGAATCAGGCTTCTCTGAGGGCTCGCCAAGGTCATAGACCCTCTTTGGTGCGGTCCCAGGGGTCTCTCTTACTGGGGAGACCCTCCTAAAGTCCGTATTGACTTCATCAGTGTCCCGGTGGTAGGTCCGTAGGTGACTGTGGAGCCCTATTCTTGACTTGCATCTTCTCCCGTAGTGAAGGCATTGGTTTCCAGGTGGAAGGCGGTCCCAGTCGGGGTTGGCTTGAAGCACCTTCCTCTTGGCACATTTCTCTCTTTCGCCCTCCATTCGTGCCTCTTCAAATTATACAGCATTGCTGGTCACAGCTGACCTGCAGTTGGAGCACTCACAAGCCAGGGCTTCCCAGTTCTCGGTGTTTATGCCCGAGTTTTTAAGGTTGACTCACTTACTGCTTCATAACAGAAATGGCGGAAAAAGCTTCGGAAGGGCAAAAGGACTTCTGGTTTCCTTAAAAACTCCAAAATTGCTTCAAAAAGCAAATCTTTCTGAATTTATTCCGAATTACGAAGACTCCTATCAAACCTAACCATGGTTAGTAGATAGATATAACCATAAAAGTTTCTTGAGTGAAAAGAGGTCACAAGTGGGAAAAGTTTAAGAAGCCCTGATTTACGCTCGGCTGCAAGTAGGCCTCAGCTTTAAGGAGGCGTCTTACCTGTTTCTTGCTCTAGAGGAGAGGTGTTCGGATGCTGGCAGGTGCTTTAAGAAAGCATCATACCTGTTTCTTACACTAGAGGAGAGTCACTCGTCTGCAGGAAGACATGAGCTTTCTCTCCCAGGCCTGCACACCATATACACACTTCCAAGGCATTTAAAGGAGGCATGTTCTCAAAGCTGTTTCTTACTCTACAGGAGAGGTGCTCGGCTGCAGGCAGACACCAGCTTTTAGAAGACTCCTTACCTGTTCCTACTCTACAGGAGAGGTGCTTATAGGAGATGGGCTTTGATGCTCACAAGATGATACACTTCCTTTCCCAATATTATTATTATTATTATTATTATTATTATTATTATTATTATTATTATAACGTCCCGAGATCTCCTCCACTTGCGCTCTAGCCCCCCTCTCGTGTGCTTCATCACAGCCAGCTCCCCAGTGAACCAGGGAGATGACCTGTCACGACGCAATGAGATGGGGCGTTTGGGAGTGATCGTATCTATCGCCCTGGACTGCTCCCTATTGTAGAAATCCACCAAGGCGTCGATAGAATCGCCAGGCTCCATGACAGGAAGAACCCCAAGATTCCTCATGAATCCATCCGGATCCATCAGTCTCCTAGGGCAGACCATTTTAATCTGTCCTCCACCCCTGCGAAGGTTGAGGGTCGTAGAGGGTCTAAAACTGATCAGATAGTGATCAGACCATGACACCGGAAGGATGTTTTGTTCTTCCACTCTGATCATCCCACTGTCCGCCACAAAAACTAGGTCAAGTGTATGTCCAGGCTGATGGGTGGGTCCAGATATAATTTATGACAGTCCTATGGTCGTCATGGCGGCCATAAAGTCCTGAGCTGCACCGGACAAGGAGGTCTCAGCATGGATGTTAAAATCTCCCAGCACCACCAAGCGCTGGGAACCAGGGCCGAATTGGAGACCACCTCAGCTAGCTCAGACAGGGAAACTGCTGGGTCGTGGGGTGGGCGGTACACCAGCAGAAACCCCACACTGTCACGGTTCCCCACCCTCAGGTGGACACATTCAAACCCAGGTGCTTGCAGAACAGCGCATCTGACCACGGCGATAGATTGCCGAAAGACTACTGTGACCCCTCCTTCCCGCCCCCCCTGTCTGGCCTGCTGATGCACTCCGAAACCCGGTGGACACAACTGAGTGAGATTTACTCCCCCCAGCTCATCCAACCAGGTCTCAGTAATGCACGCCAGATCCGCCCTCTCATCCAGAATCAAGTCCTGAATGGCAGCGGTCTTACCATTAACGGATCTAGCATTAATCAGCAGGACCTTAAGACCGAGGGGACTGCCATGGAGCCTACTACTTCCTACCTTCTTCAGGGTCGCAAGAACTCTGTTGCACTTCTCCCTGGGGTGTTGGTGACCCGCAAATCTCCTTGGTACTGTTTTTTGGAGATGGATCATGGAAGTTGATGGAGGAGTCTTACTTTAAACCTTCCCACTTCCATAATGAAGTCCGGGTAGAAGAAAACAATGCTTAGCTTTCAAAAGCCAAGCTGGAGTTATTTTCTCTTCCAGTAAAATCCATTTTTAAGTGTTAGCTTTGAAATCCCCCGGGAAGCCGGCTGTCTTGAAAACGCAACATTGGGAGTGCGTTAAAAGTACGTTTGAAACTGAACACATGGCACCTCCTCCTTCAGTATTTACGACTTTTAATAGGCAACATTAATATTTGGTTGTTTGGGGGGGAATACATATTTGAACAGGTGGATAGCTCAGCATTTCCTTTGGGGATCTGAACCCACAACTTTATGGAAGTTTCAAGAGATAGCCTAAGTAGTGTGTTATGTTTTATTTGCCTACTGTGATGTACAGTTGTTATAGAAACCAGCAGGGCTGCCAGAGAATCACTTAGGAAATACAGTTATTGGCGGGTGCCAGGATCCTGAGCCAAGTTCTTGCAATTTATTTGTTTTTCTGTTAGTTTGCTCAGAAGGTAAGCTAAGCTGGCAATCTAAGCAGCAAAGCTCTTGATCCCTCGGTGCCAAATTTTCATGTAACGAAATTCTAAACAAATCAACAGAAATTGTTCACTTTTGCTCCAAAGGAAGGGATAAGTGTGGATCAATGGAAAGGAGGGAGAAAGAAACCTAAATCAGTGGCAACCAATGGTATCACCCACTGTTTTTTAGCATTGCACCTGCCAGTTGCTGCCCTATGCTGTGGAATGCACCTCATTGCCCAGAACTGGATTTGAGATTATTCCAGGCAGAATGAGGCATAAGCATGTGCAATCCAGGTAAATTCACAGATGACCACTCGAGAAACTATGGTTACAGGTAAGCATTGCAACCTATATTTTTCCCATCGTGGTCAACTGTGAATCGCACATATGGTAGACTAACGAGCTACTAAACTTGGGTGGTGGGCGTCATGCCATCCCTTCTTTGCAGTTTTTGACTTATCATTGGTGGTCCTGGAACGTAACCCTCGCAATAAGTGAGGGAACACTGTATGCCCAAATGTGAACACTGGTGGAGTTTGGGGAAAATAGGCCTTGACATTTGGGAGTTGTAGTTGCTGAGATTCATAGTCCACCTACAATCAAAGAGCATTCTGAACCCCACCCATCAACCATAGAATTGGGCAAAACGTCCCACACAGAATCCCCATGACCAACAGAAAATACTGGAGGGATTTGGGATGAATTGATAGTGATTTAGGGAAGATGTAGTTCACCTACATCCAGAGTGCACTGTGAACCCAAATGACCATGCCAAAAGGATTCCTAAAACCATCTGAAATATGTGTTTTCTGATGGTCTTCGGTGGCCCCTCTGAAACCCCCTCTTGACCCATAGGTCCCAACCCTCAGGTTGAGAAACACTGGTATAGTACCTTCAATCAACACCGCCTGAGCTCTGCGAGTGCAGTTTTTTTCTGAATGAAGCAGAGAGTGTTTGAGGACTGGGACATCCATAGGGAGACCAAGGTGCTTGTGTTGCAGCAGATAGGAGAGATCATATTAAGAGAGTTCCTTTCCAGAGGAAAAAAAAACGGCTTTATTTCCAGCTGGGACCCTGGAGTGGAGCTGTGTTCAAAAGCAACCAGAGTGCCGATAAAGGTGTTGACTGTGCCTTTTATACATCTAAAAATGCAGGCAAAGAAAGAAACATGCTTCTACATACATTGACATCATTTACTTCATCACCTTAGCATCATAGAAATATCAAATTATATTTTCCAACATACAGGAGGCATGTCTCTCTATATTTTTAGGAGCAGCTTACAGCTTACATGTAGGGCTGGGTAACAACGGAAAAATTTGTTTCTAAACTCGTTTCGTTTTTAGGGGGTCCATTGCGTTTCGTTTTTTAAAAGAATTCCGAATATTTCTTTAAATTTTTTTCGTTATTTACGAAATTTCGTAAATTTTGAATTGATTCGTTAATGGTGGACGCGATTGTGCAATACGCTAAAAAACCCTCCAAATGGGACAGGGGGAACTTCTGAAGCTTCCCTCTCCCTCTGTTGTTGACTGTTGGTGTGATAATTTATTTTTTTATCACTGATAAAACAAACAACAACTATAAAACTTGCACCAGACATACGGAAATAATAACGAAACAATTTCGAAACAATTTCAAAACGATTTCGAAACGATTTCGAACCAATTACGAAACAATTACGAAATAAATTGAAAAATTCGTTTTGATTTTTAGTTGCTCCTGCATGGCTCAATATCGGATCGTAAGCTAATTTAAATACGAATCAATAACGAATTATGAAATTAACGAACAAAACTGCCCAGCCCTACTTACATGAATCAATCAAGGGGTCTACTTTGACCTGTCAGGAGGGAGAGAGATAGGCTCCTTACTTGGAAGGAAGATGCTGGGCTATGTTGTACCAGTCTCTGTAGAATGTAGAGATAACAGGTCCCCCTTCTCCTCCCCCTTTTAACATTCCTTCTCTGTCCTGCTGGCTTTCTTACACAGAGAGAACCTGATTTTTCTATACATTTCAGTTCTTGTAAAGTACATACAATATATGCATAAATAAATATCTGTTTTTCCAATATCTCTCCAACACTTGTTTATAAAGCTATTGTACTCCCAACCCTGCTATACACCCGTGAGACGTGGACTGTCTACAGACATCATATGCAACTCTTGGAACAATTCCATCAGCGCTGCCTCTGGAAAATCCTGCAAATCTCTTGGGAAGACAAGCATACAAATATCAGCGCGCTGGAAGAAGCAAAGACCACCAGCATTGAAGCGATGGTCCTCTGCCATCAACTCCACTGGACCGGCCACATTGTCCGGATGCCCAACCACCGTCTCCCAAAGCAGTTGCTCTACTCCGAACTCAAGAACGGAAAACTGAATGTTGGAGGACAGGAAAAGAGATTGAAAGATGGGCTCAGAGCCAACCTTAGAAACTCTGGCATAGACACTGAGAACTAGGAAGCCCTGGCCCTTGAGCACTCCAGCTGGAGGTCAGCTGTGACCAACAGTGCTGTAGAATTTGAAGAGGCATGAATGGATGGTGAAAGAGAGAAATGTGCCAAGAGGAAGGCATGTCAAGCCAATCCCAATTGGGACCGCCTTCTGTCTGGAAACCAATGCCCTCACTGCGGAAGAACATACAGATCAAGAATAGGGCTCCACAGTCACCTATGGACCTGCCACCAGTACGCCGATCTTGGAAGACAATCCTACTCAGACAACAAGGGATCGCCTAAATAAGTAAGTACACATATCCTTTATGATCCAACTTAAAATACTAATGGGGTTGATCTGTGTACCATTCTCACCAAGCCAAAAATCAAGTTTTATTGCTTGCCTCTTATTGCTTTCCAATAAATATGGAAATTGCATGGGGCATTGGGGAGAGCAAAGTAGCAAGGACGTAAAACTTGTAGGCTTCATTCTGTGATGTTAAACATATTCAGGAATATCAGACACACCTGGGATCCACGGCTACTGTAGTTTCCAATGCGTAGTGACCCCATTCATTGAACTAGGAAGGACTTTGTGCAGTTTCGGGAAACATCTGGACACTCAACCAGCCAATGCACGACTCTTTTGCAGGACTCCCAACCTGCAGTTTGGAACCTGGACAATTAAGCTGCAAAGTGTACGAGAATGATCCAGGGCGATTCGCTACCCTCGGAGTGATTTGCGTTTGAACAGTCGAAGGGGAGCAGGGTGAACATCGCCCATCTGATTCCAATCATAAGAGCCAGAATCAAGTAGCAGGAGGTTGTTAACCAGTTTCCACAACAAAGGGCATCTGTAAGTCATCAGCGTATTGTGTACAAAGAAGCGTCAACCAACGGCGGGATGGAAAATGAACAATTGCACCCAGAAACGTTTGGCCCCCTGTGAGGTGCTAACAGAGGGGTGGGGGAAATGATTCTGTGTGAACACGGTGTTTTGGAGGTGTGGAGGAAAGCATTTCTTTCCATCACTTCCCATTTCAGAGTGCACCTATGTGACTGTTTTCATTTCTGTACCATTACTTTAGCTCCCCCCCCCCCCCACACACACACCATTGGATCCACTTTGCAAACATTCAGGGACCCAGTTGTTCATGATGTGTAGGTGTTTCAAAACCACATTAGTTATGTTAGTCTCTTTCATGATAAATGGAAGAAAATGATGTGATTTGAGATTGGACTGCATCTTGCCAAGAAAGCCATGAAATATATTGGAACAAAGGAAGGCCGAAACTAAGACAAGCCAAACCCACATTTTGGACTTTAGGAGAGCTGACTTCCGAAAAATGAAGGTATAATACTGAGCAGCATTCTGTGGGCACAGATACTAAAAGACAAGGGAGTTACGGATGGATGGGAGTTTTTCAAGAGTGAAATACTCAAGGCGCAATTGCAAACAGTGCCAACAAAGAGGAAAAAAATAGGACAAGTGCAAAGAAGCCAGAATGGATGTCCAAAGAACTTCTAACTGTGCTAAGACTCAAAAGAGACATGCACAAGAAGTGGAAAAAGGGAGAAATCACCAAAGAAGAATTCAAACAATTCAAGCTGCTTCTTTGGAGGCTTTTAAACAGAGGCTGGATGGCCATCTGTCGGGAGTGCTTTGAATGCAATTTTCCTGCTTCTTGGCAGGGGATTGGATTGGATGGTCCATTAGGTATCTTCCAACTCTGTGATTCTACAATATTTTCCTCTCCTCTGCTTTAGTTCCCCTTGTTTATAGGTTTCCCAATAGTGAAGATACCTTTCTTTGTATTAGTTTTGAGAGGAGCATAAAAAACCCCTAGAGGCCAGACTTAGTTGATCTATTCCATTTGCCTGTATAGAGCTCCTTTACTGGACTCCTCCTTTTTCTGCAACAGAGCTACAGAGAACAGAGGCTTTGGTATTGTTTGATAACCCTGGGCCCAAGCAATAAAAAACAGGCATCCTTAGCACCTGCATTCAGCAATATTATTATACCAGCAGTCCTAGTGACAACAGAAGCTTTTGCCCAGCTTAAGCTTCACAAGAAAGTAAATTGAGACAGGTTATAAGCTCGACCCCACGGCCATTGTACTGTGGAGTCCCGCAGGGTTCAGTATTGTCCCCTATGCTGTTCAACATATACATGAAGCCATTGGGAGAGATCATCCGGAGTTTCGGGGTGCGATGTCATCTGTACACAGACGATGTCCAACTCTGTTTCTCCTTTCCACCTGCTACTAAGGAGACTGTTCAAGTCCTGAACCAGTGCTTGGCCACTGTAACGGACTGGATGAGGGACTACAGATTGAAACTAAATCCAGACAAGACAGAGGCACTCCTGGTCAGTTGAAAGGCCGAACAGGGCATAGGGTTACAGCCTGTGCTTGACGGGGTCACACTCCCCCTGAAGGCACAGGTTTGCAGCTTGGGTGTGATCCTGGACTCATCGCTGAAGTCTTGGCGGTGGTCAGGGGAGCTTTTGCACAATTAAAACTTGTGCACCAGCTGCGCTCGTACCTTGGGAAGTCTGACTTGGCCATGGTGGTCCACGCTCTGGTTACATCCCATTTAGATTACTGCAACGCTCTCTACGTGGGGTTGCCTCTGAAGACTGCCTGGAAGCTCCAACCAGTCCAACGAGTGGCAGCCAGACTACTAACAGGAGCGGGGTACAAGGAGCATACTACTCCTCTGTTGCGCCAGCTCCACTGGCTGCCAATTAGCTTTCGAGCACAATTCAAAGTGGTGGTGTTAATCTATAAATCCCTAAACGACTCTGGCCCACTTTACCTGTCTCAACGGATTCTCCCCTATGAAACACCAAGATTGTTAAGATCGTCTGGAAGGGGGGGGGGGGATGCTCTTGGTCCCACCACCCTCGCAAGCGCGCCTTGTTTTCAGTAAACTCATTTTGGTTATATTTTCAATTTGCCTAAAGTGCCTCTATGTGTTAAGGGTCTCAATCTTAATAGAAGGTATACAGATATCCCCTGAGTAAAGCCAGAGACTATAGTTTTCCCCAAAAGCTTGGGAGTGCCACCACAACAATACATCAAGGGAACCACTGAACACATAAGGAAGCTGAGGAAGAAACACAACCTACAAACTATCTACAGACCCATGAAGAAAATCCAACAAGTGCTATGTTCAGTAAGTGACAAGAGGGATCCTCTCACTTCTGTCTACCGTATACTATGCAGCTGTGGACAAGTCTACATAGGAACCCCCAAAGACAGCAGCATTGCCCAAACACATATCAAGGAACACAAAAGGCACTGCAGACTGATTCAACCTGAGAAGCACCTGATGAACCATCCTGGACACAGCATATTATTTGAGGACACAGAAATGCTGGACCACTCAAACACCCACCATGTCAGACTACACAGAGAAGCCACTGAAATCCATAAGAAGCATAAGTTCTGCACGGCTGCAATTAAAATTCAGCGGACGATGATTGAGGATTAAAAGACCTAAGCTTCTCCTGGAATATAGATGGGAAATCAGATATAGACTGATATTTATAGGATTGGATATTCCCCCCCCCCCTCCCCGGTGCCATCTCCACTACCTCTCTTTAGGCTGCGTTGGATGATCTTGCGAGTTGAGTTAGGTTTTAATAATTACTTGTATTGGTTTTTAGCTTAGATTTTAAAATTTGTTGAAGTTTGAAGTGTATAACCCTTTGGGTTTGATGTACAGGACTGGGTCCCCATGTTGTGATCTGGTCATCGACTGTAATAAACTTTACTTACTTACTTACTCCATAAGAGGCATGTGGACAATGGCAACAAAAAGGAGGAAACAATGAAAATGAACAAAATATGACTACCAGTATTTAAAAACTCTAAAATCAGGGCAGTAAATTTATAAGAATACTGCATTCAGCAGTATTCTTATACCATCAGTCCCAGTGACAACAGAAGCTTTTGACCAGCTTAAGCTTCACAAGAAAGAAGATTAAAAAGATTAAAAGGACAGTAAAGAGCAACACTAAAAAAAACCCGGGAAATCCAGATAGAAAACAATCAGGGTCAGCTAATACCTTCAAACAAAGGATTCCCCCAAGCAGTAAGCAGCCAGCCCACCATCAGTCCCAGTGACAACAGAAGCTTTTGACCAGCTTAAGCTTCACAAGAAAGAAGATTAAAAAGATTAAAAAGACAGCAAAGAGCAACACTAAAAAAAACGGGAATTCCAGATAGAAAACAATCAGGGCCAGCTAATACCTTCCAACAAAGGATTCCCCCAAGCAGTAAGCAGCCAGCCCACCATCAGTCCCAGTGACAACAGAAGCTTTTGACCAGTTTAAGCTTCACAAGAAAGAAGATTAAAATGATTAAAAAGACAGCAAAGAGCAACACTAAAAAAAAACGGGAATTCCAGATAGAAAACAATCAGGGCCAGCTAATACCTTCCAACAAAGGATTCCCCCAAGCAGTGAGCAGCCAGCCCACCATCAGTCCCAGTGACAACAGAAGCTTTTGACCAGCTTAAGCTTCACAAGAAAGAAGATTAAAAAAATTAAAAAGACAGTAAAGAGTAACACTAAAAAAATGGGAATTCCAGATAGAAAACAATCAGAGCCAGCTAACACCTTCCAACAAAGGATACCCCTAGGCAGTAAGCAGCCAGGCCTTGAAGCTGCCAGGCTATTCAAAGCTAATCAAGGTGGCCAATTGGAACATTCACACTTGCCTCAAGTAGACAAGAGTTCTTTCTCTCTCTCCCTGGACATTATTCCACAGATATATAAACCTCCCGTGCTTATTTTCCAACACACCCCACAACCACTGAGGATGCCTGCCATAGATGTGGGGGAAATGTCAGAAGAGAATGCTTCTGGAACATAACCATAAAACTCACAGCAACCCACATGTGTGTGTGTAATGTTGGTGGACAGGAAAAGAGATAACATAAAAGATAACATTGACACTGAAATACAATATCATCTGAGCTCTGCGAGTGCAACATTCTTTACATGTGTGTAATCTTATTGGAAAAGGCATGACCAGCCACATTTGCATGGGATGTTGCGAAGATTTGTAGTACAAGGTGAGAATCGGCATGCTCACAAGGAAGAAGACCACATCTGGAATATTGTGTCCAATTCTGGGTACCACAATTCAAGAGAGATATTGACAAGCTGGAATGTGTCCAGAGGAGGGCGACTAAAATGATCAAGGGTCTGGAGAACAAGCCCTATGAGGAGCGGCTTAAGGAGCTGGACATGTTTAGCCTGAAGAAGAGAAGGCTGAGAGGAGATATGATAGCCATGTATAAATATGTGAGAGGAAGCCACAGGGAGGAGGGAGCAAGCTTGTTTTCTGCTTCCCTGGAGACTAGGACACGGAACAATGGCTTCAAACTACAAGAAAGGAGATTCCATCTGAACATGAGGAAGAACTTCCTGACTGTGAGAGCCTTTCAGCAGTGGAACTCTCTGCCCCGGAGTGTGATGGAGGCTCCTTCTTTGGAAGCTTTTAATCAGAGGCTGGATGGCCATCTGTCAGGGGTGCTTTGAATGCAATATTCCTGCTTCTTGGCAGAATGGGGTTGGACTGGATGGCCCACGAAGTCTTTTCCAACTCTATGAAGTGGAAAATGTGGAAAAAGGGAGTGGAAGAATTCTCAAGAAGTGGAAAAGGGGAGAAATCACCAAAGAAGAATTCAAACAACTCCTGTAGGGAAAAGACATGATAGCCATGTATAAAGAAAGGAGATTCCATCTGAACATAAGGAAGAACTTCCTGACTGTGAGAGCCGTTCAACTTGGCAGAATGGGCTTGGACTGGATGGCCCATGAGGTCTCTTCCAACTCTTTGATTCTATGAAAGAAAACCTTGCAAGACTCCTGTCTTGGTTTTCCTCCGATTGCCGCACTGGCCAGTAGGTGGGGATCCAAACCAACTTTACCGACACCCTCCTCACTTACCATCTCTCTTTCTCTCTAATATACCCAAGCTGGCCACATCTGGAAATGTTTGATTTGATATAGTGTCGTTTTACATTGCAGAAATGAGCGTAAGCGGTTTTTTAACCCACCAAGTGAGAAATGTGATCTGGGTTTTACTACCGACCCCTTAAATAAAAACCAGAGTGCTTTATTAAACCATTATCTATCGGGGATGTATGGAGAGAGTTAGAGAGATCTCAGCATCACGGTCCATATTGAAACTGACAGTTATCTGTCTGTTCTCCGGGTTGAAAACGATGTTTTGTTGGAGGAAAGAGAAGCAAAAGAGTGTCATGTTCCTCTCTAAATTTGTTTATAATTTGGGATGCCAAAGGATTTGGTTCAGTCCGTGTTTTTAAAGAATATCAACCTCATTTGCACTTTCAGGGTTGGATTGGAACCATATCTTCCTTCAACATTCGCACTTCTCAAAGTCTATTATTTGTATTGTCGAAGGCTTTCATGGCTGGAATCACTAGGTTCTTGTGGTTTTTTTCGGGCTGTAGGGCCATGTTCTAGAGGCATTTCTCCTGACGTTTCGCCTGCATCTATGGCAAGCATCCTCAGAGGTTGTGAGGTCTGTTGGAAGTAGGACACTGGGTTTATATATCTGTGGAATGGCTGGGGTGGGGCAAAGAGCTCTTCTCTGCTAGAGCTAAGTGTGAATGTTTCAACGGACCACCTTCATTAGCATTTGAAGGCCTGCCTGAGCCTGGGAAAATTGTTTGTTGAGAGGTGTTAAAATGTGCCTGGTTGTTTCCTCTCTGCTGTTTTGCTGGCTACCAGTATTAAAAAACTCTAAAATTACAACAGCAAAACAGTCCATCCTCCAGGAAATAAAGCCCGGTTGCTCATTGGAGGGAAGGAGACTAGAGACAAAGTTGAAGTCCTTTGAATGCCACATCATGAGGAGACAGCAAAGCCTAGAGAAGACAATTATGCTGGGGAAAGTGGAAAGCAAAAGGAAGAGAGGCCGACCAAGGGCAAGATGGATGGATGGCATCCTTGAAGTGACTGGACTGACCTTGAAGGAGCTGGGGGTGGTGATGGCCGACAGGGAGCTCTGGCGTGGGCTGGTCCATGAGGTCACGAAGAGTCGGAGACGACTGAACGAATGAACAACAAGTTCACCTACATCCAGAGAACACTGTGGACTCAAGCAATGATGGATCTGGATCAAACTTGGCACAAATATTCAATACGCCCAAACGTGAACACTGGTAGAGTTAGGAGAAAATAGACCTTGCCATTTGGGAAATGTAGTTGTTGGGATTTATAGTTCAGCAACAATGAAATAGCATTCTGAACCCCACCAATGATAGAATTGGACCAGACTTTCCACACAGAAGCCCCATGACCAACAGAAAATACTATGTTTTCTGATGGTCTTTGGCGACCCCTCTGACACCCCCTCGTGACCCCCACAGGGGTCCCGAACCCCAGGTTGAGAATCACTGTTCTAGAGGCATTTTTCCTGACGTTTCACCTGCATCTATGGCAAGCATCCTCAGAAGTTGTGAGCTCTGTTGGAAATAGGAAAATGGGTTTATATATCTGTGGAATGGCTGGGGTGGGGCACAGAGCTCTGCTGAAGCTAGGTGTGAATGTTTCAGCTGACCACCTTCATTAGCATTTGAAGGCCTGGCTGAGCCTGGGAAAATGTTCTGTTGAGAGGTGTTAAGATGTGCCTGGTTGTTTCCTCTCTGCTGTTTTGCTGTTGTAATTTTAGAGTTTTTTAATACTGGTAGCCAGCAAAACAGCAGAGAGGAAACAACCAGGCACATTTTAACACCTCTCAACAAACGATTTTTCCAGGCTCAGCCAGGCCTTCAAATGCTAATGAAGGTGGTCCGTTAATTGTCTTCTCTAGGCTTTGCTGTCTCCTCATGATGTGGCCAAAGGACTTCCACTTTGTCTCTAGTCTCCTTCCCTCCAATGAGCAGCCAGGCTTTATTTCCTGGAGGATGGACTGGTTGGATCTTCTCGCAGTCCAAGGCACTCTCAGCACTTTCCTCCAACACCACAGCTCAAAAGCATCGATCTTCCTTGGCTCAGCCTTCCCTAAGGTCCAGCTCTCACATCCGTAGGTGACTACAGGGAAGACCATGGCTTTGACTAGGCAATGGAAACCTACTGTTTCCTCAATTAATGTAATTTTATTGGTATCTATATTTATTTTGTATTACCAGTAGCTGCTGCATTTCCCACCGTTGACTTATACTCGAGTCAATAAGTTTTGTCATTTTTTGGTGTTAAAATTAGGTGCCTGCCTGAGCCTGGGAAAATCTTTTGTTGAGAGGTGTTAAGATGTGCCTGGTTGTTTCCTCTCTGCTGTTTTGCTGTCTACCAGTATTAAAAAACTCTAAAATTACAACAGCAAAACAGCAGAGAGGAAACAACATTTTCCCAGGCTCAGGCAGGCACCTAATTTTAACACCAAAAAATGACAAAACTTATTGACTCGAGTATAAGTCAACGGTGGGAAATGCAGCAGCTACTGGTAATACAAAATAAATATAGATACCAATAAAATTACATTAATTGAGGAAACAGTAGGTTAAATGTTTTTCAATGTTTACATAAAACTTTAATTTAAAATAAGACTGGGCAACTTTGATTAAACCATTATTCTAACCTTTTTTCAGTGTAAATGTGCTTACGACCAGAAGATTGGCAGTTCAAATCCGTGGGACAGGGTGAGCTCCTGCTGTTAGCCCTAACTTCTGCTTACCTAGTAAAGTAAATGTAAAGGTTTCTCCTTGACATTAAGTCTAGTTGTGTCTAGTAGAGTGATGGGCAACCTTTAGAGCTTGGTGTGTCAAAACTCTCCAAAAAACCGGACATAACTCAGGTGGGGTGTCACTTCGAGAAAAAAACAAAACAATATAACAAAAATATATTATTGTAATATATAACTGTATTTAATAAACCAAAAAAACTAATTATTTAACTTACCTGCTTTTTTCTATAATGCCATATATCTCGGTATTAGGGCTGGTCAATTCGTTTCGTTAATTCGTAATTCGTTAAAAAATTCGTTAATTTTTGAATTACGAAACGATTACAAAACATTTTTTTTAACCTGGAAGCGTTTTTAAATATCGAAACGGCAGGCGCCAAAAAATTTTGTATTTCCGTCCATTTCGGAAATACGTAAGATGGCCGCCTGCCGATGCTTGCTGAGAGGGGCGAGCGAGAGGGGCGAGTGAGCGGCGAGCGAGAGGGGCGAGCGAGCGGCGAGCAAGAGAGGCAAGCGAGAGGGGCGGAAGCACTCTCTCCTGACATTTCACCCACATCTATGGCAGGCATCCTCAGAGGTTGAGGTCTGTTGGAAACTAGGCAAGTGGGGTTGATATATCTGTGGAATAATGTTCAGGGTGGGAGGAAGAACTCTTGTCTGCTGGAGCGAGAGGGGCGAGCGAGCGGCGAGCGAGAGGGGCGGAAGCACTCTCTCCTGACATTTCACCCACATCTATGGCAGGCATCCTCAGAGGTTGTGAGGTCTGTTGGAAACTAGGCAAGTGGGGTTGATATATATCTGTGGAATAATGTTCAGGGTGGGAGGAAGAACTCTTGTCTGCTGGAGCGAGAGGGGCGAGCGAGCAGCGAGCGAGAGGGCCCGCCAGAGTGAGTGCCTGCCTTCCCTCCTTAATAATAATTAATAATAATTAATCCCTATTCTACTAAATTAATAATTAAATTTAAAAAATATTTAAAAAATATTGAAAAAAAAAGGGCGCCATCTTTACAAAATGTTTTGTAAATATTTACGAAATTTCGTAAATACCGAAACTTTTTTTTGGGAAAGTTTTGTAATTATTTTAAATATCGAAACAAAAAAAAACCCCAATTACAAATCGATTTTAGAAACAAATTTTTGCGTTGTTACCCAGGCCTACTCGGTATTATAGAAAAATGCTGGTGCAGGAGCCAAGGATGAAATGTCCTTCTCGGGGTGCGGCCCCATTCTTCTGTGTATGCAGCCAAATGAGGTTGCGTGCCATCGAAAATGGCTACGTGTGTCAGTGCTGACACACGTGTCATAGGTTCGCCATCATGGGTCTAGTAGGATGTAGTGCTCATCTCACTGGCCATCACTCCACACATTCAGTCTTCTCTTAGGAAAAAAAATAATGAGTCAAATGATTTTTTAAAACTCCAATGTCCAGCCCATAGTCTGCAAGAATCCCAGCAAAAGGATTTATCTTTCCATTTCCCACAAATCTGAAGAAATGGCAATTGGCAGATCTTCTTCTTTTTCCATTCCGCGCTACGCAAAGAAATGCACGCAGTTCAACATGTTTATCTTCCCAAAATGCACATAAACACACTTCAGTCCGTTGGCAAAAGGACACACGGAGATGCATATATTTGTAGTATGCATTAAAATGAGCCCTGCGTGCCAAAATATGCATGAATTTCCACTAGTGGAAAAACCCAAACCACGAAGAAAGAAGGATGGAAAGAAAATTTAAGTAAGTTAGATGTAAGAACTGAAGACTCAGAGAGTTCACATCAGCATCTTTTGGAGAAGATGCTGGCACCACGAGATGCAGAGCCAACCTCAAGAAATGGGGCCACAAAGTGGAATCCACGACATGCGAGTGCGGAGAAGAGCAAACCACTGACCGCCTGCTGCAATGCACCCTGAGCCCTGCCACATGCACAAGGGAGGGCCTTCTTGCAGCAACACCAGAGGCACTCCAAGTTTATTTTATTTATTTTATTTACTTTACTTCTATACCGCTGTTCTCAGCCCGTAGGCGACTCACAGCGGTTCTCAAGACACAGGACACAGCAAAATTCAATGCACCAATATAAAACAGTTAATAACCTAATCTAATACACAGTTAGTACAGAATTACTATAATAACCATTCACTAGCGTCTCATCAATAAAAACATGATCCAGATTTGTCATCCATTGTTCCATTCCTATGTCATTACCAGTCATTGCACTAATTATTCGAACGCCTGCACAAATAACCAGGACTTTACTTTTTTGTGGAATACCATTAGAGATGGTGCTAATCTAATGTCTGTGGGAAGGGCGTTCCACAGCCGGGGAGCCACCACCGAGAAAGCCCTATCTCTCATCCCCGCCAGCTGTGAACCTGCGGGATCGAGAGCAGGGCCTCCCCGGAAGATCTCAAAGTCCTGGTGGGTTCATAGGCCGAGATGCAGTCGGATAGGTAGCTTGGGCCGGAACCATTTAGGGCTTTAAAGGTCAACGCCAGCACTTTGAATTGAGCCCGGTAGCAAATCGGTAGCTAGTGGAGTTGGCGCAACAGGGGGGTTGTATGCTTCCTGCGTTCCGCTCATGGCTGCCGAGCGTTGGACTAGTTGAAGCTTCCAAGCTGTCTTCAAAGGCAACCCCACGTAGAGAGCGTTGCAGTAATCTAGGCGGGATGTAACCAGAGCGTGGACTACCGTGGCCAAGTCAGATTTCCCAAGGTACGGGCGCAGCTGGCGCACAAGTTTTAACTGTGCAAATGCTCCCCTGGTCACCGCCGAAACCTGGGGTTCCAGGCTCAGCGATGAGTCCAAGATCACACCCAAGCTGCGAACCTGCGTCTTCAGGGGGAGTGCGACCCCATCCAACACAGGCTGTAACCCTATGCTCTGTTTGGCCTTACGACTGACCAGGAGTACCTCTGTCTTGTCTGGATTCAATTTCAATTTGTTCGCCTTCATCCAGACCGTTACAGCGGCCAGTTACTGGTCAAAAGACATTTAATCAATTACCAAACTTGCAAATTTTGTGTTTTGTCTGTTTGTTTGTTTTGTTCTGTTAGAAATGTAATACAATTGACGGGTTGCCCTGACACAACAAATAAAATCTGGCCAAAACTCAAAGTTTGCAGCAATTTGAAGAAAATGAACTAAGCAAATAAACCGGATTAAACTGGCAAAAAGTCCGGATTAAACAAGAGTTCAAGCGAACTGCACCAAAATCACACAGTTCAAAGATGAAGCCAAAACAAAACGTTGTGAAGAGAAGCCATCTTCCAAAAGCAGTCCAAAGTCGAAGAAGTCCCAGTTGAAGATATTAAAGTCCAAAAAGCAGCGTCGTTGTCAGAAACAGTCCGAGGTCAAGGAGAGGGGAAATCCGCACTTACGAGAGTCCAAGCTGGTCAGCACACGAAGAATACAGCAACCCGCAGTTCCAGGACCCAAGCCCAACAAGAGAAGCGGCAGCAACAAAACCCAAGGCACGTAACCAACATCTTGCCTACTGCAAAGTTCCATACTTTCAGTGCCTTCATTTATCCTACAACTCATCATCCGTTGATGAGCTGCCCTCCGCCCTTTCCTCATCTCTGTCAGCTGTCTTACCCATTACAGCTGAGCGCCTACACCCATTTCTCCAACTCTTCGACCTCTTGTAAAGACTTAGGTCTCGCCATGAATCCCTGGTATCTCCAGACTGCCAATCCCCAGAAAAACCCTCAAATGTATCACTGGATGTAGGTTGCATGCACACATTCCTGACTTCTTGCACTTGAGTCCAATCCAATGGTTTCCCTTCATCCTCACTACTCCCAGACCCAACTTCCAGCAAAGCTCATGAAATCCTCATCTTCAGTGGGAGCACTAAGTATGTCCCTGATCCTTTTTCTCTGACATTCTTTGTCTGACTCCTGCTCTTGAGTAATCCGTTTGACACCTCTACTCCCATCTCCTTCCTCCTCCTCACACATTTCACTCTCTGAGAAACCTTCGAAGGAGTCTTTGTCTGATTTTAAAATGTATTGTAATGTAATATAGCTGAGTCATGCACTACTAATGGGCTTCTATTGGAAATGCTGAGTCATGCATTAACTGTATATTAGGCCTGGGTAACAATGGAAAAATTTGTTTCTAAAATCGATTCGTTTTTTGGGGGTTTTTGCGTTTCGATATTTAAAAGAATTCCGAAATTTTTCTTTTAAAAAGTTCGATATTTACGAAATTTTGTAAATGTTAAAAAAATTACAAAACATTAACGAAACAAATACGAAACAATAACGAATCGATTCGTTAATGGCAGACGCGACCGCGCAATACGCTAAAAAACCTCCAAATGGGACAGGGAGAACTTCTGAAGCTTCCCTCTCCCTCTGTTGTTGACTGTTGGTGTGATATTATAATTTTTTTCACTAATTAAACAAAAAACAACTATAAAACTTGCCCCAGACATGTGGAAATAATAATGAAACGACCTCAAACCGATAACGAAACGAATACATAACTAATCCAAAGCATTTACGAAATGAATTTAAAAATTCGTTTCGTTTTTAAGTTGCTCCAGAATGGTTCGTTATCGCTTCGTTATCAAAAAAATTAACGAATTTTTAACGAATTACGAATGAACGAAACGAAACCGCCTAGCCCTACTGTATATAGAACTTCATTTGGGGAATGTGTTCTGGCCTAGTCCAGGTGATTGTGAATGATGCAATCCTGGGTTTGAGTTGAGTCAATGAGTTGGGAACCAATTGGTGACTGCTATGTGTAATTGTATAGAATTGTATATAAGGAAGTCATGTACAGTGTGTATCTCTCCTTGTGCTGTGATGTTGTTTGTCAAAGGCTATATGTAATTAAAAAAAACCTGTCTGCTAAGACAAGATATAACTGTATGCTGTGGTAAGTTTGTAATATCATCTAGACTGGGGGAAAGACAATGGTAAAACTGAAAATGGCCGGGCATGTGCTCAAGTGTCTGTAAAAGGTTCCAGAGTGACTGCAGTTTGTGGAAACAGTTGACTGAAAATACTGTGCAAGAAGAAGCTACTGGAAAGCGCTGAAGTTGTGCAACTGATCTGCTGCTGAATTGTGAAGTTAATCTCAACAGAGACATAAGTATCTCCCGGATTCTCTTCCTTTGTTGTTCTTCTTCTAACACCTGAGCACCTCGTTTCCCTCCTCTACTACTCCCACTAGTAGTAGTAGTATCGTTGCCAGCAGACTCTACTACAACAGTGTATTATTACTATTATTGAAAAGGAAAACAAGTCAAGGCTACCAAGCTCTATTGCTCAAGGGCTGCAAACATTTCCCATCGTCTCTGCCTTCCCAACGGTTGGTCCTTTCTCATCACAAAGGCATCCTGACCTTTTCCAATACTGATAAGTGGAATAACATTTGGCCATCATGTAAAAATTAGAGGCACAAGAAGGCCTACAACCCCAAACCATCACGTTCATCAATTCCGATGGGGGGGACCACTGTTCTCCGTGGGACGCAATCCTGGGTTGGCCGTCCACCACTCTTGACATGCCCCGTTGCCTGTTGTGGATTGGCCGGGGAATATTTTTGCTCTCAACCTGTCAGAGCCAATAGAAACACAGCGTTCCCCGAATCGTGGTTTAGTTACAGTGACAGAATCCTGATAGGCTGAAGCCGTGTGATTTATGGGACTCCACTGAGGAGTAGCTGAGTTTTATCAGAACATAATGATGTGGTACTAATGCTCATTGCCAGGCAACTTGGCTGACCAGTTTGCAAAAGGCTGGTATTTGACCTTGCTTGGATTTGCATTGGGTTCATTTGGATGCGGAAGGCAGGGATCCAGAGCTGGTGAAACGGTGAAAATATATCCTGAAAGCTTTTTGTTGGTGGAGTATTTTCTTTTAGAAATATGAATAACATGTCTATTTATTTTTAAAAAACCATTTCATATCATTAATCCAGTTCGACACCACTTTAACGGTCATGGATCCATGATCCAGAGGGCCATCCCTCCTCCTCTGAGAAGGAGACTCCGCCAGATTCCCAGGCAAAAGCGTATTCCACTGTCTTACTGTCAGGAACTTCGTCCTAATGTTTAAGTGGGACCTTTTTCCTGCAGTTTGAATCCATTCTTTCATTATGTCCTAATCTCTAGAGCAGCGTTTCTCAACTTGGGGGTCAGGACCCCTGGGAGGGTCATGAGGGGGTATCAGAGGGATCGCCAAAGACCATCAGAAAACACAGTATTTCCTGTTGTTTATGGTGGTTCTGTGTGAGTAGTTTGGCCTAATTCTATCACTGGTGGGGTTCAGAATGCTCTTTGATTGTAGGTGAACTATACATCTCAAATATCAAGGTCTATTTCCCCCAAACTGGGAAGGAATCCCACTGGAGCATTGCAGCGCACCCAAATCCCTGGGAGTCACTTTGGACCGTGCTCTGACCTACAAGAAGCAGTGCCTGAACATCAAGCAAAAAGTGGGCGCTAGAAACAATATCATACGAAAGCTGACTGGCACAACCTGGGGATCACAACCAGACACAGTGAAGACATCTGCCCTTGCGCTATGCTACTCTGCTGCTGAGTATGCATGCCCAGTGTGGAACACATCTCATCACACTAAAACAGTGGATGTGGCTCTTAATGAGACATGCCGCATTATCACAGGGTGTCTGCGCCCTACACCACTGGAGAAATTACACTGCTTAGCCGGTATTGCACCACCTGACATCCGCCGGGAAGTAGCAGCCAATAGTGAAAGGACCAAGGCAGTGACATCTCCAGCTCATCCCCTGTTTGGGTATCAGCCAGCACGTCAACGACTTAAATCAAGACATAGTTTTCTTAGATCTACCGAGACACTCGCTGGAACACCCCAGCAAGCGAGAGTCCAAAAATGGCAGGCCCAAACCCAGCACCTCAATTCATGGGTGATACCAGATGAGAGACTCCCCCCTGGGCACACAGAAGACTGGGCGACTAGGAAGGCGCTGAACAGATTGCGCTCTGGCACCACGAGATGCAAAGCCAATCTTAAGAAATGGGGCTACAGGGTGGAATCCTCGGCATGTGAGTGCGGAGAAGAACAAACCACTGACCACCTGCTGCAATGCACCCTGAGCCCTGCCACATGCACCATGGAGGACCTTCTTGCGGCAACCCCAGAGGTACTCCAAGTGGCCAGATACTGGTCAAAGGACATTTAACCAAATACCAAATTTACAAAATCTGTGTGGTTTTTTTTTCTTTCCTTTTCCCCCCCCCTTTTTTTCTTAATCTCTGTGTTTGTTTTGCTCTGTTGGAATTGTAATACAATGGTTGCTGATGACACGATAAATAAATCCCCCAAACACCACCAGTGTTCACATTTGGGCATATTGAGTATTCATGCCAAGTTTGGTCCAGATCCATCATTGTTTGTGTCCACAGTGCTTTCGAGATGTAGGTGAACTACAACTCCCCAAACTCAATGTCAATGCCCACCAAACCCTTCCAGTATTTTCTCTTGTGTGCCAAGTTTGGTCCAGATCCATCATTGTTTGCGGACACAGTGCTTTCGGGATGTAGGTGAACTACAACTCCCCAAACTCAATGTCAATGCCCACCAAACCCTTCCAGTATTTTCTCTTGTGTGCCAAGTTTGGTCCAGATCCCTCATTGTTTGTGGCCACAGTGCTTTCGGGATGTAGGTGAACTACAACTCTCCAAACTCAATGTCAATGCCCACCAAACCCTTCCAGTATTTTCTCTTGTGTGCCAAGTTTGGTCCAGATCCATCATTGCTTGCAGCCACAGTGCTTTCGGGATGTAGGTGAACTACAACTCCCCAAACTCAATGTCAATGCCCACCAAACCCTTCCAGTATTTTCTCTTGTGTGCCAAGTTTGGTCCAGATCCATCATTGTTTGCGGACACAGTGCTTTCGAGATGTAGGTGAACTACAACTCCCCAAACTCAATGTCAATGCCCACCAAACCCTTCCAGTATTTTCTCTTGTGTGCCAAGTTTGGTCCAGATCCATCATTGTTTGCGGACACAGTGCTTTCGGGATGTAGGTGAACTACAACTCCCCAAACTCAATGTCAATGCCCACCAAACCCTTCCAGTATTTTCTCTCATGTGCCAAGTTTGGTCCAGATCCATCATTGTTTGCGGCCACAGTGCTTTCGGGATGTAGGTGAACTACAACTCCCCAAACTCAATGTCAATGCCCACCAAACCCTTCCAGTATTTTCTCTTGTGTGCCAAGTTTGGTCCAGATCCATCATTGTTTGCGGACACAGTGCTTTCGGGATGTAGGTGAACTACAACTCCCCAAACTCAATGTCAATGCCCACCAAACCCTTCCAGTATTTTCTCTCATGTGCCAAGTTTGGTCCAGATCTATCATTGTTTGCAGCCACAGTGCTTTCGGGATGTAGGTGAACTACAACTCCCCAAACTCAATGTCAATGCCCACCAAACCCTTCCAGTATTTTCTCTTGTGTGCCAAGTTTGGTCCAGATCCATCATTGCTTGCAGCCACAGTGCTTTCGGGATGTAGGTGAACTACAACTCCCCAAACTCAATGTCAATGCCCACCAAACCCTTCCAGTATTTTCTCTTGTGTGCCAAGTTTGGTCCAGATCCATCACTGTTTGCGGCCACAGTGCTTTCGGGATGTAGGTGAACTACAACACCCAAACTCAATGTCAATGCCCACCAAACCCTTCCAGTATTTTCTCTCATGTGCCAAGTTTGGTTCAATTCCATCGCTGGTGGACTTCAGAATGTTCTTTGATTGTAAAAAAAGGTTGTACCCTGACATTAAGTCCAGTCATGTCTGACTCTGGAGTGTGTTGCTCATCTCTATTTCTAAGCCGAAGAGCCGGCGTTGTCCATAGACACCTCCAAGGTCATGTGGCCGGCATGAGTGCATGGAGCGCTGTTACCTTCCCGCCAGACCAACGATAGAATTGGGCCAAACCTCCCACACAGAAACCCCATGTGGGCCACAGCAACGCGTGGCAGGGGACGGCAAGTGATAATAATAATAATCTTTATTTATACCCCGCCACCGTCTCCCCGATGGGGACTTGGGACAGCTTACATGAGACCAAGCCCAAACAACAAATTACAGAAAATAAAACCGAAAACGCAAAACACATTGTGCCCACCAAATGTATCGTTGGTGGAGTTCAGATGGAAAAAGGCCTGTTTGCTGGCAGCCGTGACCTGAGCTTCCATTGTCAGCTGTGAATCCAGGACGACACCTAAGCTCTTAACAGTGGTCGATGGAGATAGGACGGCACCATCGAAGGTGGGTAACGGAGGAGTCAGACCTGTCGGGCGGCCATGCCAGAGAATCTCAGTCTTGCCGGGTTCAGTCTGCTAGCACATAGCCAGTTTGACAGAGCTTCCAGACAGAGGATGAAATTGTCTGGAATTGACAGGCCCTAAGATGTCCTGTAAGGAAGACTCCAGCAATACATGGAGCGAGAGTTGCCAGATGTTCAAGCTGGGTTTAGAAAAGGCAGAGGAACCAGAGACCAGATTGCTAATATCCGCTGGATAATGGAGAAAGGCAGGGAGTTTCAGAAAAACATCTATTTCTGCTTCATTGACTACTCTAAAGCCTTTGACTGCGTGGATCATAATAAATTGTGGCAAGTTCTTGGTGGGATGGGCATCCCAAGCCCCCTTCCCTCTCTCCTGAGGAATCTGTACAAGGACCAAGTAGCCACAGTCAGAACTGACCACGGAACAGGAGACTGGTTCGAGATTGGGAAAGGCGTACGGCAAGGCTGCATCCTCTCACCCAAACTCTTTAACTTGTATGCAGAACACATCATGCGAGGATGTGCGGGGCTTGAGGAATGCAAAGCTGGGGTGAAAATTGCTGGAAGAAACATTAACAACCTCAGATATGCAGATGACACCACTCTGATGGCCGAAAGCGGGGAGGAGCTGAGGAGCCTTCTCATCAAGGTGAAAGAAGAAAGCGCAAAAGCCGGGTTGCAGCTAAACATAAAAAAACCAAGATTATGTCAACAAGAATGATTGACAACTGGGAAATAGAGGGAGAAAATGTGGAGGCCATGACAGACTTTGTATTTCTAGGTGCGAAGATGACCTCAGATGCAGACTGTGGCCAGGAAATCAGAAGATGCTTCCTTCTTGGGAGGAGAGCAATGTCCAGTCTCGATAAAATAGTAAAGAGTAGAGACATCAGACTGGCAACAAAGATCCATTGCCTAGTAAAAGCCATGGTCTTCCCTGTAGTCACCTACGGATGTGAGAGCTGGACCTTCGGGAAGGCTGAGCGAAGGAAGATCGATGCTTTTGAGCTGTGGTGTTGGAGGAAAGTGCTGAGAGTGCCTTGGACTGCGAGAAGATCCAACCAGTCCATCCTCCAGGAAATAAAGCCCGACTGCTCACTGGAGGGAAGGATGCTAGAGACAAAGTGGAAGTCCTTTGGCCACATCATGAGGAGACAGCAAAGCCTAGAGAAGGGAATGATGCTGGGGAAAGTGGAAGGCAAAAGGAGGAGGGGCCGACCAAGGGCAAGATGGATGGATGGCATCCTTGAAGTGACTGGACTGACCTTGAAGGAGCTGGGGATGGTGACGGCCACAGGGAGCTCTGGCGTGGGCTGGTACATGAGGTCACGAAGAGTCGGAGACGACTGAACGAATGAACAACAACAACAAAGATGTCCATTTCAACGTTCCCCTTTTCAGTAGCTTTCTGTGGCTGGTCTATAAGCAAGCGAAGGTCTGGAGAAGAGAAATTTGGCGTTGATCTCTACAGAGAAGCCAATAGGCGAACCTCCATGCAGAGTTCCAAGTTTCACAGTTGTTGGTCAGCTCTGCAGGAGCCAGGAAAGCATCCAAAGAAAACTGATTGGACTTTCAGGCTGTAATATTCAGTTCTGAATGTATTTCCCCAATCAAGGTGTAATGACTGCCTGAACTCTGTCCTTCAAATATTCTTTGAAAGGATTTCAAAGGCGTGGGAGGCTAAGAGTTTTTTCTTTAAATGCAATTTCCCTGAATGACCCAAATAAGGAGAAGAAGGAAACAGAAGCTATGGTGAAGATTTCTCTCTTGAAAGACCTGATGGACCGTCCCCTAAAGAATTTAGGACTTTCTCGCATGGGCCTGTTGTCTCATCGTCATTATGCTCCTTAAATAAATGTAAACATAGTTGCAACTCAGGATAGATTCACCATGCTCAGAACACCACACCAAAGCTGAAGATTTTGTAGCTTATTGAAGCAAAAACAAAGTCTTTAATATAAAAGTAAAGTTTCAAAAGTTCAACGGCAAAAGCAGAGTCTTAAATGCAAAGGCAAAGTTTCCAAAGTTCAATGGCAAACAACATGAAGCATATTGTCGAAGGCTTTCATGGCTGGAATCACTAGGTTCTTGTGGGTTTTTTCGGGCTATAGAGCCATGTTCTAGAGGCATTTCTCCTGACGTTTCACCTGCATCTATGGCAAGCATCCTCAGAGGTAGTGAGGTCTATTCCAACAGACCTCACTACCTCTGAGGATGCTTGCCATAGATGCAGGCGAAACGTCAGGAGAAATGCCTCTAGAATATGGCTCTATAGCCCGAAAAAACCCACAAGAACCTAACATGAAGCATAATTCAAAGGAACTGATCAAACAAGATTCCATGACAGCATGACAGAGTCCCAAGGAGCCAAAAGCAAGACAAAGTCCCAAGAAGCCAAGAGCAATGCCCAAAAGCCAAGGCAATCCAGAGAAGTTACCAGGATATTTGCAAAATTTGCACTGACAAAGAGCTGACTTCAAACAGCTTGTTTAGTATACTTTCCCAGCATGAACGCATTCTGTTGACCTCTAACCTCCCTCTTGTTAGCAAGCCTTGCACTGCAGCGAACCCTGAATTGCAAGCGATCCTCCCTATCTAAATCTGCGGAGCCTTCAAGGTCGGATAGCTCATTACCCTGAGAATCGGCAGGCTGAGAGCTCGCCTCCTCCACCTGCACCTGAGAAGTTTCACTAAGTTCAGAAACATCTTCCAAAACATCCCTTGCCATGAGAAACTGAAACTCCTCATCTTCAGCATCAACATCGTCTGTATCAACAACAGGAAGATGTTCAGTAATCTGAAACCCATCTTCTTCTTCCTGAGGCTCCAGCTGAGCCACAACACATACGGTGGGAGTCACAGCGCTCTCCGGATGTGGGAGCCATCTTGCTATTGGACAAGGAGATATACTGCCTCCTTAGAATCATAGAATCATAGAGTTGGAAGAGATCTCCAAGCGGAGACTCCAAACGGAGAGGGGAGAGCAGGCGTGCTTGACGCCTGGCAGCGTGGTGTGGATGTGCAGGTGAGGGAGAGCATGTGAGGCAGGAGGGAGGCTCACACCAGTGAGCCCCTTCAAGGCATGAGGGTTTTGTGTGGGAATTTTGGCCCAATTCTGTTGTTGTTGGGGTTCAGAATTCTTTTTGATTGTAGGTGAACTATAAATCTCAGCAACCACAACTCCAAAATGTCAAGGTCTATTTTCCCCAAACTCCATCTGTATTCATATTTGGGCATATGGAATATTTGTGCCAAGTTTGGTTCAGATCCATCATTGTTTGAGTCCACAGTGCTCTCTGGATGTAGGTGAACTACAACTCCAAAACTCCAAAACTCAAGGTCAATGCCCATTCAACCCTTCTAGTATTTTCTATTAGTCATAGAAGTTCTGTGTGCCAAGTTGGGTTCAATCCCATTGTTGGTGGAGATCAGAATGTTCTTTGATTGTAGGTGAAATATAAATCCCAGCAACTACAACTCCCAAATGGAGTATTTTCTCCAAACTCCACCAGTGTTCACATTTGGGCATAGTAAGTATTCGTGCCAAGTTTGGTCCAGATCCATCACTGTTTGAGTCCATATGCTCTCTGGATGGAGGTGAACTACAACTCTAAAAGTCAAGGTCAATGCTCACCCAACCTTTTTAGTATTTTCTGTTGGTCATGGATGTTCTGTGTGCCAAGTCTGGTTCAATTCCATCATTGGTGGAGATCAGAATGTTCTTTGATTGTAGGTGAACTATAAATCCAAGCAAATACAACTCCTAAATGACAAAATCATAATTTTTTGAGTGATGGTCACTCCTTGTGTTTTGAGACATTTTGTTGCCAAATTTGGTGTGATTTCGTCCATTGGTTCTTTTCGTTTTTAAGGTACTCATTACGGACAGAGCATTTTTATATATATAGATAATAGTAGCAAAATTACAGTCATGAAGTAGCAACGAAAATAATGTTATGGTTGGGGGGTCACCACAACATGAGGAACTGAATTAAGGAGTTGCGGCATTAAGAGAAATGGGTGTAGGTGCTCAGCTGTAATGGGTAAGACAGCTGACAGTGATGAGGAAAGGGTGGAGGGTAGCTCATCAACGGATGATGAGTTGTAGGATAAATGAAAGCACTTAAAGTATGGAACTTTGCAGTAGGCAAGGTGTTGGTTACGTGCCTTGGGTTTTGTTGCTGCCACTTCTCTTGTTGGGCTTGGGTCCTGGAACTGTGGGTTGCTGTATTCTTCGTGTGCTAACCAGCTTGGACTCTCGTAAGTGCGGATTTCCCCTCTCCTTGACCACGGACTGTTTCTGACGACGACGCTGCTTTTTGGACTTTAATATCTTCAACTGGGACTTCTTCGACTTTGGACTGCTTTTGGGCGATGGCTTCTCTTCACAGCGTTTTGTTTTGGCTTCATCTTTGAACTGTGTGATTTTGGTGCAGTTTGCTTGAACTCTGGTTTAATCTGGACTTTTTGCCAGTTTAATCCAGTTTGGGAACCACTACTCTCGATGACAAACAGTCCAATGTAGACATCGCTTTGGGAAATATGAATTCAAATGGTTCACTTAAAAAAGCATACTAAGCAAAATCCCCTCCCAACGCTACTTTTAACCCTATTAGACAATATAAACATATATCAAAATTAATCTCCCTCTTTTGCCTTCCACCTACAGACACGGCCTTTATTAACAATAGCCATTTGTCGTCAGATACCGAAACTACAAACTCCATGCTTGAACCATAAATTACTGTAATTAAAAGAATGCAGGTGCCTTCCCCACTCCTAGAAAATACATAGAAAATGCATGATTCCCCCAAGGGCGCATGGCTCGACTGCTGCGACTGAGAAAGAGCTCTTTCTATGTCAATTTAACAACACAAAGGGTCAACAATCTAGAAAGTGGAGGTGCAAATGGTGGATTTCATAATAAGATTAAGAGCATATATTTATATGATTGTTTACAATATCTCCTCCCCCGAAGAAGGCAACCAGCTTCATAAAGAGACATAGGTTAAAACAGGAACACATGAGGATTAAATAGTAAATATTAGGCCTGGGTAACAACGGAAAAATTTGTTTCTAAAATTGATTCATTTTTTGGGGTTTTTTGCATTTCGATATTTAAAAGAATTCCGAATTTTTTTTTAAAAAAAGTTCGATATTTACGAAATTTCATAAATGGTAAAAAAAATTACAAAACAATAACGAAACAATAACGAATCGATTCGTTAATGGCGGACGCGACCGCGCAATACGCTAAAAAACCTCCAAATGGGACAGGGGGAACTTCTGAAGCTTCCCTCTCCCTCTGTTGTTGACTGTTGGTGTGATATTATAAATTTTTTTCACTAATTAAACGAAAAACAACTATAAAACTTGCCCCAGACATGCGGAAATAATAACGAAACGACCTCAAACCAATAACGAAACGAATACATAACGAAATACGAAGCATTTACGAAATGAATTGAAAAATTCGTTTCGTTTTTAAGCTGCTCCAGAATGGTTCGTTATCGCTTCGTTAACAAAAAAATAACGAATTTTTAACGAATTACGAATTAACGAAACGAAACCGCCCAGCCCTAGTAAATATAAATTAGAAGGGGCAACCTGGGTTTCATAAGAATATGGCTGGATCTACACAGCCATATAACGCCGTTTGGGATTATATGGTTGGGATATACATTGCTGTGCTGTCACATACTGGGCCTGTGAAAGAGTCTGTAGACAGGACGTGTTTTCTGAATGCCCAACAAGACGCCAAGGGTGCCTCGGCTAAGAGGCCTTTTGGATTTCTCCACACAAAGTTCTTTTAAAGACTTAGAAAGTTCAACAAAGTTTTTATTGTTGCTTAAATCTTCAATAAATCAAACAAATACTTCAATACTTTGAATCAACTGGTGGTTTGTTTAAATCTTGTCCAGAAGGGACAGGCAACTTTCTTCCTAAACTGTTTCTTCCTTCTATAAGGGAAATCCTTGACCCCTCCTTGGGCAATCTGTATTTAGGCTTTGGTTGCGTGGGGCCCCTACACCCAGTTCCAATTTGCATTATGGCTGCCTCAAGAGGTCCTTACCAGGCCAAAGTCTCTGTGTAGATTTGTGTGTGCACGGGCGATACACCTCCCCTCGCCGGCCCGAGAAAAACCACCCACACAAGGGTGTTGGGATAAAGAATGGCCACAACTCATTTATTGATAACAGGAACAAGGGTTGGCAGCCATGCATGGGTCCTGGATCAGGATCAGGCAGCCCACTGCTGTCCGATACTGCGAGACACGCCAGGGTGCCGCCGGCACAATACCGGGCACAACGTAAACTCGGCACCCCCGAGACCACCAGGTGTTCCCCCTTACAGCTAAGGGGGGATACCAGACCAGATCCAGGGCCCATGCCCCACGCCAACCAGGAGTTGTGATGAGAAGCATCAAAAACAAGCCAGAACAGGTGACTGAGACAACTTAACAAAACAAGCTAACCGTAAACAGTAGGCCTGGGTAACAACGCAAAAATTTGTTTCTAAAATCGATTTGTAATTGGGGTGTTTTTTTGTTTCGATATTTAAAATAATTACAAAATTTTCCAAAAAAAAAGTTCGGTATTTACGAAATTTCGTAAATATTTACAAAACATTTTGTAAAGACGGCGCCCTTTTTTTTCAATATTTTTAAAATATTTTTTAAATTTAATTATTAATTTAGTAGAATAGGGAGGAGAAATTATTATTGAGGGAAGGCAGGCACTCACTCTGGCGGGCCCTCTCGCTCGCCGCTCGCTCGCCGCTCGCCCTCTCGCTCGCCCTCTCGCCCTCTCGCTAGGATGGGTTCCTTCCAGGAGGGGCTCTTTTTCCCAGGCTGCCAAACTACAACTCCCAGGATGCTACAGCATTGAGCCAATGTGGTGCCAAACCTCATCCAGGCTGCAGTGTAGATGGCTGCAGGATGGAGGGGTTTCCTGCCTCGAATTGAGAGAGAGAGAGAGAGAGAAGAGGAAGCAAGTGAGCCTTCTTTGGAAGAGAGCTCAGAACCCCCCTGCGAAAGGTGAGAGAGAGAGAAAGAAGAGAAAAGGAAAGAAAGAGAAGGAGACCTCCCTCTTGCCCTCTCGCTCGCCCTCTCACTCGCCCTCTCGCTCGCCGCTCGCCCTCGCCCTCTCGCTCGCCCTCTCGCTCGCTTGCTCAGCCGGCGCCGAGAGAGGAGAGCTCCCAGCAAGCCAGGCGGCCATCTTACGTATTTCCGAAATGGACGGAAATACAAAATTTTTTGGCGCCTGCCGTTTCGATATTTAAAAACACTTCCAGGTTTAAAAATAAGTTTTGCAATCGTTTTGTAATTCAAAAATTAACGAATTTTTTAACAAATTACGAATTAACGAAACGAATTGCCCAGCCCTAGTAAACAGCATGCAGGGTGGGTGGATCAGCTCTTGCAGGCCCAGAGACTGCTTGGGACCATGGGGCAGCCTTAAGTAGGCTGCCCATGAGGGAGAGGAGGCCAGCTGTAGCCTCTCCTGCCTGAAGGCGTGGCTAGCCACTGATAGGGCCACACTTCTGAATGGTGGGAAACCTACCCGCTGAGCAAGGGGGGCTTCTGGGAGGAAGAAGCCCCCTCAGGTGGAAATGGTGGTGAGGGACAACCCGCACCGCAACTTCCCTGGCCCGGTAAGTCGGGCCATGCCTTTTCCAAGCGGAAAGAAGTCCTTTGTTTCCCAGCGAAGGCTGGCTGAAAACGGTGGAGCTGTATTTCTCCAGCAAAGAGCTGGTTGTAGAGTTGTGGAACTAAATTCCCCAGCAAAGGCTATGCTTACCATAAAGAATTTCCGCTACCTTGGCAGCCACCTCTCCACAAACGTCAACATTGACACTGAAATTCAACACCGCCTGAGCTCTGTGAGTGCAGCATTTTTCTGAATGAAGCAGAGAGTGTTTGAGGACCAGGACATCCGTAGGGATACCAAGGTGCTTGTTTATAGAGCTATTGTCCTCCCAATCCTGCTATACGCTTGCGAAACGTGGACTGTCTACAGATGTCACATGCGACTCCTGGGACGATTCCATCAGCGCTACCTCCGGAAAATCCTGCAAATCTCTTGGGAAGACAAGCGGACAAATGTCAGCGTGCTGGAAGAAGCAAAGACCACCAGCACTGAAGCGATGGTCCTCCGCCATCAACTCCGCTGGACCGGCCATGTTGTCCAGATGCTCTATTCCGAACTCAAGAATGGAATGCGGAATGTTGGAGGACAGAAAAAGAGATTGAAAGACAGGCTCAAAGCCAACCTTAAAAATGGTGGCATAGACACAGAACTGGGAAGCCCTGACCCTTGAGCGCTCCAGCTGGAGGTCAGCTGTGACCAGCAGTGCTGTAGAATTTGAAGAGGCATGAATGGAGGGTGAAAGAGAGAAACGTGCCAAGAGGAAGGTGCATCAAGCCAACCCCGACCAGGACCGCCTTCCACCTGGAAACCGATGCCCTCACTGCGGGAGAAGACCTGCTCTTTCTAAAGGACAGTAGCTCAGCGCTGGGGTAGGAAATATCTCATGATTTCTCTGCCACTGAGAGAGGCTCTATTACTTCATCTCCAAAACTAATCTTGAGCTTAGATAGGGGAAGACCTGCTCTTTCTGAAAGATAACAGCTCAGGGTTAGGGTAAAAGATCCCAGGATTTTTCTACCGTTGGGGAAAAGTTAACTCCGTAACTGAAGGAAAAAGGAAAGAAAGAACATCTATATGGTTTCCCAAATTGACTGTTTGTGTTTGTAACTCCATCAAGCTGTGCCAAGTCTGTCAAGGACTTTGAAAAATAAATGTTCTGTTGATGTTCAATTCTGGACTGGCCTCAGTTGCTGAGAATCTGGAGCTTCTAAGAAAGGCACCCGTGGTTCACCCAGATAAAGAGAGAAGCACATCTTAGTTTTAACTTTATAGTGTCTGGGTGTGACGTCACAGATCGCCTAAGTAAGTTAGTACCATGAAGAATTGGAAACTGGAAACTACTCATTCCTATCAAGGGTCTGGAGAACAAGCCCTATGAGGAGCGGCTTAAGGAGCTGGGCATGTTTAGCCTGAAGAAGAGAAGGCTGAGAGGAGATATGATAGCCATGTATAAATATGTGAAAGGAAGCCACAGGGAGGAGGGAGCAAGCTTGTTTTCTGCTTCCTTGGAGAGTAGGACGCAATGGAACAATGGCTTCAAACTACAAGAGAGGAGATTCCATCTGAACATTAGGAAGAACTTCCTGACTGTGAGAGACGTTCAGCAGTGGAACTCTCTGCCCCGGAGTGTGGTGGAGGCTCCTTCTTTGGAAGCTTTTAAGCAGAGGCTGGATGGCCATCTGTCAGGGGTGATTTGAATGCAATATTCCTGCTTCTTGGCAGGGGGTTGGACTGGATGGCCCATGAGGTCTCTTCCAACTCTATGAAGTGGAAAATGTGGAAAAAGGGAGTGGAAGAATTCTCAAGAAGTGGAAAAGGGGAGAAATCACCAAAGAAGAATTCAAACAACTCCTGTAGGGAAAAGACATGATAGCCATGTATAAAGAAAGGAGATTCCATCTGAACATAAGGAAGAACTTTGATTCTATGATTCTATTGTTAAGCTGGCGGATTCCCATGCATCTGATCACTATTAAAAGCACAATAATGAGTAGTGAAGTCATGGGTAACTATTTCAGCCCACCTTGCAGAAAAGTCCCCAGAAACCGAAGAGAAATGCTAAGCGTGCATCTGCTGCACAGATTCGTTGACAACTGCGGTGTGTTTTAAATAAGCCGAACAGCCTCGGGGCTGTTAATAGTCTATTTTGACTCCGATCCCTTTCCTATTTTTTGATGTCTCAACTTTTTCTGGTTCGCACAAGGCAATCATACATCGTACAGGGAGGAGCAGCCGGGCAGCCTGGTGTGGATTACAAGCACAACTCGGGGATAAAGATTGTAAATTCAGCTCGTCCTTGTGATGTGATCGTATCAGGATGCGAGTACATCTAAAAAGTTGTTTCCGACTTTCAGCCCCTTCATCTGGTTCTCATACAGACCCAGCTGTGCGGAGGGAGCGTTCACAAAGGCACTTTAATCCATGCCAGTCCAGCTCTGGAGAACCACTCCGTTACTATTATTGTTGCATTATTGTATTAAAACAGTGGATAGACGTTATTTGGACAAGGTGCCCGTCCTTATGGGTGGAGTGGAAGGATCAGTTCCACCGATGCTGAGCGAAAACGGGGATTGATTGTAAGGGAACAGGGGCGGTTTCCACATGTGGTCTTACATCCTGGTTACATTTGAATCAAATTCACCCCGGGTTTAAGGCCATCAAAGTTGAGGAAGTTATGCTATGGATAAAGACAACCTCCGATTAAAAGCTACTAATCTCCTTCTTTTACTCCCTCCTCCTTCCCTTTCAAAGAAAAACATGAATATATTCAGTCCAGATATAAGATCTGTTCTTGGGCAAGCCATTACTTTGGAGGAAGACTTGGGTTGTAGCCATAAAACCCACTAGGTGACTCTGGACAAGTCACACTCTCTCAGCCTCAGTGGAAAGGAATGGCAAACCTCTACTGAACAAGATATTAGGCTTGGGCGATCCAGTTCATAAATTTCGTTATTCGTTATTAATTCGTATTTAAATTAGCTTACGATCCAATATTGAGCCATGCAGGAATAGTGTGAGGAGTAATTAAGACTCGAAACAATTTTTCCAATTTTCGTAATTATTTCGTTATTATTTCGTAATTATTTCATAATTATTTCGTAATTATTTCGTAATTATTTTCGTATGTCTGGTGCAAGTTTTACAATCTCGCATTTACCCCACTTCTGGTCCCTTTGCTCTGCTGCTTCCCTCCTCTTTCCTCTTCTTGCCTCACTCTGGGCTGCACTGGGCTACCTTCCTTCCTTCCTTCCTTCTTTCCTTCTTTCCTTCTTTCCTTCTTTCCTTCTTTCCTTCCTTCCTTCCTTCCTTCCTTCCTTCCTTCCTTCCTTCTTTCCTTCCTTCCTTCTTTCCTTCCTTCCTTCCTTCTTTCCTTCCTTCCTTCCTTCCTTCCTTCCTTCCTTCCTTCCTTCTTTCCTTCCTTCCTTCCTTCCTTCCTTCTTTCTTTCCTTCCTTCCTTCCTTCTTTCCTTCCTTCCTTCCTTCTTTCCTTCCTTCCTTCCTTCCTTCTTTCCTTCCTTCCTTCCTTCCTTCCTTCCTTCCTTCCTTCTTTCTTTCCTTCCTTCCTTCCTTCCTTCCTTCCTTCTTTCCTTCCTTCCTTCCTTCTTTCCTTCCTTCCTTCCTTCCTTCCTTCCTTCCTTCTTTCCTTCCTTCCTTCCTTCCTTCCTTCCTTCCAGCTGGCAAATCCCACATTCCCCCCTCCCTCCTCTTTCTCCTGGCATCCTTCTTGTCCAAAATTTCTCATTACTTTATTTTTCATACCCTCACTCTATGCCACAGCAATGCGTTGCCAGGTACAGCTAGTATAAAATATAATATAATATAATATAATATAATATAATATAATATAATATACAATTATAATATAATATATAATATTGTAATAATATAATATACATTATATATTATATTATTATTATAATACTATTATATTATAGTATTGTATATTATATTATATTATTATATTATATATTATATTACTATATTATTATTATATTATATTATAATTGTATATTATAATATATTATATATATTATAATATATTATATTATAATATTATAATATACAATAATATAATTATAATATAATATAATATAATATAATATATATAATAATATAATATACAATAATTTAATATAATAATATTATAATATAATATACAACAATATAATATAATAATATTATAATAATATAATATAATATAGTTGTTGTTTGTTTTATCACACCAACAGCCAACAACAGAGGGAGAGGGAAGCTTCAGAAGTTCCCCCTGTCCCATTTGGAGGTTTTTTTTAGCATATTGCGCAATCGCATCCGCCATTAACAAATCAATTCGTAATTTTACGAAATTTCGTATATTTCAAAATTTTTAAAAGGAAAATTTTGGAATTCTTAAAAAAAACGAAACGCAAGGGCCCCCTAAAAACAAAACGAGTTTAGAACCAAATTTTTCCGTGGTTACCCAAGCCTACAAGATATGCCCCCCCCCCAAAAAAAAACCTGTGATAAATTCAATTTAGGATTACCATAGTCCAGAAATGACTTGAGGGGCACACAGCAAAAGGAAAACTGGACTTTTAATATTTATTTATTTACTAGCTGTCCCCTGCCACACGTTGCTGTGGCCCACATGGGGGTTCTGTGTGGGAAGTTTGGCCCAATTCTATCGTTGGTGGGGTTCAGAATGTGCCATCGCGCATTCTTGATAAAGGAAGGATGGACGTGGCATCTTTCCCCCAGGGGATTGCTTCTTGCCCTCCTATAGGAAACTGGAACTCTCAAAAACCCAAAACGCTATAAATAACTCAAAATAAGTTTTATTGATCACAAAGAGTTATATCTTTAAAGCAATGAGCTGGAAACTTCGGAGGGGTGAAGGAAAATATACGTTACAGTCTCAATTAGTCCTGGGTCCAAGGAGTTTGAAGCTGCGAAGCCTCACCAAGTTTCCTCTTTCCTCAATGGCTGTGAATGCCGGAGCAAACCACAACCAGTTCAGATGGCCTATGTTTTGAAGACTCAGGATCTTCCTTTGGCGCCAAAAGAAGTGGTTTGAAGGCGCTTGAGACTTCCAACATCGTTCAGGTTGGTCTGAACATGAAGCACAAGTCTCAAGGGTAAAAAACCTCAGAATTGGTGCTGAGAGGTAATTTAATCAGGGTCCTTTAGAGCCAAGTCTCTTACTCATGTCCATATGGTAGGAACTCTGATGGCAGAATGAAAAGAAAGGAAGCACTCCCCTCCTGCAGGAAGAGGTGGAGCCAAGCAGTACTGATTGACAACTATAAGTAACCAATCCATACAACTATACATAAGCAGGGTAAAAGGGGCAGGATTAAGCAAGATACAACAGTTTAAATCTTGCAACTAACAGATCTATACATAAGTGATCAAGAGGGGGAAACAGTGTGTCTCCAGAGCTCAGGAAGCAGCGCCGTCACACAGAATGCTCTGTGATTGTAGGTGAGCTATAAATCCTGGCAACTACAACTCCCAAATGTCAGGATTCTATTTTCCCCAAACTCCACCAGTGTTTACATTTGGGCATATTGAGTATTCGTGTAGAGTTTGGTCCAGATCCATCATTGTTTGAGTCCACAGTGCTCTCTGGATGTAGGTGAGCTACAACTTCCAAACTCAAGGTCAATGCCCACCAAACCCTTCCAGTATTTTCTGTTGGTCATGGGTGTTCTGGGTGCCAAGTTTAGTTCAATTCCATCGTTGGTGGAGTTCAGAATGCTCTTTGATTGTAGGTGAACTATAAATCCCAGCAACTACAACTCCCAAATGACAAAATCAATTTTTTTTGAATGAAGGATATACATTGGATTGTTAGGTGTCTTGTGTCCAAATGTGGTGCCAATTGCCCCAGTGGTTTTTGAGTTCTGTGAATACCACAAATGAACATTACATTTTTATTTATATAGATTTATTTACGACATTTATATGCCTCCCTTCTCACCCCGAAGGGGACTCAGAGTGGCTTATACACACACACACACACACACACACACACACACACACACACAATACATTATATTATTAGCATAGTACAATATCAGTATTATATATTATTATACTATTATATTGTATATATTATATATATTATATAATTATAATATATATATATATTATATATATTATTGTACCATTATATTGTAATATTATTAGTAATATTAAATGTAATATAAAATATATAATTATAATATCATATTATTATTATTATTATTATTATTAGTATTATATTGTATCACATTATAATATTATAAATGTTATATGTATATACAATATATTATATTACAATAGATTTATAAACAAGCACATTGGCCAAATTCAAGGTGCAGGTTATGACCTATAAAGCCCTAAACAGTTCGGGCCCTGCCTATCATCGCAATCGCATCTCCCTCTATGAACCAGCACGAATTTTAAGATCTTCCGAGGAGGACCTCCTTTCGCTCCCACCACCGTCACAAGCACGGTCGGTGGGGACGAGAGAGAGGACCTTCTCGGTGGTGGCCCACGCCAGAGCTCCCTGTTGGCCATCACCACCCCCAGCTCCTTCAAGGTCAATCCAGTCACTTCAAGGATGCCATCCATCCATCTTGCCCTTAGTTGGCCCCTCTTCCTTACATTTTCCCCAGCATCATTGTCTTCTCTAGGCTTTCCTGTCTCCTCATGGTGTGGCCAAAGTACTTCAGCTTTGTCTCTAGTATCCTTCCCTCCAATGAGCAGTAGGGATTTATTTCCTGGAGGATGGACTGGTTGGATCTTCACGCGGTCCAAGTGTGTCCTTTTCCTTAGCTGGAGGTTGTAGATGCCATAATTCATCAGGTAATGAAAGGAGAAGGAGAAATTGTTTTGCTCCCAGCAGTTATTAAGTAAGAGACAGTGTCCTAATTAGGCACCGGGTGTCTAGAGGAAGCTGCCTACAAACACGACAGCACTTTCCTCCACTGTTGGAGGAAAGGCCTTCACGCGGTCCACTGTTGGAGGAAAGGCCTACAAACACCACAGCACTTTCCTCCAACACCACAGCTCAAAAGCATGTCTCTTCCTTCGCTCAGCCTTCCCTATGGTCCAGCTCTCACATCCGTAGGTGACGATAATATTATATATTATAATAGTATTATTAAATAATACTAGAAAAACATGGAAAATAGTCCAAGTACAGCCTGAAAAATGTTTGTGGGCCTTGCAGCATGAGAGGAAAAACAATGAAAGTCAAAACTGTCATGTTGCTACTGTTATGAATCATAATCTAAGTATCTGATATGCAGGGTGTATTTCCAGTGTTATTTCTCTTTCTTGCTGGGATTTGGCCATGGAGGGGCCACTCCACCCATCTCTAAGCCCTGTTCGCCCCCAGGGCCCCCTCCATCACCTTCTCTCTTCTCACTACCACCACCACTTCCTCTTCTTCCTTCCTCTTGGATCCAAAGCAAGCCTCACCTCCTTCGCTCCCATCTCTTCCTCCTAAAATGGCGGAAGGGCTGAATGAGGTTACCACCTCCCTTTGGAGGAGCAGAAGAATCCTTTGGGAAGTGAAGGGGGTGGGAAAAAGTGTTTTCTGATGGGCTTAGGCGACCCCCGTGAAAGGGTCATTAGACCCCCAAAGGGGCTGCGACCCACACGTTGAGAACCGCTGTTCTCGATTATTGAAATGGAGAAGAGAAAGCAGATTGTCAGGAATAATAATAATAATAATAATAATAATAATAATAATAATAATAATAATCTTTATTTATACCCCGCTACCATCTCCCAAGGGACTCGGAGCGGCTTACATGAGGCCGAGCCCACAACACATCAATGATAAAGCAATAACGACAATTAATACAGACAATAATCTGAGGAATCTGAGGCTCCTAATAACATTGGTCTGAAAATGAAGTTCAACAGTGACAAATGCAAGATACTCCACTTTGGCAGAAAAAATGAAATGCAAAGATACAGAATGGGGGACAATGCCTGGCTCGAGAGCAGTACGTGTGAAAAAGATCTTGGAGTCCTCGTGGACAACAAGTTAAACATGAGCCAGGAATGTGATGTGGCGGCAAAAAAAGCCAATGGGATTTTGGCCTGCATCAGTAGGAGCCTAGTGTCTAGATCTAGGGAAGTAATGATACCCCTCTATTCTGCTTTGGTTAGACCACATCTGGAATATTGTGTCCAATTCTGGGCACCACAATTCAAGAGAGATATTGACAAGCTGGAATGTGTCCAGAGGAGGGCGACTAAAATGATCAAGGGTCTGGAGAACAAGCCCTATGAGGAGCGGCTTAGGGAACTGGGCATGTTTAGCCTGAAGAAGAGAAGGCTGAGAGGAGATATGATAGCCATGTATAAATATGTGAGAGGAAGCCACAGGGAGGAGGGAGCAAGCTTGTTTTCTGCTTCCCTGGAGACTAGGACGCAATGGAACAATGGCTTCAAACTACAAGAGAGGAGATTCCATCTGAACATGAGGAAGAACTTCCTGACTGTGAGAGCCGTTCAGCAGTGGAACTCTCTGCCCCGGAGTGTGGTGGAGGCTCCTTCTTTGGAAGCTTTTAAGCAGAGGCTGGATGGCCATTTGTCAGGGGTGATTTGAATGCAATATTCCTGCTTCTTGGCAGAATGGGGTTGGACTGGATGGCCCAGGAGGTCTCTTCCAACTCTTTGATTCTATGATTCTATGATTCTAAGAGCCATGGGTAGAGGCACAGGGAGTGTGTCCTATTCCTTAGCTGGAGGTTGTAGATGCCATATTTCATCAGGCAATGAAAGGAGAAGGAGAAATTGTTTTGCTCCCAGCAATTATTAAGTAAGAGACAGTGTCCTAATTAGGCACCTGGTGTCTGGGGGAAGCTGCCTACAAATCTCCCATCTACTTCCCACTCTTGATGACTTGCTGGCTACTGTTATGACTATGTTTTATTTCTTCCTGGATTAATAACTTCATTTATCTGGACTTCTGGACATTCTGATGACCACTCTATTGCTTCTCTCTTCATCCTGCTGGACACCCTTTATTTTGTATTTGTTTTTGTGTGTCTTGAAATTATTTTTGCCTTATGGTGACCCTAAGTGGAATTTACTATGGGGTTTTCTGGGTGTGAGAATGTGTGATTTGCCCAGTGGTTTTTCATGGCCAAGTGGAGAATCAAACCTTAGAAACACAATCCAATGCTCAATCCACTAGACCAGTGGTTCTCAACCTTCCTAATGCCCCTTAATATAATCCCTCATGTGGTGGTGACCCCCAACCATAATATTGTTTTCATTGCTACTTCATAACAGTCATTTTACTATCTGATCTGCAGGATGCATTTTCTTTCACTGGAACAAACTGGGCACAAATACCCAATACACCCAAATGTGAATGCTAGTGGGGTTGGGGGAGGACTAATTTTGTAATTTGGGAATTGTAGTTGCTGGGATTTATAGTTCACTTATAATCAAAGAGCATTCTGAACTCCTCCAGCGATGGATTTGAACCAAACTTGGCTCCCATGACCAATGGAAAACACTGGAAGTGTTAGATGGGCATTGACCTTGAGTTTGGGAGTTGTAGTTCACCTATATCCAGAGAGCACTGTGGATTCATGCTATGGTGGATCTGGACCAAACTTGGCACATATACTCAATATGCCCAAATGTGAACACTGGTGGAGTCTGGGGAAAATTGTAGTTGTAGTTGCTGGGATTTATAGTTAACTTATAATCAAAGAGCATTCTGAACTCCACCAGCGATGGATTTGAACCAAACTTGGCTCCCATGACCAATGGAAAACACTGGAAGGGTTTGGTGGGCATTGACCTTGAGTTTGGGAGTTGTGGTTCACCTATATCCAGAGAGCACTGTGGATTCATGCTATGGTGGATCTGGACCAAACTTGGCACAAATACTCAATATGCCCAAATGTGAACACTGGTGGAGTCTTGGGAAAATAGATCTTGACATTTGGGAGTTGTAGTTGCTGGGATTTATAGTTCATTACAATCGAAGAACATTCTGAACTCCACCAACGATAGAATTGGCTCAAACTTCCCATATAGAATCCTCATGACGATCAGAAAATACTGTGTTTTCTTATGGTCTTTGCTGACCCTTCTGACACCCCTTCGCGACCCCCTCAGGGGTCCCGACCCCCAGGTTGAGAAACACTGCACTAGACCTTGCTGTCTCTCTGTTTGTGGAAATGGAGAATAAAATACTGCGTTCCCATTCCGTCATGCTCCCGACCGGTGAAATAACGATGTGAGGAATGGGAGAAAAAACACAAAGCTATATCCCATTTAAGTAGCAATAGGTCACTTCTCACAAAAGATGCTCCCCAAACACCAATGGCTTCTCACAGACTTCATGCCATCGTTTACCATTTTTTAATACACTCAGGTTGTCCAAACAGCCCTTTTCCCAACCCGATGCTGCCGTTGGCTTATGTCTCCATTGTTGGAACATTTTATGCTTTCTGCATTCCTGGAATCATGGCTGCTCCCTTCCGTCCCCGGCACCCCTAAGGAGCGTGGTGATTTAATGTTACTGTTCCTTTAACAGCTGCATCACCGGAGTGGTTACGCCGCCGTTGTCTCCTGTGTGACTGTGCTTGGGAAAATCCATTACAGGGCTGTCATTAATCTGAGGCCGCTGCCTCTGGCAGTTTCTGACTCTTCTATTTAATGGCCCTCTGCTTCCTGAGCTCTGGAGACACGCTGTTTCCCCCTCTTGATCAGCTTTGTTTAATTATCAAAATATTTGATGCAGAAAATTGACATTATTTGTGAAGAGGAGGGCCCTCCTGGCCCACTCTCCCCCTCCTTGGCTCCATCTCTCTGCCCCCTTTGCCCCCAACTTGCAATGACATTGTGATCTTCCGCACCGAAATTGCGAAATTGCGAAGGCCATCAAAAGCGCAAGGCTGCATTAGCAAGCCACAGGTAGGAAGCACAAGCCTTTGGGTTCGGTGTGGAAAGTACATGGCGAGGGATGATTTCACAGCTGCACCTCCATCCCGTGGAGCGCTCCCTTCGTCTCTAAACACAGCCAGAAACCTGGTCCTCTCTTTTCGGGGCAGTCTGATTTTACTTACTTACTTACTTACTTACTTACTTACTTAGGCGATCCCTCGTTGGACGAGTAAGATGGTCTTCCATTATGGATTTCCTTGTGGGTCCGTATGTGGCTGTGGAGCCCTATTCTTGCTCTGCATCTTCTTCCGCAGTGAGGGCATTGGTTTCCAGGAGGAAGGCGGTCCCGGTCGGGGTTGGCTTGACGCGCCTTCCTCCTGGCACGTTTCTCTCTTTCACCCTCCACTCGTGCCTCCTCAAATTCTGCAGCACTGCTGGTCACAGCTGTCCTCCAGCTGGAGCGCTCAAGGGCCAGGGCTTCCCAGTTCTCAGTGTCTATGCCAGAGTTTTTAAGGTTGGCTTTGAGCCCATCTTTAAATCTCTTTTCCTGTCCACCAACGTTCCGTTTTCCGTTCTTAAGTTCGGAGTAGAGCAACTGCTTTGGGAGACGGTGGTCAGGCATCCGGACAACGTGGCCGGCCCAGCGGAGTTGATGTTGGAGGACCATCGCTTCAATGCTGGTGGCCTTTGCTTCTTCCAGCACACTGACGTTAGTCCGCTTGTCTTCCCAGGAGATTTGCAGGATTTTCCGGAGGCAGCGCTGATGGAAACGTTCCAGGAGCTGCATGTGACGTCTGTAGACAGTCCACGTCTCACAGGCATAGAGCAGGGTTGGGAGGACAATAGCTTTATAGACAAGCACCTTGGTCTCCCTACGGATGTCCCGGTCCTCAAACACTCTCTGCTTCATTCTGGAAAATGCTGCACTTGCAGAGCTCAGGCGGTGTTGTATTTCAGCGTCGATGTTGACTTTGGTGGAGAGGTGGCTGCCAAGGGAGCGGAAATGGTCCACATTTTCTAATGTTACGCCATTAAGCTGTATTACTGGCATTGGAGAGGGATGGGCTGGTGACTGCTGGAACAGCACCTTGGTTTTCTCAATGTTCAGTGACAGGCCGAGCTTCTCATATGCTTCTGCGAAGGTGTTTAGAGTGGCTTGTAGATCTTCTTCTGAATGCGCACAGACGACATTGTCATCAGCATACTGGAGTTCTTTAACAGCTGTTGTTGTAACCTTGGTTTTGGCTTTCAGTCTGCTGAGGTTGAATAGCTTGCCATCTGTCCGATAGATTATTTCCACTCCGGGGGGAAGCCTCTGATTTTAATGGGATGCTGGCTCGGGATTCTTGCATTTCCTCAATTTTTAAGGGTTTTCCTTTCCTGGGAAGGTAAAGTATTATTATTAGCATTTTGCCGCCATTGTATAAACCCCTACTCCAGCGTTTCTCAACCTGGGGTTCGGGACCCCTGGAGGGGTCACGAGGGGGTGTCAGAGGGGTCGCCAAGGACCATCAGAAAGCCCAATTCTATCATTGGCGGTAAAGCTGGGCGGTTTCGTTTCGTAATTTCGTAATTCGTTAAAAAATCGTTATTTTTTTTGTTACGAAGCGATAACGAACCATTCAGGAGCATCTAAAAAGCGAAACGAATTTTTCAATTCGTTTCGTAATTGCTTCGTATTTGTTTTGTATTCGTTTTGAAATCGTTTCGAAATCGTTTCGTTATTATTTCCGCATGTCTGGGGCAAGTTTTATAGCTGTTGTTTGTTTAATCAGTGAAAAAAAATTATAAATATTAGGCCTGGGTAACAACGGAAAAAATTGTTTCTAAAATCGATTCGTTTTTGGGGGGTTTTTGGGTTTCGTTATTTAAAATAATTACAAAATTTTCCTTTTAAAAAGTTCGATATTTACAAAATTTCGTAAATGTGAAAAAAATTACAAAACATTAACGAATTGATTTCCGAAACAATAACGAATCGATTCTTTAATGGCGGACGCGACCGCGAAATACGCTAAAAAACCTCCAAAACCTTCTGAAGCTTCCCTCTCCCTCTGTTCTTGACTGTTGGTGTGATATTATAATTTTTTTTCACTAATTAAACCATAAAACTGGCCCAGACATGCGGAAATAATAACGAAACAACCTCAAAACAATAACGAAACGAATACAATATCGAAATACGAAGCATTTACAAACGTTTTTGAAAATTCGTGTTTTTTAATAATTGCTCCAGAATGGTTCGTTATCGTTTTGTAATTGGAAAAATTAACGAATTATTAACGAATTACGAATTAACGAAACGAAACCGCCCAGCCCTACTAAATACAGTCAGAAACCTGGTCCCCTCTTTTCGGGGCAGTCTGATTTTAATGGGATGCTGGCTCGGGATTCTTGCATTTCCTCCATTTTTAAGGTTTTTCCTTTCCTGGGAAGATAAATTTATTTATTTATTTATTACGGTCGCTTATACCCCGCTTATAGTTTAGGTTCTACTACCACAAATTATCGGTCCTATCCAACTGGTTTCCATATCTAATTGTCAGGATGCCCAAAGGCCTGGTCCCATAGCCACGTCTTTACCTTCCTCCTGAAGGCAAGGAGGGATGTAGATGCCCTGATTTCCCCCGGGAGTGAGTTCCACAGGTGGGGGGCCACCACTGAGAAGGCCCTGCTCCTCGTCCCCACCAGCCTCGCTTGTGATAGCGGTGGGGTCGAGAGCAGGGCCTCCCCAGATGATCTCAAATTCCGGGATGGGACGTAGAGGGAGATACCTTCGGACAGATACACTGGACTGGAACCGTAAAGGGTTTTGTAGGTCAAAACCAGCACCTTGAATTGTGCTCGGAACTGAATCGGCAGCCAGTGGAGCTGACACAACAAGGGGGTGGTGTGTTCCCTGTATGTCACTCCGGTGATCAATCTGGCTGCCGCTCGTTGGACCAGTTGAAGTTTCCGAACAGTCTTCAAGGGCAACCCCACGCAGAGTGCGTTGCAGTAGTCTATACGGGATGTAACAAGAGCGTGGACCACTGTAGCCAGATCAGACTTCCCGAGGTACGGGTGCAACTGGTGCACAAGTTTTAATTGCGCAAAAGCTCTCCCGGCCACCGCTGAGACCAGCGATGGTCTCAGCGATGAGTCCAGGATCACTCCCAAGCTGCGAACCTGCGACTTCAGGGGAGCATTATTATTAGCATTTTGCCACCATTGTTTAAACCTCTCCTCCAGCGTTTCTCAACCTGGGGGTCGGGACCACTGGAGGGGTCACGAGGGGGTGTCAGAGGGGTCGCCAAGGACCATCAGAAAGCCCAATTCTATCATTGGCGGTAAAGCTGGGCGGTTTCGTTTCGTAATTTCGTAATTCGTTAAAAAATCGTTATTTTTTTTTGGTTACGAAGCGATAATGAACCATTCAGGAGCATCTAAAAACGAAATGAATTTTTCAATTCGTTTCGTAATTGCTTCGTATTCGTTTCGTATTCGTTTCGAAATCGTTTCGAAATTGTTTCGTTATTATTTCCGCATGTCTGGGGCAAGTTTTATAGCTGTTGTTTGTTTAATCAGTGAAAAAAAATTATAAATATTAGGCCTGGGTAACAACGGAAAAAATTGTTTCTAAAATCGATTCGTTTTTTGGGGGTTTTTGGGTTTCGTTATTTAAAATAATTACAAAATTTTCCTTTTAAAAAGTTCGATATTTACGAAATTTCGTAAATGTGAAAAAAATTACAAAACATTAACGAATTGATTTCCGAAACAATAACGAATCGATTCGTTAATGGTGGACGCGACCGCGAAATACGCTAAAAAACCTCCAAAAACTTCTGAAGCTTCCTTCTCCCTCTGTTGGTGTGATATTATAATTTTTTTTCACTAATTAAACAAAAAACTTGCCCCAGACATGCGGAAATAATAACGAAACGACCTCAGAACAATAACGAAACGAATACAATAACGAAATACGAAGCATTTACAAAACGTGTTTAAAAATTCATTTTTTTAAAAAAAATGCTCCAGAATGGTTCGTTATCGTTTTGTAATTAAAAAAATTAACGAATTATTAACGAATTACGAATTAACGAAACGAAACCGCCCAGCCCTAATAAATATCACACCAACAGTCAACAACAGAGGGAGAGGGAAGCTTCAGAAGTTCCCCCTGTCCCATATGGAGGTTTTTTAGCGTATTGCGCGGTCGCGTCCGCCATTAACGAATCGATTCGTATTTGTTTTGTATTCGTTTCGTATTCGTTTCATAATTTTACAAAATTTCGTAAATATCGAACTTTTTTAAAGAAAAATTTCGGAATTCTTTTAAATATCGAAACGCAAAAAAACCCAAAAAACGAATCGAGTTTAGAAACAAATTTTTCCATGGTTGCCCAGCCCTAAGTTCAGAATGCTTTTTGATTGTATAAATCCTAGCAACTACAACTCCCAAATGTTAAAGTCTATTTTCCCCAAAGTCCACCAGTGTTCACATTTGGGCATATGGAGTATTTGTGCCAAGTTTGGTCCAGATCCATCACTGTTTGAGTCTACAGTGCTCTCTGGATGTAGGTGAACTACAGTTCACCTACAAAATTGTGCCAAGTTTGGTTCAATTCCATCACTGGGAGGTTCAGAATACTCTTAGATTGTAGGTGAACGATAAATCCCAGCAACTACAACTCCTAAATGTCAAGGTCTACTTTTCTCAAAATCCACCAGTGTTTACATTTGGGCACATTGAGTATTTGTGCCAAGTTTGGTCCAGATCGAGCAATGGTTTCAAGCTACAAGAAAGGAGATTCCACATGAATAACAGGAAGAACTTCCTGACTGTGAGAGCCGTTCAGCAGTGGAACTCTCTGCCCCGGAGTGTGGTGGAGGCTCCTTTCTTGGAAGCTTTTAAACAGAAGCTGGATGGCCATCTGTCAGGGGTGATTTGAATACAATTTTCCTGCTTCTTGGCAGAATGGGCTTGGCAGAACTTTCTCTTGCAGTCAGGAAGTTTTTCCTCATGTTCATGAAGTCGATAGGAACTTTAGAAGGGTCTACCTCAGGAGGAGAGACCCTGCGGCCCCACCAAAGACGGATCGCTATGTTGGTGAGCAAAGAGAAGTCTAATTTTAAGCAATGTATTTTCCCTAAGTTCCCAAAAAGAATCTCACCAAAGTTAAAGAAAGTGCCACGGAGATGATTTGTTAGCGATTCAGCTGAAAAGGATGCAAAGCGGAAATCATTCACCAAGCTAAGCATACATGTACACAAATAAATGCAATTTTTATAGAAAAAACAGAGTGTGTGGTTTGAATCTCTCCCCCCCCCCTGCCCCCCTGCCTGGCTTGGGGGTGATTGGCTGGCACCTCAACAGCTGGGAGGAGGCATGTCTGCCCCTCGAGCACCTGGGCCAATCACAGGGCTTCTGCCGCCTTGGCACATCGATGAATCAAGAGGGAGGGAGGTGGGACAAGGGAATACAATGCATCCTTGAATGGATTATGGAGTTACAGGAAGTGTCCAGGGGGCCTATCGAGTCTGAACTGGCCTTCAAGAAAAGCCAATCTATTGTGTTGTGATTGATCGGAGATAAGCATCGATGTGAGCAATACTATTTAATCCGGGTTTTCCTCTTGCGGTCAGGCAGGGGCACAACGAGGGAGATTTTGGTGAATGTCTTTAATGGAAAGGTTTGAAAGGAAACGGGTCAGGAGGAAGAAGACTTTCCGAAGGTCCTCTTTCCTCCCATTGTAATGCGATTAAAAGTCTGCCAAGTGATTATCCCCTTGATGGTCTGCCTCCGAAGTCAGGGAGACATTTCTTTGTTATTTTTCCATGCAAGAAATGTTCTAAGATAAGAGTTTCCACAATCGCTAATTGTCTCTTCAGAGGCAGGGCAACTTCCTTCTACATTTTTCCTCAAGGAGATGGGAAGGGGGCAAAAGGGTCAGGAGAAGGTTACATACACAGGAGAAAATATGAAAATATTGGAATCATAATACAGATAGTAAACCCAACTACCCTCCCCCAGTGCCCATAGTTCATATTATTCATAGGAAGGTCCATAAAGGGAAATCTATCCATGAGGGGGAAAGAGAGTCCCTTGTTTGTGAGATGGGGGACCATCAGGAGCCCAGGTGTGTCTCAGTGGAAAAATTCAAACGCTTTTGTGGCATGATTTTCAGGAATAAATTGGTTACCTTCTGCTATAAACATATAAACATATGCCGCTGGGAGAGATCATCCGGAGTTTCGGGGTAAGGTGTCATCTGTACGCAGATGATGTCCAACTCTGTCACTCCTTTCCACCTGCTACTAAGGAGGCTGTCGAGGTCCTGAACCGGTGCCTGGCCATTGTAACCGTCTGGATGAGGGTGAACAAATTGAAATTGAATCCAGACAAGACAGAGGTACTCCTGGTCAGTCGTAAGGTCGAACAGAGTATAGGGTTACAGCCTGTGTTGGATGGGGTCTCACTTCCCATGAAGGCACAGGTTCGCAGCTTGGGTGTGATCCTGGACTCATCGCTGAGCCTGGAGCCCCAGGTCTTGGTGGTGACCAGGGGAGCATTTGCACAGCTTAGGCTCGTGTGCCAGCTGCGCCCGTACCTCGGGAAGTCTGACTTGGCCACGGTAGTCCACGCTCTGGTTACATCCCGTTACACTACTGCTCTGGTTACACTACTGCAATGCTCTCAACGTGGGGTTGCCTTTGAAGATGGCCCGGAAGCTTCAATTGGTCCAACGTGCGGCAGTCATGATACTAACAGGAGCGGGACGCAGGGAGCATACAACGCCCTTGTTGTACCAGCTCCACTGGCTGCCGATTTGCTACCGGGCTCAATTCAAGGTGCTGGCGTTGGCCTATATAGCCCTAAACGGTTCCGGCCCAAGATACCTATCCGACCGCATCTCGACCTATGAGCCCACCAGGACTTTGAGATCTTCCGGGGAGGCCCTGCTCTCGATCCCGCCTGCTTCACAGGCACGGCTGGCGGGGACGAGAGATAGGGCCTTCTCGGTGGTGACTCCTCGGCTATGGAACACCCTTCCGTGGACATTAGACTGGCTCCCTCCTTGATGATATTCTGCAGGAAATTAAAGACTTGGTTGTTCAAGAAGGCGTTCAAACAAGAAGTGCAATGATTGGTAATGACTATTGGAATGGAACAACGGAAATGATACTGGATTGTGGTTTGGACGATGAGACGACACGGAATGGCTTCGTAGCAATGATGATGTTTTAGGATGATGCTTTTTGCTAATGTTAGATTGTGGATTTTTATACTGTGTCTTGAATTTTGAACCATGTTCTTTCTATGTTGTACACCGCTGTGAGTCGCCCCAGGGCTGAGAACAGCGGTATATAAGCAAAGTAAATAAATAAATAAATAATGAAAATAGGGCATAAATTTATTTATTTATTTATTTATTTATTTATTATTTTCTTCATTTGTATACTGCTCTTCTCAGCCCTTAGGCGACTCAGAGCGGTTAACGACAGTTTCAATATACACAGTACAAAATCATTGGACATTTAAAAGCATAACGATTAAACATCAGACATCAATACATCGATATAACAAATCCATCACGTCTTATCAATAGAATCAGAATCCAGTCTCGATATTCATTATTCCATGTTCCAATAATCAATTACACTGCCTAGTTGAACGCCTGTTCGAACAGCCAGGTCTTCACTCTCCTCTGGAATGCCAGTAGGGAGGGGGCTGATCTAATAGCCATAGGAAGGGTGTTCCACAGCCGAGGAGCCACCACTGAGAAGGCCCTGTCTCTCGTCCCCGCCAGCCGTGCTTGTGAAGCCGGCGGGATCGAGAGCAGGGCCTCCCCAGATGATCTTAATGTCCTAACTGGTTCATAGGAGGAGGTGCGTTCGGACAGGTAAGTCAGGCCAGAACCGTTTAGGGCAGTGGTTCTCAACCAACCGAATGCCGTGACCCCTTAATATAGTCCCTCATGTTGTGGTGACCCCCAAACCATAATATTGTTTTCATTGCTACTTCATAACAGTCATAAATCATAATGTAAATATTGGAAATGCAGGATGCATTTTCATTCACTGGACCAAACTGGGCACAAATACCCAATACACCCATATGTGAATGCTAGTGGGGTTGGAGGAGGGTTTGAATTTGTAATTTGGGAGTTGTAATTGCTGGGATTTATAGTTCACCTATAATCAAAGAGCATTCTGAACTCCACCAATGATGGAATTGGGCCAAACTTAGCACGCAGGGCTCCCATGACCAACAGAACACACTAGAAGGGTTCACCCACATCCAGAGAGCACTGTGGACTTAAACAATGATGGATCTGGACCAAACTTGGCACGAATATTCCATATTTATTTATTTATTTATTTGCTGCATTTGTTAACCGCCGCTCTCAGCCCTAGGGCGACTCGCGGCGGTGTGCAACATATAAAAAAACAATTTACAATAAGCTACAACGACAAAAACCAACATATCACTAATACACAATCATCTAAATTACACTAAAATAATCTGCTCCGTCTTATCGTAGAATCATAACCAATCCCGTAGTCCATAATCTGTTCCAGTTGTCATTTCCAGTTACTGTAGCACTCAGTTAAATGCCTTCTCGAATAGCCATGTCTTCAGGCTCTTACGGAAGGACATAAGGGAGGGCGCCTGTCTGATGTCAACAGGGAGGGTGTTCCACAGCCGGGGGGCCACCACCGAGAAGGACCTTTCTCTCGTCCCCGCCAGGCGTGCCTGTGAAGCAGGCAGGATCGAGAGAAGGGCCTCCCCAGACAATCTCAAGGTCCTCATTGGTCCATATGTCCAAATGTGAATACTGGTGGAGTTTGGAGAAATTAGAGCTTGACATTCGGGAGTTGTAGTTGCTGGGATTTATAGTTCACCTCCAATCAAAGAGCATTCTGAACTGTACCTACAATAAATTTGGGTAAAACTTCCCACAAAATCCCCCATGACCAACAGAAAATATTGTGTTTTCTGATGGTCTTTGGAGACCCCTCCAGGGGTCCCGACCCCCAGGTTGAGAAGCGCTGGTTTAGGGCTTTAAAGGCTAAAGCCAGCACTTTGAATTGTGCCCGCTAGCAAATTGGCAGCCAATGGAGCTGGCGCAACAGAGGGATTGTATGCTCCCTGAGTGCCGCTCCTGTTAGCATCCTAGCTGCCGATCGTTGGACCATTTGAAGCTTCCGAGCAGTCTTCAGAGGCAACCCCACGTAGAGAGCGTTGCAGTAGTCTATACGGGATGTGACTAGAGCGTGGACTACCATGGCCAAGTCAGACTTCCCAAGGTACGGGCGCAGCTGGCACACAAGTTTTAATTGTGCGAATGCTCCCCTCGTCACCGCTGAAACCTGGGGTTCCAGGCTCAGCGATGAGTCCAAGATCACACCCAAACTGCGAACCTGTGCCTTCAAGGGGAGTGCGACCCCATCCAGCACAGGCTGTAACCCTATGCCCTGTTCGGCCTTGCGCCTGACCAGGAGTACCTCTGTCTTGTCTGGATTCAATTTCAATTTGTTCGCCCTCATCCAGACCGTTACAGCGGCCAGGCACCAGTTCAGGACCTGGACAGCCTCCTTAGTAGCAGGTGGAAAGGAGTGACAGAGTTGGACATCATCCGCGTACAGATGACACCGTACTCCGAAACTCCGGATGATCTCACCCAGCGGCTTCAGGTAGATGAAGCCTTGATTAAATGATACACACCAAACTGACCAAGACTTAACCCAGTGGTTCTCAACCTTGCTAATGCCGTGACCCCTTAATGCAGCTCCTTATGTTGTGGTGACCCCCAACCATAATATTGTTTTCGTTGCTTCTTGATACTTGTCATTTAACTACTGTCATAAATCATAATGTAAATATCCAATATGCAGGATGGATTTTCATTCACTGGACTAAATTGAGCACAAATACACAATATGCCCAAATGCGAATGCTAGTGGGGTTGGGGGAAGGATTGTTTTTGTAATTTGGGAGTTGTAGTTGCTGGGGTTTATAGTTCGCCTATAAGCAAAGAGCATTCTGAACTCCACCAGCGATGGATTTAAATCGAACTTGGCACACAGAACTCCCATGACTAACAGAAAACACTGGAAGGGTTTCATGGGCATTGACCTTGAGTTTGGGAGTTGTAGTTCACCTCTGGATATAGAGGGGTGCTGTGGATTCATGCAATGATGGATCTGGACCAAACTTGGCATGAATACTCAATATGCCCAAATGTGAATACTGGAGGAGTCTGGGAAAATAGACCTTGACATTTGGGAGTTGTAGTTGCTGGGATTTATAGTTCACCTCCAATCAAAGAGCATTCTGAACTGTACCTACAATAAATTTGGGTAAAACTTCCCACACAGACCCCCCATGACCAACAGAAAATATTGTGTTTTCTGATGGTCTTTGGAGACCCCTCCAGGGGTCCCGACCCCCAGGTTGAGAAGCGCTGGTTTAGGGCTTTAAAGGCTAAAGCCAGCACTTTGAATTGTGCCCGGTAGCAAACTGGCAGCCAGTGGAAGGGTTTCATGGGCATTGACCTTGAGTTTGGGAGTTGTAGTTCACCTCTGGATATAGAGGGGTGCTGTGGATTCATGCAATGATGGATCTGGACCAAACTTGGCATGAATACTCAATATGCCCAAATGTGAATACTGGAGGAGTCTGGGAAAATAGACCTTGACATTTGGGAGTTGTAGTTGCTGGGATTTATAGTTCACCTCCAATCAAAGAGCATTCTGAACTGTACCTACAATAAATTTGGGTAAAACTTCCCACACAGACCCCCCATGACCAACAGAAAATATTGTGTTTTCTGATGGTCTTTGGAGACCCCTCCAGGGGTCCCGACCCCCAGGTTGAGAAGCGCTGGTTTAGGGCTTTAAAGGCTAAAGCCAGCACTTTGAATTGTGCCCGGTAGCAAACTGGCAGCCAGTGGAAGGGTTTCATGGGCATTGACCTTGAGTTTGGGAGTTGTAGTTCACCTCTGGATATAGAGGGGTGCTGTGGATTCATGCAATGATGGATCTGGACCAAACTTGGCACGAATACTCAATATGCCCAAATGTGAATACTGGAGGAGTCTGGGGAAAATAGACCTTGACATTTGGGAGTTGTAGTTGTTGGGATTTATAGTTCACCTACAACCAAAGAGCATTCTGTACTCAACCAACAATAGAATTGGGTCAGACTTCCCACATAGGATCCCAATGACCAACAGAAAATACTATATTTTCTCATGGTCTTTGGCGACCCCTCTGATACCCTCATGGTATTCCCTGTAGTCACCTACGGATGTGAGAACTGGACCTGAGGGAAGGCTGAGTGAAGGAAGATCGATGCTTTTGAGCTGTGGTGTTGGAGGAAAGTGCTGAGAGTGCCTTGGACTGCGAGAAGATCCAACCAGTCCATCCTCCAGGAAATAAAGCCCGACTGCTCACTGGAGGGAAGGAGACTAGAGACAAAGTTGAAGTCCTTTGGCCACATCATGAGGAGACAGCAAAGCCTAGAGAAGACTATGCTGGGGAAAGTGGAAGGAAAAAGGAAGAGGGGCCGACCAAGGGCAAGATGGATGGATGGCATCCTTGAAGTGACTGAAGCTGGGGGTGGTGACGGCCTACAGGGAGCTATGGTGTGAGCTGGTCCATGAGGTCACGAAGAGTCGGAGATGACTGAACGAATGAACAACGACAACAACAACTGATACCCCCTCACGACCCCTCTGGGGGTCCCGACCCCCAGGTTGAGAACCACTGATGTAGATGAAGCCATGATTAAATGATACACACCAAACTGACCAAGGCTTAACCCTTATTTATTTATTTATTTATTTATTTATTTACTTTACTTTACTTGTATACCGCAGTTTCTCAGCCTAACAGGCGACTCAACGTGGTTTACAACAAAGGTACAACAGTCAACAATATACAATTTAAAACCATAAAAGCATAATACACAATATTGACACAACAATAACAACCCAATGCATCTCATGACTAAAATTGTGATCCAGTTTCGTCGTCCATATTACCATTCCTGTAATCATCACATTCATTGCACTGATTAACCAAATGCCTGTTCGAACATCCAGGTTTTTAATCTTCTTCGGAACACCATCAGCGAGGGGGCTGATCTTACCTCCATAGCCGAGGGGCCACCACAGAAAAGGCCCTGTCTCTCGTCCCCGCCAGCCGCACCTGTGAAGCAGGCGGGATGGAGAGCAGGGCCTCCCCAGAAGATCTTAGGGTCCTGGTGGGCTGATAGGCCGAGATACGTTCGGATAGGTAGGTTGGGCCAGAACCGTTTAGGGCTTTAAAGGCCAACGCCAGCACTTTGAATTGAGCCCGGTAGCAGATCGGCAGCCAGTGGAGCTGGTGCAGCAGGGGAGTTGTATGCTCCCTGCGCTCCGCTCCTGTTAGTATCATGGCTGCCGAACGTTGGACTAATTGGAGCTTCTGAGCCGTCTTCAAAGGCAACCCCACGTAGAGAGCGTTGCAGTAGTCTAGACGGGATGTAACCAGAGCGTGGACTACCGTGGCCAAGTCAGACTTCCCAAGGTACGGGCGCAGTTGGCGCACGAGTTTTATTATTCAGTCTGGTGTCCTTGCCCTTAGCAAAACTATAAGTTACTATCTCTAATTGGGGGGGGGAGGGTCATGTTCGACTTCATTCAGATGGAATCGCCTTTCTTGTAGTTTGAAGCCAATGCGAAACAAATCCAATTCAAGAGAATTCCTTCTGCATCACAAACACAAAGACGTGCCATTCTCCCATTATTATTGTTACAGACTAGGCCTGGGTAACAACGCAAAAATTTGTTTCTAAAATCGATTTGTAATTGGGTTTTTTTTTTGTTTCGCTATTTAAAATAATTACAAAACTTTCCCAAAAAAAAGTTTCGGTATTTACGAAATTTCGTAAATATTTACAAAACGTTTTGTAAAGATGGCGCCCTTTTTTTTTCAATATTTTTAAAATATTTTTTAAATTTAATTATTAATTTAGTAGAATAGGGATTAATTATTATTAATTATTATTAAGGAGGGAAGGCAGGCACTCACTCTGGCGGGCCCTCTCACTTGCCGCTCGCTCGCCCCTCTCGCTCCAGCAGACAAGAGTTCTTCCTCCCACCCTGAACATTATTCCACAGATATATCAACCCCACTTGCCTAGTTTCCAACAGACCTCACAACCTCTGAGGATGCCTGCCATAGATGTGGGTGAAATGTCAGGAGAGAGTGCTTCCGCCCCTCTCACTCGCCGCTCGCTCGCCCCTCTCGCTCGCCGCTCGCTATTATTATTAATAGGCAATGCTAAGCCAGCTGGCCAATTGCAACATTCAGGCAGGAAGCAGCCAGACCATGAAGCTGCAAGGCCATTCGATGCTCATCAAGCTGGCCAGCTGCAACATTCACGCTTGCCTCCAGCAGACAAGAGTTCTTCCTCCCACCCTGAACATTATTCCACAGATATATATCAACCCCACTTGCCTAGTTTCCAACAGACCTCACAACCTCTGAGGATGCCTGCCATAGATGTGGGTGAAATGTCAGGAGAGAGTGCTTCCGCCCCTCTCGCTCGCCGCTCGCTCGCCCCTCTCGCTCGCTGCTCGCTATTATTATTAATAGGCAATGCTAAGCCAGCTGGCCAATTGCAACATTCAGGCAGGAAGCAGCCAGACCATGAAGCTGCAAGGCCATTCGATGCTCATCAAGCTGGCCAGCTGCAACATTCACGCTTGCCTCCAGCAGACAAGAGTTCTTCCTCCCACCCTGAACATTATTCCACAGATATATATCAACCCCACTTGCCTAGTTTCCAACAGACCTCACAACCTCTGAGGATGCCTGCCATAGATGTGGGTGAAATGTCAGGAGAGAGTGCTTCCGCCCCTCTCGCTCGCCGCTCGCTCGCCCCTCTCGCTCGCTGCTCGCTATTATTATTAATAGGCAATGCTAAGCCAGCTGGCCAATTGCAACATTCAGGCAGGAAGCAGCCAGACCATGAAGCTGCAAGGCCATTCGATGCTCATCAAGCTGGCCAGCTGCAACATTCACGCTTGCCTCCAGCAGACAAGAGTTCTTCCTCCCACCCTGAACATTATTCCACAGATATATATCAACCCCACTTGCCTAGTTTCCAACAGACCTCACAACCTCTGAGGATGCCTGCCATAGATGTGGGTGAAATGTCAGGAGAGAGTGCTTCCGCCCCTCTCGCTCGCCGCTCGCTCGCCCCTCTCGCTCGCTGCTCGCTATTATTATTAATAGGCAATGCTAAGCCAGCTGGCCAATTGCAACATTCAGGCAGGAAGCAGCCAGACCATGAAGCTGCAAGGCCATTCGATGCTCATCAAGCTGGCCAGCTGCAACATTCACGCTTGCCTCCAGCAGACAAGAGTTCTTCCTCCCACCCTGAACATTATTCCACAGATATATCAACCCCACTTGCCTAGTTTCCCAACAGACCTCACAACCTCTGAGGTTGCCTGCCATAGATGTGAGTGAAATGTCAGGAGAGAGTGCTTCCGCCCCTCTCGCTCGCCGCTCGCTCGCCCCTCTCGCTCGCCGCTCGCTCGCCCCTCTCGCTCCAGCAGACAAGAGTTCTTCCTCCCACCCTGAACATTATTCCACAGATATATCAACCCCACTTGCCTAGTTTCCAACAGACCTCAACCTCTGAGGATGCCTGCCATAGATGTGGGTGAAATGTCAGGAGAGAGTGCTTCCGCCCCTCTCGCTCGCCGCTCGCTCGCCCCTCTCGCTCGCCGCTTGCTCGCCCCTCTCGCTCGCCCCTCTCAGCAAGCATCGGCAGGCGGCCATCTTACGTATTTCCGAAATGGACGGAAATACAAAATTTTTTGGCGCCTGCCGTTTCGATATTTAAAAACACTTCCAGGTTAAAAAAAAATGTTTTGTAATCGTTTCGTAATTCAAAAATTAACGAATTTTTTTAACGAATTACGAATTAACGAAACGAATTGACCAGCCCTATTACAGACATAAGTGTAGGGAGCATCCCAAGATGTACGAGAGAGGAGGCGGTTGCGAGCAGAGGAAGTCTTACCGAAAGCCGTCCTCCAGGTGTTAATTCAGGAAAGCAAGCAAGCAAATATTTTATTTGGCTCAAGGAGCACAGAGGCACCGCTCGGTGAATTGTACCCCTATGAGCTTTCAGCTTTGCAAGCATAATCCTCCACCCAGAGTGTGTTGTTGTTGTTTTTTTAAAACCCTCTTTGGATTCTCGGCCGAGGGCCTCAGGCAATAGTTTTCATATATATTTCTCAGTGGTCAGAAGTCAGGTCAGCTCAGTACTATCAAAAGACCTTGACTTTTTTCCCTGACAGTTACAATTATTACAGCCCCGGGGATTCATTTTCCTCTGCCTGCCCACCCGCTGACCTGAGCCGCCAGCCGAAGTGTGCTTTCCAAACCACAAGCATCAGCAAAGACTTCTCCCATCAGCTATGGCACATTCGCACACGCACACACACACATACGTTGTCAAAGAGAACACAACGTTATAGGTAGGCCTGCATTACCAGTGATCTTTTCCCAACGCTCCCTCTCCTCCGTCGCCCTCTTTTTCCGCCCCGAGATGAATTTTTTATGTTGTTATTTTCTTGCCTCTTCTCTCTGGCATGCCGTATTTGGGTGATAAACGGCAGAGTGGCTCTTAAATGGAACCGGGGATCAACTTCATAAATATCTAACCGCATCCTGCCCGGACCATCTCGTTCACCCAAAGTATCAGGTGCCGGCTTACCCTCGGTATTTATTGCTAACGAAAATGAATACTCTAATTGGGATTGGAGATGGCATGTTGTTGTTGTTGTTGTTGTATTGACACAAAAACACAGTATGACACAGCAAATTATACGAAATAAATTGGAAAAATTGTTTCGAATCTTAATTACTCCTCACACTATTCCTGCATGGCTCAATATTGGATCGTAAGCTAATTTAAATACAAATTAATAACGAATTATGAAATTAACAGACGAAACCGCCCAAGCCTAGTATATATGCGTGTGTGTATATATAGACTAGCTGTACCTGCCACGCGTTGCTGTGGCCAACCTTCCCTCCCTCTTTCTCTCCTTCTTTTGCTCTCCTTCCTTCCTTCCCTCTTTTTCTTTCCCTTCTTCTTTCTTCCTTCTCTACCTGTTTCTTTCCTCGCTTCCATTGCTCTTTGGTTCCATCCTTCCTTGTCTCTTTCCTTCCTTCCCTCACTCTTTCTCTCTTTCGTTCCTTCTCTCCTTCCTTCCCTCTTTCACTTTTTTATTTCATTCTCTCCCTTCTTCTCTCCTTCCTTCCTTCTCTACCCTTCTTTCTTTCCTTCTTTCTCTCTTTCCTTCTTTCTTTCCCTCCTTCTTTCCCTCTTTCTCTCCCTCCTTCTCTCCCTCCTTCTCTCCTTCCTTCCTTCTCTACCCTTCTTTCTTTCCTTCTTTCTCTCTTTCCTTCTTTCTTTCCCTCCTTCTTTCCCTCTTTCTCTCCCTCCTTCTCTCCCTTCTTCTCTCCTTCCTTCCTTCTCTACCCTTCTTTCTTTCCTTCTTTCTCTCTTTCCTTCTTTCTTTCCCTCCTTCTTTCCCTCTTTCTCTCCCTCCTTCTCTCCCTCCTTCTCTCCTTACTTCCTTCTCTACCTTTCTTTCTTTCCTTCTCTTCTTCCCTCCTCCAAAGAAGGAGCCTCCACCACACTCCGGGGCAGAGAGTTCCACTGTGAGAGCCGTTCAGCAGTGGAACTCTCTGCCCTGGAGAGTGGTGGAGGCTCCTTCTTTGGAAGCTTTTAAGCAGAGGCTGGATGGCCATCTGTCAGGGGTGATTTGAATGCAATATTCCTGCTTCTTGGCAGAATGGGGTTGGACTGGATGATGGCCCATGAGGTCTCTTCCAACTCTTTGATTCTATGATTCTATGATTCTTTCCCACTTTCTCCCCCTCTTTCTCTCCTTCCTTCCTTCTTTCTTTCCTTCTCTCCTTCCCTCCTTCTCTCCCTCCTTCTCTACCCTTCTTTTTTCCTTCCTGCTCTCCTTCCCTCCTTCTTTCCCTTCTTCTCTCCCTCTTTCTCTTCCTCTTCCTCTCCCTCCTTGCCTGTGTTTTGTGTGTATATATGCATATATGTGTGTATATATGTGTGTTTGTGTGTATATATATGTGTGTATATATATATGTTTGTGTGTATATATATGTGTTTTGCACATGCGTTGTAATGTTTTTTTAAGTGCCTTCTGCTGTGTTTTTCAGTGTTTTTATGAGTGCTGATCACTCGTTGGCCTGACAGGTATCTTGTGTCCAAATTTGGTGTCAATTCCCCCAGTGGTTTTTGAGTTCTGTTAATCCCACAAACGAACATTACATATATATATATATATAAATGCTCTGTGCATAATGAGTACCTTAAAAACAAAAGAACCAATGAACAAAATCACACCAAATTTGGCAACAAAATGTCTCACAACACAAGGAGTGACCATCACGTGAAAAATTATGATTTTGTCATTTGGGAGTTGTAGTTGTTGGGATTTATACTTCACCTACAATCAAAGAGCATTCTGAACACCAATGATGGCATTGAACCAAACATGGCATACAGGACTCCCATGACCAACAGAAGAGTGTGGTGGGCATTGACCTTGAGTTTGGGAGTTGTAGTTCACACAGATCCAGAGAGCACTGTGGACTCAATGATAGATCTGGACCAAACTTGGCAGGAATATTCCACCAGATTTGGACACAAGACACCTAACAACCCAATGTATGCCTTTCACTAAAAAAATGATTTTGTCATTTGGGAGTTGTAGTTGCCGGGATTTATAATTCACTTACAATCAAGGAGCATTCTGAACTCCACCAATGATGGAATTGAACCAAACATGTCATACAGGACTTCCATGGCTAACAGAAAACACTAGAAGGGTTTGGTGGGCATTGACCCACCAAAGGGTTTGGTGGGCATTGAGTTTGCGAGTTGTAGTTCACCTACATCCAGGGAGCACCGTGGACTCAAACAATGATAGATCTGGACCAAACTTGGCACAAGCACTCAATATGCCAAACAAGAACACAGATGGAGTTTGGGGGAAGTAGACCTTGACATTTGAGAGTTGTTGTCACTGGGATTCACAGTTTACCTACAATCAAAGACAGAGGTGGCCCTAGGTAATTTTCAACGGTAAGCAAACAGTATTTTGCCCCCCCCCCCCCCAACCAACCACAGATATATATTTTCTGTTCGTCGTGGGAGTTCTGTGTGCCATATTTGGTTCAAGTCAATCATTGGTGGAGTTCAGAATGCTCTTTGATTGTAGGCGAACTATACATCCCAGTAACTACAATTTCCATATGTCAAGGTCTATTTTCCCCCAAGAGGGCCTCAAGAGCGCCCCTGGGCAAAATCAACTATACTGCAAATGTTTACTTTGCATAATGCGTTGAGCCGCCCCTGATCAAAGAGCATTCTGAACCCCACGAACAACAGAATCAGGGCAAACTTCCTACACAGAACCCCCATGACCAACAGAAAATACTTAAGGCCATTGAGTCCAACTCCCTTCATCAGGGCAAGAAAACGTAATCAAAGTACTCCTGACAAAGCGCCATCCAGCCATATAGATAGATAGATAGTAGGGCTGGGCGGTTTCGTTTCGTTAATTCGTAATTCGTTAATAATTCGTTATTTTTTCAATTTCAAAACACTAACGAACCATTCTGGAGCAATTTTTTAAAAAAACGAATTTTTAAACACGTTTTGTAAATGCTTCGTATTTCGTTATTGCATTCGTTTCGTTATTGTTCTGAGGTCGTTTCGTTATTATTTCCGCATGTCTGGGGCAAGTTTTTTGTTTAATTAGTGAAAAAAAATAATAATATCACACCAGCAGTCAACAACAGAGGGAGAGGGAAGCTTCAGAAGTTTTTGGAGGTTTTTTAGCGTATTTCGCGGTCGCGTCCGCCATTAACGAATCGATTCGTTATTGTTTCGGAAATCGATTCGTTAATGTTTTGTAATTTTTTTCACATTTACGAAATTTCGTAAATACCGAACTTTTTTAAGGGAAAATTTTGTAATTATTATAAATATCGAAACAAAAAAAAAAACCCAAATACAAATCGATTTTAGAAACAAATTTTTCCATTGTTACCCAGGCCTAATAGATAGATATGATTCACACACAGAGAGATATAGTATCATAGATTTGAAAGAGACCCTTAAAGAAGGACAATGATATGTTGCATATTCCAGAGTAGGCAAACCAGACACTCTCCACATCAACACTGACAAAGAAACAGCAAGAAATACTGTTTACCCACAAGCAGAAAGGAATTACATAGATTAGAAACCAACACTTTCTCATTACTTCATTTTTCAGATCAACAGACTGGGCCACAGCAACGCCTGGCAGGGGGGCAGCTAGTATATGTATATATGTGTGTGTGTTTATTGTTTCCAAATGCTGGCTGAGCTCTTTCGGTATGGACTTGTTGTTGTTGTTGTTGTTGTTATTATTATTATTGTTATTATTATTATTATTATTTTACTGACACTAAAGCACAGTATGTTACAGCAAACGAGATCTATATGCTGGATTTCATATTACAAAATCACAAGTCCAACACTTCCCAAGTGTCTAGGACTGTGTGATGTATTTTCGGATGATGCGCACAGATCCAAGTCAGGTGGCCTTTTGCAGTTGACAGATTGTGATTTCATCGATGTTTATTGTTTCCAAATGCCGGCTGAGATCTTTTGGCATGGCACCCAGTGTGCCCATTACCACTAGGACCACCTGTACTGGTTGATGCCAGAGCCTTTGCTGTTTGATTTTGAGGCCCTGATAACGGCTGAGTTTTTCCTGTTGTTTTTCCTCAATGGGTCTATCATCTGGTATGGCGGCATCAATAATCCAAACGTTTTCCTTTTCCACGATCGTGATGTCTGGCGTATTGTATTCCAAAACTTTGGATTCAAAAGTCCTCAATATTTTTGCATGTTCATTTCCCACGACCTTTGCGGGTTTATGATCCCACCAATTCTTTACTGCTGGTAGGTGGTACTTGTGACAAAAAAATTAGGGAATCATTTGGGCCACAGAGTTGTGCCTCTGTTTGTAGTCCATCTGTGCAATTTTCTTTCTTTTTTTATAATAATCTTTATTGAATTTTAATAAATAAATAACAGAGCAAAGGAGGGGGACAAACAACAAGGGGGGATGGGGGGTGAGGGGGGGTAGGGCGGGAAGGAGGAGGGGGGGTAGAACAGAGGGGCTAAACACACCGTTATGTACAATACATACATTGCATTCATACCCAGAATGGGGATATCCAAATACCCTCCGCCAACATTCCCCTCAATACACACTTCAACCCCAACTTCACACACATTTACACTAGTTAAAAAAAAATGACTTCCATTTAGTTTCCAGACAAGATATGGAAAATAAAACTTAAATATACATACTCAACAGCATTGAAGGAGAATTGGTTGAAGACATTCCACAGGTGGTACACAACACCACAACAGTTGAGTCTAATGTACAAAAAATATATAAACAACCATGTAATGAAAAGAACAAGCAGGAACCTACTACCATATGTGGTGGACGTGCCCAGTGATGAACAAATATTGGCAAGCCATACAGAGGGAGGCGCAAAAGATACTAAAGAAAAAATTTCCCAGAAAGCCGGAATATTACTTACTTAATCTGATAGATGAAGACTTAAAACTGAACAGTAATGAAGATATTTTGCTCACATATATCTCCACGGCTGCCCGAATAACACTGGCAAGACACTGGAAAGACGAACACACCCCCAAAATCGAAGAGTGGATGGACAAACTAATAGAAATAAGGGACATGGATAGGCTAACTTTCCTTCTGAAAAACAGCTCGAGAAGAGCAGTACATCAGACAGATTGAACAACCTTTGAGGAGTATCAAAAAAGTAAAGCTGAAGGATAAATTGTCTGTGATTGTCTGTGATTGGAAGAGGGGACAAGGTGGCACCTCCCCCCCCCCCCCCCGATGGGTGCCACCTTGTCGTGGTGGAAGCTTAACTGCTCCGAGGATGCTGAGAGCTGGGCTGGTGGTAGTGTAACTACTAGCAGGTCCACCCAAGCCAGAGAGGTCTCAGCTGAGGAGTGGAACCAAGAGCACCTAACCCATGAGCACTATGGAGAAGCAAACCAAAACAAAGTCTATACTGGCTTGGTCGACACCCAGGATAAAAAGAACCGTGGTGGATGCTACTGATTCTGGACATCCATCAACAAGTGGGCTACAGAATCAAAATACAAATGAACAATCATAGAAGTGGCAGAAATATACACAGAAAACTGCACAGTTTTGAAATGCTATTACAAATCAGAACCTCAAAAGCGTGGCTACCAAAAAAAGGATGTATTAATTGTGAAACAAAAGTACCTCGACTTGATGATGATGATGATTATTATTTATGGATTCTGGGCGAGATGATAATTGAAATGAGTATTGGGTGGCAGAATCTTCATAATTCAGAATAAAGTCGGAAAAATTACCTTTTTGAAGCAATTTCGAAGTTTTTAAGAAAATCGGAGGTCCCTTTGCCCTTCCGAAGCTTTTTCCGCCATATTTGTTACGACTCAGGAAGTGAGTCAGAAATGGTTTGGCTTTTCCCTGCTTCTGGTCCCTGGCCTCAGCTCAAGCCAGAGAAGCCAGTTTTAAACCAGAGAAGGAAGGAATTTCCTCCGCTTGCTTTTCTCCGCTTTTGGTCCCTGGCCTCGGCTTTAAACCAGAAAAGGAAAGTATTTCCTGGCCTCAGCTCAAGCCAGAGAAGCCAGTTTTAAATCAGAGAAGCCAGTGTTAAACCAGAGAAGGGAGTAATTTCCTGGCCTCAGCTCAAGCCAGAGAAGCCACTTTTAAAGCCAGAGAAGCCAGTTTTAAACTAGAGAAGGAAGGAATCTCCTGGCCTTGCCTCAAGCCAGAGAAGCCAGTTTTAAAGCCAGAGAAGCCAGTTTTAAACCAGAGTAGGAAGGAATTTCCTCTGCTTGCTTTTCCCTGCGTCTGGTTCCTGGCCTCGGCTCAAGCCAGAGAAGCCAGTTTTAAAGCCAGAGAAGCCAGTTTTAAACCAGAGTAGGAAGGAATTTCCTCTGCTTGCTTTTCCCCCGCGTCTGGTCCCTGGCCTCGGCTCAAGCCAGAGAAGCCAGTTTTAAAGCCAGAGAATCCAGTTTTAAATTAGAGAAGGAAGGAATTTCCTGGCCTTGGCTCAAGCCAGAGAAACCAGTTTTAAACCAGAGAAGGAAGGAATTTCCTCTGCTTGCTTTTACCCACTTCTGGTCCCTGGCCTCGGCTCAAGCCAAAGAAGCCAGCTTTAAACCAGAAAAGTAAGAAATTTCCTGGCCTCAGCTCAAGCCAGAGAAGCCAGTTTTAAAGCCAAAAAGCTAGTTTTAAAGCCAGAGGAGCCAGTTTTAAAGCCAAAGCTAGTTTTAAAGCCAGAGGAGCCAGTTTTAAACCAGAGAAGGAAGGAATTTCCTCTGCTTGCTTTCCCCCGTGTCTGGTCCCTGGCCTCGGCTCAAGCCAGAGAAGCCAGTTTTAAACCAGAGAAGGAAGGAATTTCCTGACCTCGGCTCAAGCCAGAGAAGCCAGTTTTAAACCAGAGAAGGAAGGAATTTCCTGGCCTCGGCTCAAGCCAGAGAAGCCAGTTTTAAACCAGAGAAGGAAGGAATTTCCTGGCCTCAGCTCAAGCCAGAGAAGCCAGTTTTAAACCAGAGAAGGAAGGAATTTCCTGACCTCGGCTCAAGCCAGAGAAGCCAGTTTTAAACCAGAGAAGGAAGGAATTTCCTGGCCTCAGCTCAAGCCAGAGAAGCCAGTTTTAAACCAGAGAAGGAAGGAATTTCCTGGCCTCAGCTCAAGCCAGAGAAGCCAGTTTTAAACCAGAGAAGGAAGGAATTTCCTGGCCTCAGCTCAAGCCAGAGAAGCCAGTTTTAAACCAGAGAAGGAAGGAATTTCCTGGCCTCAGCTCAAGCCAGAGAAGCCAGTTTTAAACCAGAGAAGGAAGAAATTTCCTCCGCTTGCTTGTCCCCACTTCTGGAGTAAAACGGCAACTTTCAAAGTAAAGACCACCCAATGAAACAGGAAACCATTAACAAAAGGATTCGGAAGTCTCTGAAGTTTCGAAACGAGTTTTGAACCATATTTTTTGATCAACCAAGCCTATTGGCTATCGAGGCCATTGGTGCATGCTTTCTTTCCTTGAGATCGCATTCTCCAGATAGCTTTGCCTGCTTTCCTTGGTACTGCTATCCATGTATGCTCTTCCGTTCGCTCCAAACGTTTTCCAACTGGGACCAGAGCTTGCCATCTGCAGTTGTAGCTCCACCACCCAGCCCTCTAGACAGCTGCTGCCTTATATTTCTCAAAGATGTTGCCGTATTGCTGTTACGGTACAGTTTGACATACGACGCCACGCTACGTCTGAAAGGGGCACATTATCTCAATTAATGTTTCACAGCAAACGCAGCACTGATTGTATTCATGGGACTCGGGCCTATTACCATTTGCATAGCGACTACCGTAAGAGTTATGACTACGTTTCGCCGGCTGCAGCAAAATGTGCCCTCGGGCGCTCTTTCTACTTGTGACAACATTCCTTTCTCTCCCTCCCCCTCCCCCTTCCCCTATTCCCCCGTTCTGATTTCTACTTAAAGTTTTATGGCTGTGTCCCCTCCAGGGGGCTATTATCTTGTATGCTAATAGGGCTATGCATATTCTATTAGCATTGTCAGTGAGAGATAAGAGGCACATTCCCCACAAAGCACTCCGGAGGTAATGACTGCAATGAGCGGGGGCCTTCAGGACGGGCGTTATCAGTCATCTTTGGATTTGCACGGGACCTCTTTATGGACTCCTTCAGCCCATGCAGTTCTCCAAATGCTCCAGATTGCAGAATGTTTATAGCGATGGCCGCGATGGCAATCGAACAAGCGCCATGACGGATTTAATAAAGGAGACGTCTTGATTCCTTTACACAAGTCTCTCTCTGTGCGTGCGTGCGGGCACCCATGCATGTGTGTCAAAGAGCAGGGGGAGATAAAACACAACAATGAGGTTGGAAAGCAGCTAGGAGCCAAAGACATGAATAAGACATGGGCATTTTCTCAAAGTGCTCTCATTCTCTCCCGCTGTTCTGTTGACACCCAGGAAATAGAATCATAGAGTTGGAAGGGATCCCAATAGCCAACAGATGGCAGTACTGGTGTGCGGCAGGTACTGGCTTGTTCAGTAGACTCTTCTCTACAGTTCCATTTTGGTGAGAAGCCTGAGCATTGAGTGGTTGTGTTGTTAAAGTGAAAAGTAATGCCTCCACCTTCGTAACTCCTCAAGAGATGACAGTACTGGCATGCGACAGGTACTGGCTTGTTCCGTAGACTCTCCAGGTACTGGCTTGTTCAGTAGACTCTCCTCTACTGAACAGGTACTGGCTTGTTCAGTAGACTCTCCTCTATAGTTCCATTTTGGTGAGAAGCCTGAGCATTGAATGGTTGTGTTGTTAAAGTGAAAAGTAATGCCTCCACCTTCGTAACTCCTCAAGAGATGACAGTACTGGCATGCGACAGGTACTGGCTTGTTCAGTAGACTCTCCTCTATAGTTCCATTTTGGTGAGAAGCCTTAGCATTGAATGGTTGTGTTGTTTTAAGTGAAAAGTAATGCCTCCACCTTTGTAATTCCTCAGCAGATGGCAGTACTGGTGTGCAGCAGGTACTGGCTTGTTCAGTAGACTCTCCTCTATAGTTCCATTTTGGTGAGAAGCCTGAGCATTGAATGGTTGTGTTGTTAAAATGAAAAGTAATGCCTCCACCTTCGTAACTCCTCAAGAGATGACAGTACTGGCATGCGACAGGTACTGGCTTGTTCAGTAGACTCTCCAGGTACTGGCTTGTTCAGTAGACTCTCCTCTACAGTTCCATTTTGGCGGGAAGCCTTAGCATTGAATGGTTGTGTTGTTAAAGTGAAAAGTAATTCCTCCACCTTCGTAATGCCTCAACAGATGGCAGTACTGGTGTGCGGCAGGTACTGGCTTGTTCAGTAGACTCTCCTCTACATTTCCATTTTGGTGAGAAAACTTAGCATTGAATGGTTGTGTTGTTAAAGTGAAAAGTAATGCTTCCATCTTCGTAACTCCTCAACAGATGGCAGTACTGGTATGCGGCAGGTACTGGCTTGTTCAGTAGCCCCTCCACTCCAGTTCCATTTTGGTGAGAAGCCTTAGCATTGAATGGTTGTGTTATTAAAGTGAAAAGTAATGCTTCCACCTTCGTAATTCCTCAACAGATGGCAGTACTGGTATGCGGCAGGTACTGGCTTGTTCAGTAGACTCTCCTCTACAGTTCCATTTTGGTGAGATGCCTTAGCATTGAATGGTTGTGTTGTTAAAGTGAAAAGTAATGCTTCCACCTTTGTAATTCCTCAACAGATGGCAGTACTGGTGTGCGGCGGGTACTGGCTTGTTCAGTAGACTCTCCTCTACAGTTCCATTTTGGTGAGAAGCCTTAGCATTGAATGGTTGTGTTGTTAAAGTGCATAGAATCATAGAGTTGGAAGAGATCCCAAGGACCAACCAGCCCAACCATCTTCTGCCATCCAGGAACACACAATCCGAGACCTCTCGAATGGAAAACGAAATGTTGGAGGTCAGGAAAAGAGATTTAAAGATGGGCTCAAAGCCAAACTTAAAAACTCTGGCATAGAAACCGAGAACTGGGAACCCCTGGCCTGTGAGTGCTCCAGCTGGAGGTCAGCTGTGACCAGCAGTGCTGCAGAATTTAAAAAGAGGCACGAATGGAGGGCAAAAGAGAGTAACGTGCCAAGAGGAAGGCGCGTCAAGCCAACCCCGACCGAGACCACTTCCCACCTGGAAACCAATGCCCTCATTGCGGAAGAAGATGCAGAGCAAGAATAGGGCTCCACAAGCACATACGGACCCACGAGTACACTGGAAGACAACCATCCTTGGAAAACGAGGGATTGCCTAAGCTAAAATTTTTTTTTACATTTGTTATGTTGCTCTCTTTATTATTATTGGAAGGATACATAAGCACATTTACATTGAAGAAGGTAAATAATCATTTAAGCAGAGCTGGACAGTCTTATCTTAAATTAACATTTTTTGTAAATATTCAAAAATATATAACCTACTGATTCCTCAATTAATGTAATTTAATTGGTATCTCTTTTTGTTTTGCAATTTACCAGTAGCTGCTGCATTTCCCACCCTCAGCTTATACTCGAGTTAATCCGTTTTCTCAGTTTTTTTTGTGGTAATATTAGGTGCCTCGGCTTATATTCGGGTCAGCTTATACTCGAGTATATACGGTACTTACTTACTTAGGCAATCCCTTGTAGCTTGAGGATGATGGTCTTCCAGATGTGGTATCTTGGTGTTGGGTCTATAGGTGGCTGTGGAGCCCTATTCTTGATCTGCATGCTCTCCTCAATGAGGACATCAGTCTCCAGGTGGAAGGTGGTCTCGATCAGGATTGGCTTGATGCGCCTTCCTCTTGGCACGTTTCTCCCTTTCACCCTCCATTCATGCCTCTTCGAAATTACCAGCACTGCTGGTCACAGCTGACCTCCAGTTAGAGCGCTCAAGGGCAAGGGCTTCTGAGTTCTCTGTGTCTACGCCACAGGGCAAAAAAGAGAAACGTACCAAAAGGAAGGCACATCAAGCCAACCCCAACCGGGACTGCCTTCCACCTGGAAACCAATGCCATCGGAAGTTGATGCAGATCAAGAATCGGGCTCCATAGTCACCTACTATCCTCCAGGGACCCACCCTGGAGGATTATCCTACTCAGATCACCTAAGTAAGTAATAGGCCTGGGCGGTTTCGTTCGTTAATTTTGTAATTCGTTAAATATTCGTTAATTTTAGCAATTACAAAACGATTACAAAACTTATTTTTAAACCCGGAAGTGTTTTTAAATATCGAAACGGCAGGCGCCAAAAAATTTTGTATTTCCGTCCATTTCGGAAATACGTAAGATGGCTGCCTGGCGATGCTTGCTGGGAGCTCTCCTCTCTCTCCTCTCTTAGCCAGTCAGAGGCAGAGCCTGAAAGAGGAGGAGGAGGAGGAGGAGGAGGAGAGGGCGGGGAAGGCGCCGGCTGAGCAAGCGAGCGAGAGGGCGAGTGAGAGGGCGAGTGGCGAGCGAGAGGGCGAGCGAGAGGGTGAGCGAGAGGGCGAGCGGCGAGCGAGAGGGCGAGCGAGAGGGCGAGCGGCGAGCGAGAGGGCGAGCGGCGAGCGAGAGGGCGAGCAGCGAGCAAGAGGGCGAGCGAGAGGGTGAGCGAGAGGGCGAGCGGTGAGCGAGAGGGCGAGCGAGAGGGCGAGCGGCGAGCGAGAAGGCGAGCGGCGAGCTAGAGGGCGAGCGAGAGGGTGAGCGAGAGGGCGAGCGGCGAGCGAGAGGGCGAGCGAGAGGGCGAGCGGCGAGCGAGAGGGCGAGCGGCGAGCGAGAGGGTGAGCGGCGAGCGAGAGGGCGAGCGGCGAGCGAGAGGGCGAGTGAGAGGGCGAGCGGCGAGCGAGAGGGCGAGCGGCGAGTGAGAGGGTGAGCGGCGAGCGAGAGGGCGAGCGAGAGGGCCCGCCAGAGTCAGTGCCTGCCTTCCCTCCTTAATAATAATTTCTCCTCCCTATTCTACTAAATTAATAATTAAATTAAAAAAATATTGAAAAAATATTGAAAAAAAAGGGCGCCATCTTTACAAAATGTTTTGTAAATATTAACGAAATTTCGTAAATACCGAACTTTTTTAAGGGAAAATTTTGTAATTATTTTAAATATCGAAACAAAAAAAAACCCCAAATACAAATCGATTTTAGAAACAAATTTTTGCGTTGTTACCCAGGCCTAGTAAGTAAGTAATGACAACTTCTCCAGCTTTGGATCCCCAGCTCCAAGATAGACCTGGAACAACTGTGTTTTCTCAGAGTTGTGAAGAGTCCTCCTTCTTTCTCAAAAAATCTGTTTGGCTTCACTAAGTTTTTTTTTTTCCGGCTCTGACATTTCCCAGCGTGTCAGACCTGTTCTCTTCCATCTCCTGAGGGTCTTGAGATTAAAAGTTTCAAGCCCTGGCTCCCTCACCTAGCCATCTGACATTCACAGCAGATGGAGTTGGGGGAAGGCAGGTTGTGGATATGACTGACATCTTCCTAGGTGTACACGATGGCAGAGTTAATGAAGGGCAAGGCTCGAACGCAGAGGGTCAGTTTGGAAGCAGGATTTTCTGTTGCCAGGCATCTGTTCGGCGAGAGGACAGTTTTGCATCAGGACTGTTCGTTTTCTTGCTTCTCGTGCCATGCGCTCAACAGAGAGCACAGGAACGGGTCTCAAGGCATCAAGACATACGAGGGACATTCATTAAAGATTTCCCCTGACCCACTTCTATTTATCACAGGGTGCTGAAACTTATACCCGTGTAATGATATAAGTCTCTATAGCTTATGTGCCAATATAGCTTATGTGCCAAGCTGTGCGTCGGGAGCTCGACAGGGGGAGTGTGTCCCTGTTGGTGCTGCTCGACCTCTCAGCGGCCTTCGATACCGTCGACCACGGTATCCTTCTGGGACGCCTCGCGGGGATGGGTCTTGGAGGGACTGTTCTGCAGTGGCTTCGCTCATTCCTCGAGGGTCGGTCTCAGAAGGTGTTACTGGGAGACTCCTGTTCAACCCCACAACCTTTGTCTTGTGGGGTTCCTCAGGGTTCAATACTGTCTCTCATGTTGTTTAACATCTACATGAAGCCGCTGGGGGAGATCATCCGGACTTTCGGATTGTGATGTCATCTGTACGCAGATGATGTCCAGCTCTGTCACTCCTTCCCACCCGCTACTAAGGAGGCTGTCGAGGTCCTGAACCGGTGCTTGGCCGCTGTGACGGTCTGGATGAGGGCGAACAAATTGAAATTGAATCCAGACAAGACAGAGGTACTCCTGGTTAGTCGCAAGGCCGAACAGGGTATAGGGTTACAGCCTGTGTTAGACGGGGTCGCACTCCCCCTGAAGACACAGGTTCGCAGTTTGGGAGTGATCCTGGACTCATCGCTGAGCCTGGAACCCCAGGTTTCGGCGGTGACCAGGGGAGCATTCGCACAGTTAAAACTTGTGCGCCAACTGCGACCGTACCTTGGGAAGTCTGACTTAGCCACGGTAGTCCACGCTCTGGTTACATCCCGCCTTGACTACTGCAACGCTCTCTACGTGGGGTTGCCTTTGAAGACAGCCCGGAAGCTCCAATTAGTCCAACGGGCGGCAGCCATGATACTAACAGGAGCGGGGCGCAGGGAGCACACAACTCCTCTGCTGCACCAGCTCCACTGGCTGCCGATATGCCACCGGGCTCAATTCAAAGTGCTGGCGTTGGCCTTTAAAGCCCTAAACGGTTCTGGCCCAACTTATCTATCCGAACGTATCTCAGCTTATCAGCCCACCAGGACCCTAAGATCTTCTGGAGAGTCCCTGCTCTCTATCCCGCCGGCTTCACAAGTGCGGGAGAGACAGGGCCTTCTCTGTGGTGGCCCCTCGGCTTTGGAACACCCTCCCTATAGAGGTACGATCAGCCTCCTCGCTGATGGTGTTTCGGAAGAGACTGAAGACATGGATGTTTAAACAAGCATTCGGTTAATCCGTTGCAACGAATTTTGATGACTAAAGGCTGGTAATCATGGACGACGAATTTTGGATTGTGATTTTAGTTACGAGATGCATGGGATTATTATTGGTGGCCCAATAATTTGTATTGTATATGTGTTTCATGTTTTAAATTGAATACTGTTTTTAATTGTTTTTAACTTTTTAGTTGTTGTAAACCGCAATGAGTCGCCGACTTAGGCTGAGATATTAGCGGTATACAAGCGCATAAATAAATAAATAAATAAATAAATAAATTTACAACTTTGAACTGAGAATGGTCTTTTTTTAAAATTAACTAGCTGTGCCCTGCCACGCGTTGCTGTGGCTTATAGTAAAACTTAACAAAGTTGAGGTAGATATCTGGACTTACTTTACTTAGGCGATCCCTCGTTGGACGAGTAAGATGGTCTTCCGTTATGGATTTCTCTGTGGGTCCACATGTGGCTGTAGAGCCCTATTCTTGCTCTGCATCTTCTTCCGCAGTGAGGGCATTGGTTTCCAGGTGGAAGGCGGTCCCGGTTGGGGTTGGCTTGACGCGCCTTCCTCCTGGCACGTTTCTCTCTTTCACCCTCCACTCGTGCCTCCTCAAATTCTGCAGCACTGCTGGTCACAGCTGTCCTCCAGATGGAGCGCTCAAGGGCCAGGGCTTCCCAGTTCTCAGTGTCTATGCCAGAGTTTTTAAGGTTGGCTTTGAGCCCATCTTTAAATCTCTTTTCCTGTCCACCAACGTTTCGTTTTCCGTTCTTAAGTTCGGAGTAGAGCAACTTTTTTGGGAGACGGTTGTCAGGCATCCGGACAACGTGGCCGGCCCAGCGGAGTTGATGTTGGAGGAGCATCGCTTCAATGCTGGTGGTCTTTGCTTCTTCCAGCACACTGACGTTTGTCCACCTGTCTTCCCAAGAGAGTTGCAGGATTTTCCGGAGGCAGCACTGATGGAATCGTTCCAGGAGTTGCATGTGACGTCTGTGTGTGTGCAGCGGCGGGGGAGTGATGGAGCGTGGGGTTGCGTGTGTGTGTGTGGCGGTGGGGGGAGTGATGGAGCGTGGGGTTGCGTGTGTGTGTGCGGCGGCGGGGGGAATGATGGAGCCTGGGGTTGCGTGTGTGTGTGCGGTGGTGGGGGGAGTGATGGAGTGTGGGGTTGTGTGTGTGCGTACAGCAGGGGGGGTGTGTGTGCGGGAAGCGGTGTGGCGGGGCTTGGAGTGGGCATGGCTTCTGCAGAGGGAACGTTGGCCGGAAGGCTGTGTGCGCGCGCCAGGGAACTTGCGGCTGGGCACCAATGCGCATGCTCAGTTGTTTCGCCGTTTTGTGAGTGTGTTGTTGTGTTGTTTTTCATTTTGAGTAGATATGTTTGTACCTTGTGGGTTGTGTTATGGGCATGGGAATTTTGGTTAAGTTTCGTTGGGGGGTTGTGGAGTTTTGCTGTCCCGTTGAACCAACCTAACAGATTTATATATATAGATTTTTATTGATTTTTCACCAGAGGTTTACAATAAAACAATCATAAAATATTTCCACCAAGATCCTACCACTTTTTATGTCGAAAAGTGTGGGTCACATTTTTGCTTTGCTTGGCTATTGGAATATCTGTGCATGATGGGTACCCAGGATGCTGACGTCTGAAATGAAAGCGCGCAGACTTGAAACTTCAGAGACTGGATCTCACCACTGTACAGCACCCTCCACACAGTTCAGATTTAGCACCGCCTGACTTCCATCCATTCCCAATAATGAAAGAAGATCTGCGGGGACATCATTATGCTTCTGATGAAGACGTTGAGAGATCTGTGCACGATGGGTACCCAGGATGAGAGAACTGTGAGACGCTGGTTGCGGAAACAGAGTGATGACTTCTTCTGTGACGGCTTCAGAAAACTTGTTCATTGTTGGCAGAAATGTATCCAATTGTCTGGTGCTTATGTGGAAAAGTGAATAGTGGTAGTTAAAGAGCACATTCTAAGGATTATTTCTGCGTTTGATTTATTAAAATAGTCCCATCCAATTTTATTTATTTATTTATTCCACAAGAAAAAGGTTGACAGATTGATTCAGGATGATCGTCATATCACTCAGAGAGAAATTTAAAGCATAATCGGCATTTCACAAGAACGTGTGGGTCACATTATTGCTCTGCTTGGCTATCGGAAGATCTGTGCATGATGGGTACCCAGGATGAGTGAACTGTGAGACGCTGGTTGCAGAAACATTCCCATCCAAACCCAAGTAACGAAGATGGAGGCATTACTTTTCATTCAGCCCTCATAATTCAGCCTGTGTTAGACGGGGTTACACTCCCCCTGAAGACGCAGGTTCGCAGCTTGGGAGTGATCCTGGATTCACCGCTGAGCCTGGAACCCCAGGTCTCAGCGGTGGCCGGGAGAGCTTTCGCACAATTAAAACTTGTGCGCCAGCTGCGCCCGTACCTTGGGAAGTCGGATCTGGCCACGGTGGTCCACGCTCTTGTCACATCCCGGCTGGATTACTGCAACGCACTCTACGTGGGGTTGCCCTTGAAGACTGCTCGGAAACTTCAACTAGTCCAACGGGAGGCAGCCAGATTGCTCACCGGAGCGGCATACAGGGAGCACACCACCCCCCTGTTATGCCAGCTCCACTGGCTGCCGATCCAATTCCGAGCACAATTCAAGGTGCTGGTTTTGACCTATAAAATCCTATACGGTTCCGGCCCAGTGTACTGTCCGAACGGATCTCCCTCTACACACCACCTCGGAGTTTAAGATCCTCTGGGGGGGCCCTGCTCTCGACCCCGCCTTTATCGCAAGTGAGACTGGCGGGGACAAGGAGCAGGGCCTTCTCAGTGGTGGCCCCTCGCCTGTGGAACTCACTCCCCGGGGAGATTAGAACAGCGCCCTCCCTTCTCTCATTCAGGAAACAGCTGAAAACTTGGATGTGGGACCAGGCTTTCGGAAACTCTGGCAGCTAAAAAGAAGGACCATAATGAAGGGCAAATATTGTAGGAACCTATTTTAACCTATTGGACCTATGGAACGCGAAACACTGACCATGAGATTGCTTACTGTTGTGCTATGGTGCTATATATTAATGTTTTTAATCTGTTAATTATTAATTACTGTTTTTATATTTGTATGTATTTGTATAAGGGCATCGAATTGTGCCGTCTGTGTAAGCCGCCCTGAGTCCCCCCTCGGGGGTGAGAAGGGCGGGGTATAAGTAGCAGAAATAAATAAATAAATAAATAAATAATTGGGTATATCTCCCCCCATTACTGTTTCCTTTTGCTTTCCTGGTTTCTTGGCTACTTCCAGTGTCGACTTCTTCCATGACAGCTTCAGAATACTTGTTCATTGTTGGCAGAAATGTATCCAATTGTCTGGTGATTATGTGGAAAAGGGAATAGTGGTAGTTATTTATTTATTTATCATGTCATCAGCAACCATACCATTGTATTACAATTCTAACAGAGCAAAACAAACACACAGATTAAAAAGAAAAGAAAGAAACACAGATTTTGCAAATTTGGTAGTTGGTTAAATGTCCTTTGACCAGTATCTGGCCACTTGGAGTGCCTCTGGGGTTGCCGCAAGAAGGTCCTCCATTGTGCATGTGGCAGGGCTCAGGGTGCATTGCAGCAGGTGGTCAGTGGTTTGCTCTTTTCCGCACTCGCATGCCGAGGATTCCACCCTGTAGCCCCATTTCTTAAGATTGGCTCTTCATCTCGTGGTGCCAGAGCACAGTCTGTTCAGCGCCTTCCAAGTCGCCCAGTCTTCTGTGTGCCAGGGGGGAGTCTCTCATCTGGTATCACCCACGGATTGAGGTGCTGGGTTTGAGCCTGCCACTTTTGGACTCTTGCTTGCTGGGGTGTTCCAGCGAGTGTCTCTGTAGATTTAAGAAAACTATGTCTTGATTTAAGTTGTTGACGTGCTGGCTGATACCCAAACAGGATGAGCTGGAGATGTCTCTGCCTTGGTCCTCTCACTATTGGCTGCTACTTCCCAGCGGATGTCAGGTGGTGCAATACCGGCTAAGCAGTGTAACCTCTCCAGTGGTGTGGGGCGCAAACACCCTGTGATAATGCAGCATGTCTCATTAAGAGCCACATCTACTGTTTTAGTTTGGTGAGATGTATTCCACACTGGGCATGCATACTCAGCAGCAGAGTGGCATAGTGCAAGGGCAGATGTCTTCACTGAGTCTGGTTGTGATCCCCAGGTTGTGCCAGTCAGCTTTCATATGATGTTGTTTCTAGCGCCCACTTTTTGCTTGATGTTCAGGCAGTGCTTCTTGTAGGTCAGAGCACGGTCCAAAGTGACTCCCAGGTATTTGGGTGTGTTGGAATGCTCCAGTGGGATTCCTTGGTAGTTAAAGAGCACATTCGAAGGATAATTTGTGCGTTTGATTTATTAAAATATTCCCTCCAAACCCAAGTAACAAAGGTGGAGGCATTACTTTTCATTCATATACCTCATAATTGGGTATATCTCCTCCATTACTGTTTCCTTTTGCTTTCCTGGTTTCATGGGCTACTTCCTCCACTCGCTGCACACGCCATCGCACGCGTCTGCAGGAGCAAGCGGAGGACGCAGCCTACACAGCGGAGAAGGACCTCTGCTTGCAGTGGCCTGCCTGCCTGCCTTCCATGGCTTACTTACTTAAGCGATCCCTCGTTCGACGAGTAAGATGGTCTTCCATTATGGGTTTCCTTGTGGGTCCGCATGTGGCTGGGGAGCCCTATTCTTGACCCGCATCTTCTCCCACAGTGAAGGCATTGGTTTCCAGGTGGAAGGCGGTCCTGATCGGGGTTGGTTTGATGCTCCTTCCTCCTGGCACGTTTCTCTCTTTCACCCTCCACTCGTGCCTCCTCAAATTCTGCAGCACTGCTGGTCACAGCTGACCTCCAGCTGGAGCGCTCAAGGGCCAGGGCTTCCCAGTTCTCAGTGTCTATGCCAGAGTTTTTAAGGTTGGCTTTGAGTCCGTTTTTTAATCTCTTTTCCTGTCCTCCAACATTTCGTTTTCCATTCTTTTCGTAAATAATTTTTATTAGTATGATATAGAGTTACAATGAAAGTGGGAGAACATTGCAAAGGAGGTAGAAAAGTAGGAAAGGAGCTTAAACGCTTAATTGAAAAGATTATAAAGAAAAAAGTTTTTATATATATATATATACTCTCAAGTGTATAAGACCCCATTCAAAAAGAAAAAAAAAGATAAAATAAGCACACACACAAAAAAGGAAAAAAAGGACATTGAAGTAAAATGTGATTGGATTTCCATCTATTCTTTGAAGATCTTTTGCCAGCTGTTCCATATATAATGTTAACAAGTATCTTCCTTATTTTGGTTCTTCTCTTACATCGTTTTGCTCCTTCCAAAAAAGAACCTCTATCTTTCGGTGTTTAAAGTAGCTTTTTACCAAGTCCCAGTTTGTACGCTTCTTTGGAATTCCTTCATTGGCTTTGAGTCCATTTTTCAATTTTTTTTCCTGCCCACCAACGTTCCATTTTCCGTTCTTGAGTTCGGAGTAGAGCATCCGGACAATGTGGCCGGCCCAGCGGAGTTGATGTCGGAGGACCATCGCTTCAATGCTGGTGGTCTTTGCTTCTTCCAGCACGCTGACGTTTGTCCGCTTGTCTTCCCAGGAGATTTGCAGGATTTTCCGGAGGCAGCACTGATGGAATCGTTCCAGGAGTTGCATGTGACGTCTGTAGACAGTCCACATTTCACAGGCATATAGCAGGGTTGGGAGGACAATAGCTTTATAGACAAGCACCTTGGTATCCCTACAGATGTCCTCAAACACTCTCTGCTTCATTCGGGAAAATGCTGCACTTGCAGAGCTCAGGCGGTGTTGTATTTCGGCGTCGATGTTGACTTTGGTGGAGAGGTGGCTGCCAAGGTAGCAGAAATGGTCAACATTTTCTAATGCTACACCATTAAGCTGTATCTCTGGCATTGGGGAGGGGGTGGCTGGTGTCTGCTGGAACAGCACCTTGGTTTTTTCAATGTTCAATGACAGGCCGAGCTTCTCATATGCTTCTGCGAAGGTGTTTAGAGTGGCTTGTAGATCTTCTTCTGAATGCGCATAGACGACGTTGTCATCATCGAGTTGACCGTGGAGTTGATGGCAGAGGATCATCGCTTCAGTGCTGGTGGTCTTTGCTTCTTCCAGCACGCTGACGTTTGTCCGCCTGTCTTCCCAAGAGATTTGCAGCGCTGATGGAATCGTTCCAGGAGTTGCATGTGACGTCTGTAGACAGTCCACGTCTCACAGGCATATAGCAGGGTTGGGAGGACAATAGCTTTATAGACAAGCACCTTGGTATCCCTACAGATGTCCTCAAACACTCTCTGCTTCATTCGGGAAAATGCTGCACTTGCAGAGCTCAGGCGGTGTTGTATTTCGGCGTCGATGTTGACTTTGGTGGAGAGGTGGCTGCCAAGGTAGCAGAAATGGTCAACATTTTCTAATGCTACACCATTAAGCTGTATCTCTGGCATTGGGGAGGGGGTGGCTGGTGTCTGCTGGAACAGCACCTTGGTTTTTTCAATGTTCAATGACAGGCCGAGCTTCTCATATGCTTCTGCGAAGGTGTTTAGAGTGGCTTGTAGATCTTCTTCTGAATGCGCATAGACGACGTTGTCATCATCGAGTTGACCGTGGAGTTGATGGCAGAGGATCATCGCTTCAGTGCTGGTGGTCTTTGCTTCTTCCAGCACGCTGACGTTTGTCCGCCTGTCTTCCCAAGAGATTTGCAGCGCTGATGGAATCGTTCCAGGAGTTGCATGTGACGTCTGTAGACAGTCCACGTCTCACAGGCATATAGCAGGGTTGGGAGGACAATAGCTTTATAGACAAGCACCTTGGTATCCCTACAGATGTCCTCAAACACTCTCTGCTTCATTCGGGAAAATGCTGCACTTGCAGAGCTCAGGCGGTGTTGTATTTCGGCGTCGATGTTGACTTTGGTGGAGAGGTGGCTGCCAAGGTAGCGGAAATGGTCAACATTTTCTAATGCTACACCATTAAGCTGTATCTCTGGCATTGGGGAGGGGGTGGCTGGTGACTGCTGGAACAGCACTTTGGTTTGAAGCTGGCTGCGGAGGCCTGCGCTGGCTGCGGAGGCCTGCGCAGCCAGCTCAGGCTTCTGCAGGCCTCCACAGCCACAGAAGACAGGCAGGCAGGCAGCTTTAGAGCTGTAGCAAACTAGGATTTTGCAAGAGCAAACTAAGCCAGCATGAGCAATGCTCCGCCTCTTTCTCCGCCTATTTCCCTTTGGTAGGGCAGCGTTGCGAGCATACGCTCGTGCCGCAGCCAACTACAGGAAGCTTGCGCTCGGGCTTGCTCCGAAGCCCCACCTTCCCCCCCCCCCCCGAGGCTGCTCTCTCTCTTGCTAGTGTGCCTGTTTTCCATTGCAGAGGGCAGGGATGCGAGCGTACGCTCACAGTTGAATTCTGCCAACTGCGAGAGTACACTTGCATCGCTTCCCTAGTAAGGGAAAACAGGCACACTAGCAAGAGAGAGAGCAGCCTCGGGGGAAAAAAGGCGGGGCTTCGGAGCGAGCTCGAGCACAAGCTCGCTCTCGCTTCCAGTAGTTTGCTACGGCTCTAAAGTGGACGTCCTTCTTCGCTGCGTTGGCTCCATCCTCCACTTGCTCCTGCAGAGGCATGTGCTGGCGTGCGCAGTGAGCGGAGGATGCAGCCAACACAGCGGAGAAGGACCGCCACTTAAAGCAGCCTGCCTGCTTGCCTTCCGTGGCTGTGGAGGCCTGTGGAAGCCTGCGCTGGCCTCCGCAGCCAGCGCAGGCGTCCACAGCCAGCTCCATGTGGCCTTGCTTTTGGTGAGTGAAGTGGCTGGCGAGCGCACCTGCTACCGCCGCCCCTTCCTACAAGGCCACTCCTGGATGCTGAAGACTGAGCCAGGAAGTGGCGGCGGTTGCTGTTCTGTCACGCACTGGGCCTGTAAAGAATTTCCTTTAAGACAGGACGTGCAACCTTTGCCCAGAGGGAAGCCAGGGGGCCCAAGGAGAAGTTCTCAGAGGTTTTCCACCACAAATAGTATTTAGATGGCTTGTGAAGTATAACAAAGTCTTTTATTAATGAACAACCAAACAGAAACTTCTCTTGTCTTCAATAAAGCTAAACAAATGCTTCCAAGCTTTATGCAATTGGGGACTACCTAATCTTGCCCATGAAGGACAGGCAACTGTCTTCAATAACTTCTTTACTTTAAATGGAAAATCCCCCTTTTAACTTCTTCCAGGCTGAATGTAATCTAACCCTTACTGATGTGGGCTCCGCTACCGGGTCGAACTGCGTCTCGAACGCCGAGTGGACCTACCAGTAAAGGCTTAGATATTCTCCAGCTGGAGTTCTTTGGTCTTTAGGTTTAACATGGAGGCCAAGGCCAGTTGAAAAACCCGGCTTATATTATATTATATTATATTATATATTTATTTATTTATTTACTATTCTTGTATACTAGACCTGGGTAACAACGCAAAAATTTGTTTCTAAAATCGATTTGTATTTGGGGTTTTTTTTTTGTTTCGATATTTAAAATAATTACAAAATTTTCCCTTAAAAAAGTTCGGTATTTACAAAATTTCGTTAATATTTACAAAACATTTTGTAAAGATGGCGCCCTTTTTTTTCAATATTTTTAAAATATATTTTTAATTTAATTATTAATTTAGTAGAATGGGGAGGAGAAATTATTATTAAGGAGGGAAGGCAGGCACTCACTCTGGCGGGCCCTCTCGCTCGCCGCTCGCCCTCTCGCTCGCCGCTTGCCCTCTCGCTCGCCCTCTCGCCCTGCCGCTCGCCCTCTCGCTCGCCGCTCGCCCTCTCGCTCGCCCTCTCGCTCGCCGCTCGCTCTCTCGCTCGCCCTCTCGCTCGCCGCTCGCCCTCTTGCTCGCCGCTCGCCCTCTCCTCCTCCTCCTCCTCCTCCTCTTTCAGGCTCTGACTGGCTAAGAGAGGAGAGAGAGGAGAGCTCCCAGCAAGCATCGCCAGGCGGCCATCTTACGTATTTCCGAAATGGACGGAAATACAAAATTTTTTGGCGCCTGCCGTTTCGATATTTAAAAACACTTCCGGGTTTAAAAATAAGTTTTGTAATCGTTTTGTAATTGCTAAAATTAACGAATATTTAACGAATTACAAAATTAACGAACGAAACCGCCCAGGCCTAAAAAACAGCAATAACTAATATACAATTACAGTTAAGTTACACATATCCATTAATAACTAATAAACAATCATCAATACACAATTATCACAAATCCCATCCCCGATCGCCTCATCATCCAAGCGTGATCCAAATTCGTTAGTCCATTGTTCCGTTCCTATGTTCAAATTACCAAAATTGCACTGAATTACTCAAACGCCTGCACAAACATCCAGGTCTTCAACTTTCTACGGAATGTCATGAGAGATGGTGCCAGCCTAACGTCTACAGGAAGGGCGTTCCACAGCCGAGGAGCCACCACCGAGAAGGCCCTATCTCTCGTCCCCGCCAACCGTGCTTGAGAGGCTGGCGGGATCGAGAGCAGGGCCTCCCCGGAAGATCTCAAAGTCCGGGTGGGTTCATAGGCCGAGATGGGGTCAGATAGGTATCTTGGGCCGGAACCGTTTAGGGCTTTATAGGCCAATACCAACACCTTGAATTGGGCCCGGTAGCAGATCGGCAGCCAGTGGAGCTGGTGCAACAGGGGGGGTTCGAGTATATACGGTACTTTGTTGCCGCCTCCTGTTTTTTACACCTCACTGTTTTACAGGCAACATATCTCATGTCAAACCTTTAGATTACAATACAGACATTCCATCTGTTTCTTCTGGCAAACCCTTCCCTAGACCGAATTGTAGCGGTTCATGCTCCAGACCCTGTGATTAGGGAATTCTTGTCTTCTTCCAGTTGTGTTGACGCAACCCACCCTTCCTTCAGCTGCATAGTGTCTTTCGGGGCTTTCTTCGTCATCCACTCTCAAAGTCCTCTTAATTATCAGTAACCTTCTGTTCGAAGATGGTTGTCCTGGTCTGATAAAATCCAGTAACTTTGAAAGTAAAGTAGGTCTTAATTTTCCTTGACAGCTGTTCTGAAAACATGTGGGCCAAAGCCCGGCCATAATTAAAAGCACATTCGTATTCCAAACAAATTAAGTACAATTAAGGACTCCGAGTTTTGGGTATCTATCACTCGGCGATGTTTTTGTAAAAATTACCACATTGAGATCAAAGGCAGAGGACCTTTGCTTAATTGTTTCATTAGGGCCCAATGCAATCGGTTTCATAAATACGTGGTTGGCTGTCTCTCTGGGAATTGCCCCAAAGACGGCTCTTAAAGTAATTGCTACCATATTTCTCTCCATGTCGGCTTCACAAGCTCAGCGGTCAGAATGAGTTTGCGTTTCAGGAAGTGCCGGTCTTCTTGCCCGTCCAAAACTATTGATTGGGGCATAACTTTCAAAGATAGAATCATAGAATCATAGAATCAAAGAGTTGGAAGAGACCTCATGGGCCATCCAGTCCAACCCCATTCTGCCAAGAAGCAGGAATATTGCATTCAAATCACCCCTGACAGATGGCCATCCAGCCTCTGCTTAAAAGCTTCCAAAGAAGGAGCCTCCACCACACTCCGGGGCAGAGAGTTCCACTGCTGAACGGCTCTCACAGTCAGGAAGTTCTTCCTCATGTTCCGATGGAATCTCCTCTCTTGTAGTTTGAAGCCATTGTTCCGCGTCCTAGTCTCCAAGGAAGCAGAAAACAAGCTTGCTCCCTCCTCCCTGTGGCTTCCTCTCACATATTTATACATGGCTATCATATCCCCTCTCAGCCTTCTCTTCTTCAGGCTAAACATGCCCAGTTCCCTAAGCCGCTCCTCATAGGGCTTGTTCTCCAGACCCTTGATCATTTTAGTCGCTCTCCTCTGGAAACATTCCAGCTTGTCAATATCCCTCTTCAATTGTGGTGCCCAGAATTGGACACAATATTCCAGGTGTGGTCTAACCAAAGCAGAATAGAGGGGTAGCATTACTTCCTTAGATCTAGACACTAGGCTCCTATTGATGCAGGCCAAAATCCCATTGGCTTTTTTTGCTGCCAACAGGGAATCCATAAGTTTGATCCGGGCCTCATCTACACTGCCATATCATGCAGTTTAGCTGCACTGAAATGCATTATGTGACAGTGTAGATGGGGCCCCAAGTTAACCGTTCTGTAACTCTAATCAGAAGTAAGCAATACATTCATTTAGACCAGCGTTTCCCAGCCTGGGGAGGGGGTGGCAAGGGGGTTTCAGAGCGGTCACCAAAGACCACCAGAAAACATATATTTCTGATTAGCTGCACCCGCCACGCATTGTTGTGGCCAACCTCCCTCTTTCTCTCCTCCTTTCTTTCTCTCCTTCCTTCCCCTCCCTCTTTCCTTCCTTTTCTTTCTTTCTTTCTTTCTTTCTTTCTTTCTTATTTATTTATTTACTCTGCTTATATACCGCTGTTCTCAACCCGAAGGCGACTCACAGCGGTTTACAACAAATAAGAACAACAAAAATTCAATGCTACAATGTAAAAACAGTTAATAGAATCATAGAATCATAGAATCAAAGAGTTGGAAGAGACCTCATGGGCCATCTAGTCCAACCCCCTGCCAAGAAGCAGGAATATTGCATTCAAATCACCCCTGACAAATGGCCATCCAGCCTCTGCTTAAAAGCTTCCAAAGAAGGAGCCTCCACCACACTCTGGGGCAGAGAGTTCCACTGCTGAACGGCTCTCACAGTCAGGAAGTTCTTCCTCATGTTCAGATGGAATCTCCTCTCTTGTAGTTTGAAGCCATTGTTCCATTGCGTCCTAATCTCCAAGGAAGCAGAAAACAAGCTTGCTCCCTCCTCCCTGTGGCTTCCTTTCACATATTTATACATGGCTATCATATCTCCTCTCAGCCTTCTCTTCTTCAGGCTAAACATGCCCAGTTCCCTAAGCCGCTCCTCATAGGGCTTGTTCTCCAGACCCTTGGTCATTTTAGTCGCCCTCCTCTAGACACATTCCAGCTTGTCAATATCTCTCTTGAATTGTGGTGCCCAGAATTGGACACAATATTCCAGATGTGGTCTAACCAAAGCAGAATAGAGGGGTAGCATTACTTCCTTAGATCTAGACACTATGCTCCTCTTGATGCAGGCCAAAATCCCATTGGCTTTTTTTGCCGCCACATCACATTCCTGGCTCATGTTTAACTTGTTGTCCACGAGGACTCCAAGATCTTTTTCACACGTACTGCTCTCGAGCCAGGCATTGTCCCCCATTCTGTATCTTTGCATTTCATTTTTTCTGCCAAAGTGGAGTATCTTGCATTTGTCACTGTTGAACTTCATTTTGTTAGTTTTGGCCCATCTCTCTAATCTGTAATAACCTAACACATTACACAATTAATAAACAATTACTACAATAACAATTCACTATCGTCTCATCATCAGAAAACATCCAGATTCGTCATCCATTGTTCCATTCCTATGTTCATTAACCAATCATTGCACAATTATTCGAACGCCTGCTCAAACAGCCAGGTCTTCACTTTTTTGCGGAATACCATTAGAGATGGTGCTAGTCTAATGTCCGTAGGAAGGGCGTTCCACAGCCGAGGAGCCACCACCGAGAAGGCCCTATCTCTCGTCCCCGCCAGCCGTGCTTGAGAAGCAGGCGGGATCGAGAGCAGGGTCTCCCCAGAAGATCTCAAAGTCCTGGTGGGTTCATAGGCAGAGATGCAGTCGGATAGGTATCTTGGGCCGGAACCGTTTAGGGCTTTAAAGGCCAACGCCAGCACTTTGAATTGAGCCCGGTAGCAAATCGGTAACCAGTGGAGTTGGCACAACAGGGGGGTTGTATGCTCCCTGCGCTCCGCTCCTGTTAGAATCATGGCCGCCGAGCGTTGGACTAGTTGGAGTTTCCGAGCCGTCTTCAAGGGCAACCCCATGTAGAGAGCGTTGCAGTAGTCTAAACGGGATGTAACCAGAGCGTGGACTACCGTGGCCAAGTCAGACTTCCCAAGGTATGGGCACAGCTGGCGCACAAGCTTTAGCTGTGCAATTGCTCCCCTGGTCACCACCGAAACCTGGGGTTCCAGGCTCAGCGATGAGTCCAAGATCACACCCAAGCTGCGAACCTGCGTCTTCAGGGGGAGTGCGACCCCATCCAACACAGGCTGTAACCCTATGCCCTGTTCGGCCTTGTGACTGACCAGGAGTACCTCTGTCTTGTCTGGATTCAATTTCAATTTGTTCGCCCTCATCCAGTCCATCACAGTGGCCAAGCACCAGTTCAGGACCTGGACAGCCTCCTTAGTAGTAGGTGGAAAGGAGTGACAGAGTTGGATATCATCTGCATACAGATGACACCGCATCCCAAAACTCCGGATGATCTCCCCCAGCGGCTTCATGTAGATGTTAAACAACAAGGGAGACAATATGGAGCCCTGAGGACCCCTTTCTCTCTCTCCTTCCTTCCTCCTTTTCCTCTTCCTCCCCCCCCCCCTTTTCTTTCCCTTCCCTTTTCTCCCCTTTCTTCCTTCTCTACCTGTTCTTGGACTGCAACTCCCAGCATTCGTCCTGTGCCATCACACCCAGACACTATAAAGTTAAAACTAAGATGTGATTCTCTCTTTATCTGGGTGAACCGCGGGTGCCTTTCTTAGAAGCTCCAGATTCTCAGCAACTGAGGCCAGTCCAGAATTGAACATCAACAAAACATTTATTTTTCAAAGTCCTTGACAGACTTGGCACAGCTTGATGAAGTTACAAACACAAACAGTCAATTTGGGAAACCATATAGATCAGTGGTTCTCAACCTGGGGTCCCCAGATGTTTTTGACCTTCAACTGCCAGAAATCCTACAACTCCCAGAAATCCTGGAATTTCTGGGAGTTGTAGGCCACAAACATCTGGGGAGCCCAGGTTGAGAACCACTGATATAGATGTTCTTTCTTTCCCTTTTCCTTCTGTTGCCGAGTTAACTTTCCCCCAAAGGTAGAAAAATCCTGGGATCTTTTACCCTAACCCTGAGCTGCTATCTTTCAGAAAGAGCAGGTCTTCCCCTATCCAAGCTCAAGATTAGTTTTGGAGATGCAGTAATGGAGCCTCTGCCATCACATGCAACTCCTGGAACGATTCCATCAGCGTTGCCTCCAAAAAATCCTGCAAATCTCTGGGAAGACAAGTGGACAAATGTCAGCGTGTTGGAAGAAGCAAAGACCACCAGCACTGAAGTGATGGTCCTCCGCGATCAACTCCGCTGGACTGAAGAGTTTCAGGGTGCTGCGCCCGTACCTTGGGAAGTCTGACTTGGCCACGGTAGTCCACGCTCTTGTCACATCCCGCCTAGACTACTGCAACGCTCTCTACGTGGGGCTGCCCTTGAAGACGGTCCGGAAACTGCAACTAGTCCAACGCGCTGCAACCATGATCCTAACAGGAGCGGAGCGCAGGGAGCACACAACCCCCCTGTTGCACCAGCTCCACTGGCTGCCGATTTGCTACCGGGCCCAATTCAAGGTGTTGGTATTGGCCTATAAAGCCCTAAACGTTTCCGGCCCAAGATACCTATCTGACCGCATCTCGGCCTATGAACCCACCCGGACTTTGAGATCGTCCGGGGAGGCCCTGCTCTCGATCCCGCCAGCCTCTCAAGCATGGTTGGCGGGGACGAGAGATAGGGCCTTCTCGGTGGTGGCTCCTCGGCTGTGGAACACCCTTCCTGTAGACGTTAGGCTGGCACCATCTCTCATGACATTCCGTAGAAAGTTGAAGACCTGGATGTTTGTGCAGGCGTTTGAGTAATTCAGTGCAATTGTGATAATTTGAACATAGGAACGGAACAATGGACGACGAATTTGGATCACGTTTGGATGATGAGGCGATCGGGGGATGGGATTTGTGATAACTGTGTAGTGATGATTGTTTATTAGCTATTAATGGAACTGTGTAATTTAACTGTTTTGTGTATTGACTATGGCTGTTTTTATTTTCTTTGCTGTTTGGAAACCGCTGTGAGTCGCCCTCGGGCTTGAGATACAGCGGTATACAAGAATAGTAAATAAATAAATAAATAAATAAATAAATAAATAAATATTATTGCTCCTGTTATAGAGGATTAAAAAAAGACTTTCTTCCTTTGAGTTGTAGGCCACAAACATCTGGGGAGCCCAGGTTGAGAACCACTGATATAGATGTTCTTTCTTTCCCTTTTCCTTCAGTTGCCGAGTTAACTTTCCCCCAAAGGTAGAAAAATCCCGGGATCTTTTACCCTAACCCTGAGCTGCTATCTTTCAGAAAGAGCAGGTCTTCCCCTATCCAAGCTCAAGATTAGTTTTGGAGATGCAGTAATGGAGCCTCTCCCATCACATGCAACTTCTGGAACGATTCCATCAGCGTTGCCTCCGAAAAATCCTGCAAATCTCTGGGAAGACAAGCGGACAAATGTCAGCGTGCTGGAAGAAGCAAAGACCACCAGCACTGAAGCGATGGTCCTCCGCCATCAACTCCGCTGGACTGAAGAGTTTCAGGGTGCCGATAATATTATTGCTCCTGTTATAGAGGATTAAAAAAAGACTTTCTTCCTTTGAGGCAGGACTGTGTAGGTCAAGGTCTTCTCATTCATCGGAAGGACCTTGCGCTCCAGTTCATCCAAGTCCCCACTTTGCGAGTGTGTTTGTGTTTGCTTGCTTGTCTTCCGAAGCAGACCAAAAATCCATTTTGTACTCATAAGCCGCGGAATCAGATTCTCTTTCCCTCCCCCTGTTACAGTAAATAAGCACATGAACTATTTCATGCTCTTTACCACCATATCATTTTTTTTATTAAAAGAGAGAAAGAACGATCGGGAGAGAGATGGTGACAAAAATTCCGACGGACAATGAAGGTGGATTTATGGCTCCCGTGGGAAATCAACTGCTTCCTCCATTCCTACACCTTTTCCATCAAACCTTGCCTTTTCCCCCCCTCCTCAGCTACAGAGCAATGTTCTATTAATCTTGCTAGGCTGTGATGGCAATTTAGTGCACAACTGAGCCGAACCTCCGCGTACCAAGTAACCTCCTTGTCTCTCCAGTCACGATAAAGTCAAATGTAAACGATGCTGCACCAAGAACTTGAGAACACCGGAGGATCCTTGAAGTACTTACTTACTTACTTAGGCGATCCTTCATAGTCCGGAGATGATGGTCCTCCAAGTTTGGTGTTCTGGTAGTGGGTCCGTAAGTGACTGCGGAGCCATATTCTTGATCTGCATCTTCTCCCGCAGTGGAATCGTAGAATCATAGAATCAAAGAGTTGGAAGAGACCTCATGGGCCATCCAGTCCAACCCCATTCTGCCAAGAAGCAGGAATATTGCATTCAAATCACCCCTGACAGATGGTCATCCAGCCTCTGTTTCAAAGCTTCCAAAGAAGGAGCCTCCACCACACTCCGGGGTAGAGAGTTCCACTGCTGAACGGCTCTCACAGTCAGGAAGTTCTTCCTCATGTTCAGATGGAATCTCCTCTCTTGTAGTTTGAAGCCATTGTTCCGCGTCCTAGTCTCCAAGGAAGCAGAAACCAAGCTTGCTCCCTCCTCCCTGTGGCTTCCTCTCACATATTTATACATGGCTATCATATCTCCTCTCAGCCTTCTCTTCTTCAGGCTAAACATGCCCAGTTCCCTAAGCCGCTCCTCATAGGGCTTGTTCTCCAGACCCTTGATCATTTTAGTCGCCCTCCTCTGGACACATTCCAGCTTGTCAATATCTCTCTTGAATTGTGGTGCCCAGAATTGGACACAATATTCCAGATGTGGTCTAACCAAAGCAGAATAGAGGGGTAGCATGACTTCCTTAGATCTAGACACTAGGCTCCTCTTGATGCAGGCCAAAATCCCATTGGCTTTTTTTGCCGCCACATCACATTGTTGGCTCATGTTTAACTTGTTGTCCACGAGGGCATCGGTTTCCAGGTCTCTTTCCGGCTTGTGATCCCACCAATTCTTTGTCGCAGGCAGATAGTATTTGTGGCACAAGTTCCAATGAATCATCTGAGTAATGGTGTTGTGCCTCTGCTTGTAGTCTGTCTGCGCAATCTTCTTGCAGCAGCTGAGGATGGGATCTAGTGTTTCATCTGCTTCCTTGCAGAATCTACATTTGGGATCTGTTGTCGACTATTATTATTATTATTATTATTATTATTATTATGGGCCACTTCCACTGTTTTAACATGGTAAGATCGGTTCCAGACTAAGCACATGATCGGTTCCAGACTAAGCTGATGATTGTGCCATTACCACTCAAGCAGGGAGCTTTGAGATGGTTGAAAAGAAGCTCTCCAAAGCTCTAGGTGCTCTTACTGCCTATTACAGGGAAAACCAGCTGATCCCTAATCCATCTAAAACACAGACATGTGCCTTTCACCTCAAGAACAGAGAAGCATCCCAAGCTCTGAGGATCACCTGGGAAGGAATCCCACTGGAGCATTGCAGCGCACCCAAACACCTGGGAGTCACTTTGGACCGTGCTCTGACCTACAAGAAGCACTGCCTGAACATCAAGCAAAAGGTGGGCGCTAGAAACAACATCATACGAAAGCTGACTGGCACAACCTGGGGATCACAACCAGACACAGTGAAGACATCTACCCTTGCGCTATGTTACTCTGCTGCTGAGTACGCATGCCCAGTGTGGAACACATCTCACCACACTAAAACAGTGGATGTGGCTCTTAATGAGACATGCTGCATTATCATGGGGTGTCTGCGCCCTACACCACTGGAGAAATTACACTGCTTAGCCGGTATTGCACCACCTGACATCCGCCGGGAAGTAGCAGCCAATAGTGAAAGGATCAAGGCAGAGACATCTCCAGCTCATCCCGTTTGGGTATCAGCCAGCACGTCAACGACTTAAATCAAGACATAGTTTTCTTAGATCTTCAGAGACACTCACTGGAACACCCCAGCAAGCGAGAGTCCAAAAGTGGCAGGCCCAAACCCAGCACCTCAATCCATGGGTGATACCAAATGAGAGACTCCCCCCTGGGCACACAGAAGACTGGGCGACTTGGAAGGCGCTGAACAGACTGTGTTCTGGCACCACGAGATGCAGAGCCAACCTTAAGCAATGGGGCTACAGGGTGGAATCCTTGGCATGCGAGTGCGGAGAAGAGCAAACCACTGGACACCTGCTGCAATGCACCCTGAGCCCTGCCACATGCATGATGGAGGACCTTCTTGCAGCAACACCGGAGGCACTCCAAGTGGCCAGATACTGGTCAAAGGACATTTAACCAACTACCAAGTTTGCAAAATCTGTGTGTGTTTTTTCTTTCTTTTTCTTATTAATCTGTGTGTTTGTTTTGTTCTGTTAGAATTGTAACACAATGGTATGGTTACTGATGACACGATAAATCGATAAATAAATAACATGGTAAGATGGGCATGTGTATTCAGCACCAGAATAGCAAAGCGCAAGGGCAGATGTCTTAACTGCATCTAGTTGTGACCCCCAGGTTGTGCCAGTCAGCTTTCGTATGATTTTATTTCTAGCACCCACTTTTTGCTTGATATTCAAGCAATGCTGCTATGACTGATGGAGCTATGACTGGAGACCAAGGTCCAATTTGCTGCTCATCTATGGAAACCCACTAGTAACCTTGAGGCCATTCATCTTTGGGTCACCATAATCTGGAAACCACTTCAAGGTACATAGCAGGCAGGGGCTGGACTGGATGGCCCTCATAGTTACGGCCAATGGAGATATTGAGGACGAGGAGTTGCTTGAAAGGGCCAGCAGAAGAGATGGAAGTCAGCAGCTCCCAGCAGTCTGCCACGCCATGCTCGGCCTCCACCACAGTCAGATGAGCCTTTAGCGAAAGCAATTGTTCCTCAGCATTCTGAGCAGGCCTTTTGAACATGAGAAGGAGCGATCAGGATGTTGCAGGTCTAAGAGAATAGTGGAAAAATGATCATTACTGAGAAGAGTACCATTCCTGAGCAATGGGTGGCTGAGACTGAGAAGAAGGAGATCCAACTGGCTTCTAGGCTGAAGGACCGAGCCATATCCCTGACCATCCACAGTAGTACTAAAGTGGGTTCTTGGTATCTGCTGGGGGTTTGGTTCCAAGACCTCCTGTGGATGCTGAAACCCATGGATGCTCAAGAACCATACACAGTGGTGTAGTAAAACAAAAAGTCACAGGGAGGAGGGAACAAGCTTGTTTTCTGCTTCCTTGGAGACTAGGACGCAATGGAACAATGGCTTCAAACTACAAGAGAGGAGATTCCATCTGAACATGAGGAAGAACTTCCTGACTGTGAGAGCCGTTCAGCAGTGGAACTCTCTGCCCCGGAGTGTGGTGGAGGCTCCTTCTTTGGAAGCTTTTAAATAGAGGCTGGATGGCTATCTGTCAGGGGTGATTTGAATGCAATATTCCTGCTTCTTGGGTTGGACTGGATGGCCCATGAGGTCTCTTCCAACTCTACGATTCTATGATTGTAATAACAAACTGAAGTTTCAATATTTTTCAGGTGTGATTGGTTGAATCCATGGATATGTACTAGGCTTGGTTGATTAAAAAAATTGGTTCAAAACTCGTTTCGGATGTAGAGGGCACTGGTGGTTCAATTCGAACGTCAATTCCAATTTTCACAGAAAAAGAAATGTTCAAAACTTTTTGAAACTTCCAAAACTTCCAAATCCTTTCATTAATTATTAATTATATGTTCTTTCCTGTTTCATTGGGTGAACTTTACTTTGAAAGTATTTGTTTTACTTCAGAAGCAGGGGAAAGCAAGCAGAGGAAATTCCTTCCTTCTCTGGTTTAAAACTGGCTTCTCTGGGTTCAGCTGAGGCCAGGAAATTCCTTCCTTCTCTGGTTTAAAACTGGCTTCTCTGGCTTTAAAACTGGCTTCTCTGGCTTGAGCAGAGGCCAGGAAATTCCTTCCTTCTCTGGTTTAAAACTGGCTTCTCTGGCTTTAAAACTGGCTTCTCTGGCTTGAGCAGAGGCCAGGAAATTCCTTCATTCTCTGGTTTAAAACTGGCTTCTCTGGTTTAATACTGGCTTCTCTGGCTTGAGCCAAGGCCAGGAAATTTCTTCCTTCTCTGGTTTAAAACTGGCTTCTCTGGCTTTAAAACTGGCTTCTCTGGCTTGAGCAGAGGCCAGGAAATTTCTTCCTTCTCTGGTTTAAAACTGGCTTCTCTGGCTTTAAAACTGGCTTCTCTGGCTTGAGCAGAGGCCAGGAAATTCCTTCCTTCTCTGGTTTAAAACTGGCTTCTCTGGTTTAATACTGGCTTCTCTGGCTTGAGCCAAGGCCAGGAAATTTCTTCCTTCTCTGGTTTAAAACTGGCTTCTCTGGCTTTAAAACTGGCTTCTCTGGCTTGAGCAGAGGCCAGGAAATTCCTTCCTTCTCTGGTTTAAAACTGGCTTCTCTGGCTTGAGCAGAGGCCAGGAAATTCCTTCCTTCTCTGGTTTAAAACTGGCTTCTCTGGCTTCAGCTGAGGCCAGGAAATTTCTTCCTTCTCTGGTTTAAAACTGGCTTCTCTGGCTTTAAAACTGGCTTCTCTGGCTTGAGCAGAGGCCAGGAAATTCCTTCCTTCTCTGGTTTAAAACTGGCTTCTCTGGCTTCAGCTGAGGCCAGGAAATTTCTTCCTTCTCTGGTTTAAAATTGGCTTCTCTGGCTTTAAAACTGGCTTCTCTGGCTTGAGTAGAGGCCAGGAAATTCCTTCCTTCTCTGGTTTAAAACTGGCTTCTCTGGCTTGAGCAGAGGTCAGGAAATTCCTTTCTTCTCTGGTTTAAAACTGGCTTCTCTGGCTTCAGCTGAGGCCAGGAAATTTCTTCCTTCTCTGGTTTAAAATTGGCTTCTCTGGCTTTAAAACTGGCTTCTCTGACTTGAGCCAAGGCCAGGAAATTCCTTCATTCTCTGGTTTAAAACTGGCTTCTCTGGCTTGAGCAGAGGCCAGGAAATTCCTTCCTTCTCTGGTTTAAAACTGGCTTCTCGTGCTTGAGCCGAGGCCAGGAAATTCCTTCCTTCTCTGGTTTAAAACTGGCCTCTCTGGCTTGACCAGAGGTCAGGAAATTCCTTCCTTCTCTGGTTTAAAACTGGCTTCTCTGGCTTGAGCTGAGGCCAGGAAATTCCTTCCTTCTCTGGTTTAAAACTGGCTTCTCTGGGTTGAGCTGAGGCCAGGAAATTCCTTCCTTCTCTGGTTTAAAACTGGCTTCTCTGGCTTGAGCCGAGGCCAGGAAATTCCTTCCTTTTCTGGTTTAACACTGGCTTTTCTGTCTTGAGCTGAGGCCAGGGACCAGAAGCGGGCAAAAGCGGAATCATTTCCAACTCACTTCATGAGTCGTAACAAAAATGGCGGAATAAGCTTTGGAAGGGCAAAGAGACTTCCGGTTTTCTTAAAAACTTCAAAAAGGTATTTTTTCCGACTTTATTCCGTATTATGGAGATTCCAGTGGTATCTATCTAACCATGTCTAATATGCACAAGAGGAGGTCCACTGTTATCCTGCTAATATTACAGTCGCACAGTTAGTGTTTACTTTGGCAGTATTGTCAAAGCCCACCATTGCTTCAATCAGCTCTTCTTTCATGCAGTGAAGGGACCCCGAAGAGCACTTTAGTCCGTCATCTCAGTTAACAGGCAAACGCCCTGGGAACCCAACAACTTAAGACACGAGGATCAGTCTTTCATTCCAGGCCACCGCCCAGGGATTTCGCAGCCTAGGTTTGAAATGGATGCTTGAAATATGCAAAGGGAGTCGGCACAAAGTGTCCATCCGAGAGATGCTTCGGCCCCTTTGGGACAGCAGTGACCGATGCACTGTCTATTGCATGTGTCATCTTTAATGGACTGGAAACCAAAGGATCCACAAGAAGGAGACAGATGTGAGCTTCGGCATGTCCTGGAGCTATCTCTCCCACTCTCGGAGTGAAAGGGAAACCAGCGGGTCTGACAAAACCCATTTACGGATGCGTTTGCACAAGCTCTTCACCCTCCAAGGAAAAAGTAGTGACAACCAAGTGAAGAAAATACTAGGGCTGGGCAATTCGTTTCATTAATTCGTAATTCGTTAAAAAATTCATTAATTTTTGAATTACGAAACGATTACAAAACTTTTTTTTAACCTGGAAGTGTTTTTAAATATCGAAACGGCAGGCGCCAAAAATTTTTGTATTTCCGTCCATTTCGGAAATACGTAAGATGGCCCCCTGCCGATGCTTGCTGGGAGCTCTCCTCTCTCGGCGCCGGCTGAGCAAGCGAGCGAGAGGGCGAGCGAGAGGGGCGAGCGAGAGATGACTACTACCTGTCATCTCTCTCACACACACCTCTCACTTTCTCTGCCATCTCTCTCTCGCTCTGTCTACCTACCTATTGTCTCTCACTTTCTCTCTCTATCATCTCTCTCAGGATCTAAATAACTATAACACAGCTAACCCAGGCATGGGCAAACTTCCTTCAGCCCTCCGAGTGTTTTGGACTTCAACTCCCACAATTAAGCAGCTGAGGGGGAACAGGAAGGGGTCTGAGGTTGTTAGGAATTGTGGGAGTTGAAGTCCAAAACACCTGGAGGGCCCAAGTTTGCCCATGCCTGAGCTAACTAGAGTCATAGCATTGAGCTACGTTGTTTGGGGAGGCACCCACTCTCTTTGGAAGAGAAGGCGAAAGTCCTTGTCAAACTACAACTCCCAGGAGTCTGTAGCATTGAGTCATGTAGAACTCCTTTCGTTCTTCAGTGGAGATGCATGAAAGCGGTGATGGCAGCTCTTCTGAGAGGGGCGGGCGAGCGAGCGGCGAGCGAGAGGGGCGGGCGAGCGAGCGGCGAGCGAGAGGGGCGAGCGAGCGGCGAGCGAGCGGCGAGCGAGAGGGCCCGCCAGAGTGAGTGCCTGCCTTCCCTCCTTAATAATAATTTTAATTTCTCCTCCCTATTCTACTAAATTAATAATTAAATTAAAAAAATATTGAAAAAATATTGAAAAAAAAAAGGGCGCCATCTTTACAAAATGTTTTGTAAATATTTACGAAATTTCGTAAATACCGAACTTTTTTTTTGGAAAATTTTGTAATTATTTTAAATATCGAAACAAAAAAAACCCCCCAATTACAAATCGATTTTAGAAACAAATTTTTGCGTTGTTACCCAGGCCTAGTAGTGACAACCAAGTGAAGAAAATACTAGACTTGTAGCTATTTTCAGAGCAAAGTCCAAGTTGTTAGACATCTGCCAATGTAATTTTAGGACAATTCCCCCTCCGCCCTCCGACCATGCCCAGATGTTTGCTATTTCTTTTTCTTCTTGATAACTTTCATGGTGGTGTCTGCTTTACCCAAGTGAATGGATACTAAGCTTGTGCAATCTAGATACACCTTGACCTGTTTTGTGTCCCAGCTTTCGGTGGGGTACCTATCCATTCTTTTTGGGAGCCTCCCAAATTCAGAAGGGTAGATATTAGGCTTTATTTATTTATCGTGTCATCAGCAACCATACCATTGTATTACAATTCTAACAGAGCAAAACAAACACACAGATTAAAAAGAAAAGAAAAAGAAAACACAGATTTTGCAAATTTGGTAGTTGGTTAAATGTCCTTTGACCAGTATCTGACCACTTGGAGTGCCTCCGGTGTTGCTGCAAGAAGGTCCTCCATCATGCATGTGGCAGGGCTCAGGGTGCATTGCAGCAGGTGGCCAGTGGTTTGTTCTTCTCCGCACTCGCATGCCGAGGATTCCACCCTGTAGCCCCATTTCTTGAGGTTGGTTCTGCATCTCGTGGTGCCAGAGCGCAGTCTGTTCAGCGCCTTCCAAGTTGCCCAGTCTTCTGAGTGCCCAGCGGGGAGTCTCTCATTTGGTATCAGCCATTGGTTGAGGTTCTGGGTTTGAGCCTGCCACTTTTGGACTCTCGCTTGCTGAGGTGTTCCAGCAAGTGTCTCTGTAGATCTTAGAAAACTATGTCTGGATTTAAGTCGTTGACGTGCTGGCTGATACCCAAACAAGGGATGAGCTGGAGATGTCTTTGCCTTGGTCCTTTCACTATTGGCTGCTACTTCCCGGCGGATGTCAGGTGGTGCAATACCGGCTAGACAGTGTAATTTCTCCAGTGGTGTGGGGCGCAGACACCCTGTGATTATTATTATTATTATTATTATTATTAACTTTATTTGTACCCCGCTAGCATCTCCCGAAGGACTCGATGCGGCTTACACGGGCCGAAGCCACAAAACACAATACAATAGAAAACATAACACAGCAATAAACAAAGCAAATCAAACAATTAAGCAAAATAACCACAATGACAATACATCAAGACACTATTAAAACTGGTTCGGCCAGCGCAATGGGGTACAGGGTTAAAAGTGCTGAGATGGCAGGAGGAACGTAGGATTAAAAGTGCGGTGTGCAGCAGCATTAGTTGTGCTAAAGTGCATCTAGGACTTGGGATGGGGATTCCTAATCTGCGAAGGCACATCGGAACAGCCAAGTTTTTAGGTTCCTTCTGAAAACTGCCAGAGTAGGGGCCTGACGAAGCTCTTTTGGAAGGGCATTCCAAAGTCGGGGGGCCGCCACAGAGAAGGCCCTGTCCCGCGTCCCCACCAAGCGCGCTTGCGACGTAGGTGGGATAACGAGCAGGGCCTCCCCAGATGACCGGAGCGAGCGTGTGGGTTCGTAGATGGAAATGCGGTCACGCAGGTAGGGTGGTCCCAAACCGTTCAGGGCTTTGTAGGTGAGCACCTGCACCTTGAATTGGGCTCGGAAAATAAATGGCAGCCAGTGGAGCTCCTTGAACAAGAGGGTTGACCTCTCTTGATAATGAGCTCCAGTTAGCATCCTGGCTGCTGCCCGCTGGACCAATTGTAGTTTCCGAGCCGTCTTCAAGGGCAGCCCCACGTAGAGCGCATTGCAGTAATCCATTCTAGAGGTGACCAAGGCGTGATAATGCGGCATGTCTCATTAAGAGCCACATCCACTGTTTTAGTGTGGTGAGATGTGTTCCACACTGGGCATGCATACTCAGCAGCAGAGTAGCATAGCGCAAGGGTGGATGTCTTCACTGTGTCTGGTTGTGATGCCCAGGTTGTGCCAGTCAGCTTTCGTATGATGTTGTTTCTAGCGCCCACTTTTTGCTTTATGTTCAGGCAGTGCTTCTTGTAGGTCAGAGAACGGTCCAAAGTGACTCCCAGGTATTTGGGTGTGCTGCAATGCTCCAGTGGGATTCCTTCCCAGGTAATAATCCTCAGAGCTCGGGATGCTTGTCTGTTCTTGAGATGGAAAGCACATGTCTGTGTTTTATATGGATTAGGGATCAATTGGTTTTCCCTGTAATAGGCAGTAAGAGCACCTAGAGCTTCGGAGAGCTTCTGTTCAACCATCTCAAAGCTCCCTGCAACCAGAAACCAATCATTGATATATATATATTCTGTTCGTCGTGGGAGTTCTGTGTGCCATATTTGGTTCAATTCCATCATTGGTGGAGTTCAGAATGCTCTTTGATTGTAGGTGAACTATACATCCCAGTAACTACAACTCGCATATGTCAAGGTCTATTTCCCCCCAAGAGCGCCCCTGGGCAACTATATGGCAAATGCTTACTTTGCATAGTGGGTTGAGCCGCCCCTGGATGCATCTTCATAATTGACCGTGCTCTCCAAGGAACTACAAAAGAGTGCTTCAGCGAAGCCTCGGCACATTTTGTTTTCCGACAAGAAACTTTCTGCTAAGCTATTTGTAACACAATATTTATATATAACAGTGTATTACAAGGCAAGCCTTCTCCTGCGGTAATATGGTCTCAGGAGGAGGCCTCCCAGCTTCCTTACCCCGTTCCCTCTGGTTCTTTCTATTATGCCAATTTTAATACAACTTCTTACCATTTAGCATCTGATATTCTGATAATTATCTTCCCAAAGCTAATCCTTCTGCCATGCGGGAATACGACATGGGAGTCTTCAAATAGTCATTATTTATAGCAGGTTCCTTCGTTCAACCCCAAGCAATTGTTATTTATAATTTGCGGAGGGGAGAAGCTGGATCAGTGATTTCTCAAGTATAATCCATTAGACTCTTGTATGTTTTCATCTGATAGGATCCTGCTAATTATACTCTGTGGCTTTGATAGGCGTCTAAGAAGGGGTCTTTACGTTCCGACAGATACAGTAGAGTTGCCTCAAAGTGTCTCCCACAGAAAAGCCTCTAAAGCTAATTCGGAAGCTCCTGGGGTAGGGACTGTATTCAGTCACCACCTTACAATAAGAAGGTAGATATACAGAAAGTGAACAGAACTAACAATAGCTCCATCTCTACTTCTGGGGAGCTTCTGAGGAAGGCCAAGTGAAGCAAAGAACTTGTGATGTACAGGGATGCGGTTGGGTAAGAGCAAAGGTCCTCTAGAAATTCTCTGTCCCATTTTTCAGTTGAGAACATGGGAGAGCAATTTCACATGATTTCTCAAGGAACAGAGAAGGGATCAGTGAATTGCCCCAGGGATCAGTCCTGGGTCCAGTGCCGTGGATCCCAACCTTTTTTTTTACTAGGGACCACCTTGACCAAGGACCACTTTGACCAGGGACCACTTTGACCAGGAACCGCCTTGACCAGAGACCATTTTGACCAGGGACCACTTTGACGAGGGACCACTTTGATCAGAGACCACTTTGACCAGGAACCACTTTGACCAGGGACCACTTTGACCAAGGACCACTTTGACGAGGACCACTTTGACAAGGGACCACTTTGACCAGGGACCACTTTGACCAGGGACCACTTTGACCAGGGACCACTTTGACCAGGGACCACTTTGACGAGGGACCACTTTGATCAGAGACCACTTTGACCAGGAACCACTTTGACCAGGGACCACTTTGACCAAGGACCACTTTGACGAGGACCACTTTGACAAGGGACCACTTTGACCAGGGACCACTTTGACCAGGGACCACTTTGACCAGGGACCACTTTGACCAGGGACCACTTTGACGAGGGACCACTTTGATCAGAGACCACTTTGACCAGGAACCACTTTGACCAGGGACCACTTTGACCAAGGACCACTTTGACGAGGACCACTTTGACAAGGGACCACTTTGACCAGGGACCACTTTGACCAGGGGCTACTTTGACCAGGGACCACTTGACCAGGGACCACTTTGACCAGGGACCACTTTGACCAGGGACCACTTTGACCAGGGACCACTTGACCAGGGACCACTTTGACCAGGGACCACTTTGACTAGGGACCACTTTGACCAGGGACCACTTTGACCAGGAACCACTTTGACCAGGGACCACTTTGACCAGGGGCTACTTTGATCAGGGACCAGTTGACCAGGGACCACTTGACCAGGGACCACTTGACCAGGGACCACTTTGACCAGGGAACAATTAACCAGGGACCAATTAACCAGGGACCAATTGGACCAGGGAACACTTTGACCAGAGACAACTTGACCAGGGACCACTTGACCAGGGACCAAAGGTGGAGGCAGTACTTCTTTTGCTAAGGCTTCCTACCAAAATGGAACTGTGGAGGAGAGTCTACTGAACAAGCCAGTACCTGCCGCATACCAGTACTGCTATCTGTCAAGGAGTTACGAAGGTGGAGGCATTACTTTTCATTCAACCCTTGTATTTCTGTTTATTCAAAAATTAAATGGAGGTGTCAGTGCCCAGCTCATTGATTTTGCGCTCTCTAACGAATACTGTTGTATCAGCAAATGCCTCTCCCTTGGTTTCCTCGGCTGCATCTTGCCACAAGAATCCGGCAATCGCTCACAGTATAAAAATCATCCGAACGCACAAACACACAAGTCACAAAAGTGCTAGCGAGGCAGTTTGGTGGCCGCTCGTGGGGTAAGTAAGCGCAAAGCTCCCCGAGCGAAAGCGAATATGGGAAAGGCAGAGTGCGCCACGGAGCCCGGTCTTCTCCCCATGCGGTGGGCATGAACGTATTGAACCATGCGCCTTGAATAATTGCCCTTCCTTCACCACATGGAGGTGAAAAGGGTACATTCGACATTTGCAACCCGCAAATGGCACCTGACATCTCTTAGAAGTGAAAGGCTGTTTGGAGTATATGTTTTTTTATGGCCGAGCATAAATCTTTAAAATTATAAATCAATAAATAGTTAATTCCGCAATAGGAATCGTCTAAATATTTCATGAGTCATATGCAGAGTGGCTATCAGGAGGGTGAAGGCCTTCTCCGCAAAGTGCCGGGCACCAACTGTTGCCCCAAACTCTCAAATAAGGATCGATTTGAACCACGAGCACTCACTATATTGTGACGGGGAACGTGAAGGCAACCGTAGAGGACACAGTATCAGCCATGGGTTGAGGTTCCGGGGTTTAGTCTGCCACTTTTGGACTCTCACTTGCTGAGGTGAGTCATTCAGTATCAGCCATGGGTTGAGGTTCTGGAGTTTAGTCTGCCACTTTTGGACTCTCACTTGCTGACTTGAGTCATTCAGTATCAGCCATGGGTTGAGGTTCCGGGGTTTAGTCTGCCACTTTTGGACTCTCACTTGCTGAGGTGAGTCATTCAGTATCAGCCATGGGTTGAGGTTCTGGAGTTTAGTCTGCCACTTTTGGACTCTCACTTCCTGACTTGAGTCATTCAGTATCAGCCATGGATTGAGGTTCCGGAGTTTAGCCTGCCACTTTTGGACTCTCACTTGCTGAGGTGAGTCATTCAGTATCAGCCATGGGTTGAGGTTCTGGAGTTTAGTCTGCCACTTTTGGACTCTCACTTCCTGACTTGAGTCATTCAGTATCAGCCATGGGTTGAGGTTCCGGGGTTTAGTCTGCCACTTTTGGACTCTCACTTGCTGAGGTGAGTCATTCAGTATCAGCCATGGGTTGAGGTTCTGGAGTTTAGTCTGCCACTTTTGGACTCTCACTTGCTGACTAGAGTCTCTCATTCAGAATCAGTCATGGATTGAGGTTCCGGGGTTTAGTCTGCCACTTTTGGACTCTCACTTGCTGAGGTGAGTCATTCAGTATCAGCCATGGGTTGAGGTTCTGGAGTTTAGTCTGCCACTTTTGGACTCTCACTTCCTGACTTGAGTCATTCAGTATCAGCCATGGATTGAGGTTCCGGAGTTTAGCCTGCCACTTTTGGACTCTCACTTGCTGAGGTGAGTCATTCAGTATCAGCCATGGGTTGAGGTTCTGGAGTTTAGTCTGCCACTTTTGGACTCTCACTTCCTGACTTGAGTCATTCAGTATCAGCCATGGGTTGAGGTTCTGGAGTTTAGTCTGCCACTTTTGGACTCTCACTTCCTGACTTGAGTCATTCAGTATCAGCCATGGGTTGAGGTTCCGGGATTTAGCCTGCCATTTTTGGACTCTCACTTGCTGAGGTGAGTCATTCAGTATCAGCCATGGGTTGAGGTTCTGGAGTTTAGTCTGCCACTTTTGGACTCTCACTTGCTGACTAGAGTCTCTCATTCAGAATCAGTCATGGATTGAGGTTCCGGGGTTTAGCCTGCCATTTTTGGACTCTCACTTGCTGAGGTGAGTCATTCAGTATCAGCCATGGGTTGAGGTTCTGCAGTTTAGTCTGCCACTTTTGGACTCTCACTTCCTGACTTGAGTCATTCAGTATCAGCCATGGATTGAGGTTCCGGGATTTAGCCTGCCACTTTTGGACTCTCACTTGCTGAGGTGAGTCATTCAGTATCAGCCATGGGTTGAGGTTCTGGAGTTTAGTCTGCCACATTTGGACTCTCATTGACTGTTTAGGTTGTACTCGTTTGAATCGAAGCCCGTTTCTGGGCATCGGCTATCTTCAAGGCAGAGCATGCTTGTATCCACTCTCCTTGCCCAATTGATGTTGTGCCATCCTTCAAAGTTGACCCAAGGTTGGGCAAAATTCCCTTTGCCCTCTCTCCCTAATGGTTGTAGAGGAAGATATGTGCAACCACATTTGTGTTAATGTGCTTAAGGGGGCACGACATGAATTTATGGCTCTCTAGAGCATTCCTCCTTTACCTGGATTCATTAGTTGATTCCTTACGTATAGCAATGAACTTCCTTGGGAGCATCACTAGATGTTCACCTCAGCAAGCGAGAGTCCAAAAGTGGCAGGCGAAAACCTGGAACCTCAACCCATGGCTGATGCTGAATGACTCACCTCAGCAAGTGAGAGTCAAAACCCAGGACCTCAACCCATGGCTGATACTGAATGACTCACCTCAGCAAGTGAGAGTCCAAAAGTGGCAGACTAAACCCCAGAACCTCAACCCATGGCTGATACTGAATGGCTCACCTCAGCAAGCGAGAGTCCAAAAGTGGCAGGCGAAAACCTGGAACCTCAACCCATGGCTGATGCTGAATGACTCACCTCAGCAAGTGAGAGTCAAAACCCAGGACCTCAACCCATGGCTGATACTGAATGACTCACCTCAGCAAGTGAGAGTCCAAAAGTGGCAGGCTAAACCCCAGAACCTCAACCCATGGCTGATACTGAATGGCTCACCTCAGCAAGTGAGAGTCCAAAAGTGGCGGACTAAACCCCAGAACCTCAACCCATGGCTGATACTGAATGGCTCACCTCAGCAAGTGAGAGTCCAAAAGTGGCAGACTAAACTCCGGAACCTCAACCCATGGCTGATACTGAATGGCTCACCTCAGCAAGTGAGAGTCCAAAAGTGGCAGACTAAACTCCGGAACCTCAACCCATGGCTGATACTGAATGGCTCACCTCAGCAAGTGAGAGTCCAAAAGTGGCAGACTAAACCCCTATTTCAACCTATTGGACCTACGGAACGCGAAACACTGACCATGAGATTGTTTACTGTTGTGCTATGGTGCTATATATTGATGTTTTTAATCTGTTAATTATTTAATTACTGTTTTTATATCTGTATGTATTTGTATAAGGGCATCGAATTGTGCCTTCTTTGTAAGCCGCCCTGAGTCCCCCCTCGGGGGTGAGAAGGGCGGGGTATAAGTAGCAGAAATAAATAAATAAATAAATAAATAACCCCAGAACCTCAACCCATGGCTGATACTGAATGACTCACCTCAGCAAGTGAGAGTCCAAAAGTGGCAGACTAAACCCCAGAACCTCAACCCATGGCTGATACTGAATGGCTCACATCAGCAAGTGAGAGTCCAAAAGTGGCAGACTAAACCCCAGAACCTCAACCCATGGCTGATACACGGCCAAACAGCCCGAAAAAACGTACAACAACCAATTTTGTGCAATATTTTCCAATAGTTGAGTCCATGGGCATAGAATCTATGGCTAAGGAGGGTCGGTTGTAGATACATAGTGCCTCATATTGGTGGTATCATTCTCTATCCCACCAATCTGCTTGTCTGATTTGCAGAGAAAGCTATTGCCACGTCTCCCTTTTTCAAGCCAAACACAGTTTCATTGATATTCTGCGCTTGCCGGTCTGCGTGCTTCTCGGAGAGCTCTCCCCGAGTGTCCCCAGCTCCAACCGATGACAGATACTGTAACGATGACAGTAGATTAATATCTCTTTAATCAGCTCAAATGAACACGACACACGTGGGTGACAGTTCAATTTCCAGATAACAGATTGTGACTATCAAAACCCAGCCATTTCAGTCGTCCTTTTTTATGATTATTATTCTTGGCAGAGATAATAGGGCTCCGAGAGGACCCGAGGTCCCATCAGGTACCCATTAAATAAATCTTGTAACACATAGGCGTTACTCTTCCACCTGTCGTGGGCTCACGCTGCCTGGCAAATTAAATGAGGGCTGACATGCAGAATGTGTCGGCGTCGTTGTCACTTGGCTGCCGGCCGCAGCTCGAATGTATTCCAGGCAGGAGAAAACGCCTCGGGCCTTTTCCCCCCTCTTGTTGGTGTTTCGCTCAGCGGCTTCTCGCCGAAATTAAGTCTGGGCATCGCATGTCTCTTTTGAGCCATTCTCAGGAGAGCGAAGGACAGAATAGCTGAGCTCTTTCTTTTAGGCCTGGGTAACAACGCAAAAATTTGTTTCTAAAATCGATTTGTAATTGGGGGTTTTTTGTTTTGTTTCGATATTTAAAATAATTACAAAACTTTCCCAAAAAAAAAGTTTCGGTATTTACGAAATTTCGTAAATATTTACAAAACGTTTTGTAAAGATGGCGCCCTTTTTTTTTTCAATATTTTTAAAATATTTTTTAAATTTAATTATTAATTTAGTAGAATAGGGATTAATTATTATTAATTATTATTAAGGAGGGAAGGCAGGCACTCACTCTGGCGGGCCCTCTCGCTCGCCGCTCGCTATTATTATTAATAGGCAATGCTAAGCAAGCTGGCCAATTGCAACATTCAGGCAGGAAGCAGCCAGACCATGAAGCTGCAAGGCCATTCGATGCTCATCAAGCTGGCCAGCTGCAACATTCACGCTTGCCTCCAGCAGACAAGAGTTCTTCCTCCCACCCTGAACATTATTCCACAGATATATCAGTTTCCAACAGACCACACAACCTCTGAGGATGCCTGCCATAGATGTGGGTGAAATGTCAGGAGAGAGTGCTTCCGCCCTCTCGCTCGCCGCTCTCTCGCCCCTCTCGCTCGCCGCTCTCTCGCCCCTCTCGCTCGCCGCTCGCTATTATTATTAATAGGCAATGCTAAGCCAGCTGGCCAATTGCAACATTCAGGCAGGAAGCAGCCAGACCATGAAGCTGCAAGGCCATTCGATGCTCATCAAGCTGGCCAGCTGCAACATTCACACTTGCCTCCAGCAGACAAGAGTTCTTCCTCCCACCCTGAACATTATTCCACAGATATATCAGTTTCCAATAGACCTCACAACCTCTGAGGATGCCTGCCATAGATGTGGGTGAAATGTCAGGAGAGAGTGCTTCCGCCCCTCTCGCTCGCCGCTCGCTCGCCCCTCTCGCTCGCCGCTCGCTATTATTATTAATAGGCAATGCTAAGCCAGCTGGCCAATTGCAACATTCAGGCAGGAAGCAGCCAGACCATGAAGCTGCAAGGCCATTCGATGCTCATCAAGCTGGCCAGCTGCAACATTCACGCTTGCCTCCAGCAGACAAGAGTTCTTCCTCCCACCCTGAACATTATTCCACAGATATATCAACCCCACTTGCCTAGTTTCCAACAGACCTCACAACCTCTGAGGATGCCTGCCATAGATGTGGGTGAAATGTCAGGAGAGAGTGCTTCCGCCCTCTCGCTCGCCGCTCTCTCGCCCCTCTCGCTCGCCGCTCGCTCGCCCCTCTCGCTCGCCGCTCGCTATAATTATTAATAGGCAATGCTAAGCAAGCTGGCCAATTGCAACATTCAGGCAGGAAGCAACCAGACCATGAAGCTGCAAGGCCATTCGATGCTCATCAAGCTGGCCAGCTGCAACATTCACGCTTGCCTCCAGCAGACAAGAGTTCTTCCTCCCACCCTGAACATTATTCCACAGATATATCAGTTTCCAACAGACCTCACAACCTCTGAGGATGCCTGCCATAGATGTGGGTGAAATGTCAGGAGAGAGTGCTTCCGCCCCTCTCGCTCGCCGCTCGCTCACCCCTCTCGCTCGCCGCTCGCTATTATTATTAATAGGCAATGCTAAGCCAGCTGGCCAATTGCAACATTCAGGCAGGAAGCAGCCAGACCATGAAGCTGCAAGGCCATTCGATGCTCATCAAGCTGGCCAGCTGCAACATTCACGCTTGCCTCCAGCAGACAAGAGTTCTTCCTCCCACCCTGAACATTATTCCACAGATATATCAACCCCACTTGCCTAGTTTCCAACAGACCTCACAACCTCTGAGGATGCCTGCCATAGATGTGGGTGAAATGTCAGGAGAGAGTGCTTCCATCCCTCTCGCTCGCCGCTCGCTCGCCCCTCTCGCTCGCCCCTCTCAGCAAGCATCGGCAGGCGGCCATCTTACGTATTTCCTAAATGGACGGAAATACAAAAATTTTTGGCGCCTGCCGTTTCGATATTTAAAAACACTTCCAGGTTAAAAAAAATGTTTTGTAATCGTTTCGTAATTCAAAAATTAACGAATTTTTTTAACGAATTACGAATTAACGAAACGAATTGACCAGCCCTACTTTCTTTGGAGCCAGAAAAAAAAAATATTCGGTATACATGAAAGGAAAATAGAAAGTCGTCCCCAAAGAAATTTGGCTAACCGAAAGAATATTATCAAGTAGGACAGTGTTTCTCAACCTGGGGGTCGGGACCCCTAGCGGGGTCGCAAGGGGGTTTCAGAGGGGTCGCCAAAGACCATCAGAAAAAAACGGATTTCTGATGGTCTTAGGAACCCCTTTGGCAGACAAGACTGAAGATATGTCTGCCTGCCCTTCTCTTCCTTTTTGGTGTTGGTGAACTACAACTCCCAGAATTCAAAAACAGCCCCCCCAACCCCACCAGTATTCAGTGTTGGCCATGTAGGTAGTGTGCCAAGTTTGGTAAGGATTCATTGTGGGGTCCGTTCAGATTGCTCTTTGATTGTAGGTGAACTATAAAGTCCACCAACTACAACTTCCAAAGGTCCAGGTCTACTTTTCCCCAAACTTCAGCAGTGTTCACAACTGGGCATATTGAGAATTTGTGACCAGTTTGGTCCAGCTTCATCATTGTTTGAGTCCACAGTGCTCTCTGGATGCAGGTGAACTACAACTCCCAAACTCAAGGTCAATGACCACCAAACCCTTTTCTGTTGGTCATGGGAGTTCTGTGTGCCAAGTTTGGTTCAATTCCATCGTTGATGGAGTTCAGAATGCTCTTTGGTTGTAGATGAACTATAAATCCCAGCAACTACAAGTCCCAAATGACAAAATCAATCCCCCCGCCAACCCCACCAGTATTCAAATTTGGGCATATCAGGTATTTCTACTTCTGCTTCATTGACTCTTCTAAAGCCTTTGACTGTGTGGATCATCATAAATGGTGGCAAGTTCTTGCTGGGATGGGCATCCCAAGCCCCCTTCCCTCTCTCCTGAGGAATCTGTACAAGGACCAAGTAGCCACAGTCAGAACTGACCACGGAACAACAGACGGGTTCCAGATTGGGAAAGGCGTCCGGCAAGGCTGCATCCTCTCACCCAACCTTTTTAACTTGTATGCAGAACACATCATGCGAGGATGTGCGGGGCTTGCGGAATGCAAGGCTGGGGTGAAAATGGCTGGAAGAAACAGATATGCAGATGACACCACTCTGATGGCCGAAAGCGAGGAGGAGCTGAGGAGCCTCCTAATCAAGGTGAAAGAAGAAAGCGCAAAAGCCGGGTTGCAGCTAAACGTCAAAAAAACCAAGATTATGGCAACAAGAATGATTGACAACTGGGAAATAGAGGGAGAAATCATGGAGACCGTGACAGACTTTGTATTTCTAGGTGCAAAGATGACCTCAGATGCAGACTGTGGCCAGGAAATCAGAAGACGCTTCCTTCTTGGGAGGAGAGCAATGTCCAGTCTCGATAAAATAGTCAAGAGTAGAGACATCAGACTGGCAACCAAGATCCATTGCATAGTCAAAGTCATGGTCTTCCCTGTAGTCACCGACGGATGTGAGAGCTGGACCTTAGGGAAGACTGAGCGAAGGAAGAGAGATGCTTTTGAGCTGTGGTGTTGGAGGAAAGTGCTGAGAGTGACTTGGACTGCGAGAAGATCCAACCAGTCCATCCTCCAGGAAATAAAGCCCGGCTGCTCACTGGAAGGAAGGAGACTAGAGACAAAGTTGAAGTCCTTTGGCCACATCATGAGTAGACAGCAAAGCCTAGAGAAGACAATGATGCTGGGGAAAGTGGAAGGCAAAAGGAAGAGGGGCCGACCAAGGGCATCCTTGAAATGACTGGACTGACCTTGAAGGAGCTGGGGGTGGTGACGGCCGACAGGGAGCTCTGGCGTGGGCTGGTCCATGAGGTCACCAAGAGTCAGAGACGACTGAACGAATGAACAACAACAAAGAGGTGGAATTCGATATGGATGTTACAGAATTCCTTGGAAAAATTCCAATAGGGTTCTGCTTTCGGGGTAAAACTTGACTCGTTTTGTGTTGCAGTTTTCAGTGGGGTCCTTATTCGGTTTTTTGGGAGCCTCCCAAAATCAGGAGAGCAGGTATCTGTCCTGGCCCGGACTACCTGATGACGTGAAGGGGATTCTTGGGGCTGTGAAAGCGACCACTTGCGCTCTGGATCCTTGCCCTTCCTGGTTAGTTAAACAGCCCAGAGAGGGGTTGTTCGAACTGTTTGTTGTGATAATAAATGCTTCCTTGGGCCAGGGGAAATTTCCATCTTGCCTTGAGCAAGCGGTGGTAAAACCTCTGCTGAATGTGGCGGCAAAAAAAGCCAATGGGATTTTGGCCTGCATCAATAGGAGCATCGTGTCTAGATCTAGGGAAGTAATGCTACCCCTCTATTCTGCTTTGGTTAGACCACACCTGGAATATTGTGTCCAATTCTGGGCACCACAATTCAGAAGAGATATTGACAAGCTGGAATGTGTCCAGAGGAGGGCGACTAAAATGATCAAGGGTCTGGAGAACAAGCCCTATGAGGAGCGGCTTAGGGAACTGGGCATGTTTAGCCTGAAGAAGAGAAGGCTGAGAGGAGATATGATAGCCATGTATAAATATGTGAGAGGAAGCCACAGGGAGGAGGGAGAAAGCTTGTTTTCTGCTTCCTTGGAGACTAGGACGCGGAACAATGGCTTCAAACTACAAGAGAGGAGATTCCACCTGAACATGAGGAAGAACTTCCTGACTGTGAGAGCTGTTCAGCAGTGGAACTTTCTGCCCTGGAGTGTGGTGGAGGCTCCTTCTTTGGAAGCTTTTAAGCAGAGGCTGGATGGTCATTTGTCAGGGGTGATTTGAATGCAATATTCCTGCTTCTTGGCAGGGGGAAGTCCAGTGTGTGTGCCCAGAATTGGACACAATATTCCAGATGTGGTCTAACCAAAGCAGAATAGAGGGGTAGCATTACTTCCTTAGATCTAGACACTATGCTCCTATTGATGCAGGCCAAAATCTCATTGGCTTTTTTTGCTGCCACATCACATTGTTGGCTCATGTTTAACTTGTTGTCCACGAGGACTCCAAGATCTTTTTCACACGTACTGCTCTCGAGCCAGGCATTGTCCCCCATTCTGTATCTTTGCATTTCATTTTTTCTGCCAAAGTGGAGTATCTTACATTTGTCACTGTTGAACTTCATTTTGTTAGTTTTGGCCCATCTCTCTAATCTGTCAAGATCGTTTTGTATTCTGCTCCTATCCTCTGGAGTATTGGCTCTCCCAATTTGGTGTCGTCCGCAAACTTGATGATCATGCTTTCTAACCCTTCATCTAAGTCATTAATAAAGATGTTGAACAGGACCGGGCCCAGGACAGAACCCTGCGGCACTCCACTTGTCACTTCTTTCCAAGATGAAGAGGAAGCATTAGTGAGCACTCTCTGTGTTCGTCCACTTAACCAATTACAGATCCACCTCACCGTAGTTTTGCCTCGCCCACATTGGACTAGTTTCCTTGCCAGAAGGTCATGGGGGACCTTGTCAAAGAAGACCTTACTGAAATCCAGGTACGCTACATCCACGGCATTCCTCGCATCTACCCAGCTTGTAACTCTATCGAAAAAAGAGATCAGATAAGTCTGGCATGACTTGTTTTTGATCAATCCATGTTGACTATTAGTGATGACCGCATTTGTTGTGGCCATTGTTCATCCCACATCTTGTGTGAGCGTTCTTGGGTTGGCGGTGGGAGGTGTATTGCACTTGCACACGCAACAACCAGGTTGCTGAACGGCATTTTGAAGCGGCCCTAGCAAGTGAAAGGGACATTTTTGTAAAGCACCGACTGCTAAAATATTCACAGAAACAACTAAAAGCCAAGGCAATGGATGTTGGCAATCCAACGAGGAGACAAGTGCATTTTTAAAGAGTCGGAGGCTAGCATTAAAAGCGCATTAAATCCTCTGAATCTTGAGTTTCCTTTCCTGAGGCCGGGCTCCACTCCGGGCTCTTCCTTCAGTTTGTTTTTAAAAGCCCGGGTTGCGAGGACCTTTTTCATGGAAACGTTCCCGAGAGAAAACGGGCAATAAATGACCCCAATGAAGACATTAAAAGTTATCCATATGATTGTAATTATGAAGTCAAATTAGTTCAGCCGAGCATTCTGTCATGCCCGATTCTCGTTACCGCTCCTGCCATACGAGCGGCCTCCTTTTCCCATTTTTCACTTCTTATTACAGCCTTTGTCATAAAAAATAAGTCATCCCCGTTTCGAGTGAGCAATAAATTCTCCCAAATTGCGGCCTACGAATGTGTGCCGTTAATTGTGTGTGTGTCTCCCGCTCTCGCTTAATGAGCTGGTTAATTTCTAGCTTCTCCCCGCGGTTAAGTGAACGGAGGGTATTTACTAGCTGGTCCCAATCTTCAAGAAGGGAAAAAAGGACGACCCAAACAACTACCGTCCGGTCAGCCTCACGTCGATACCGGGCAAGATTCTGGAAAAGATTGTTAAGGAAGCGGTCTGCAAACACTTAGAAACAAATGCAGTCGTCGCTAAGAGTCAACATGGATTTATCAAAAACAAGTCATGCCAGACTCATCTGATCTCTTTCTTCGATAGAGCTACAATCTGGGTAGATGCGGGGAATGCCGTGGATGTAGCGTGTCTGGATTTCAGTAAGGCCTTCTTTGACAAGGTCCCCCATGACCTTCTGGCAAGGAAACTAGTCCAATGTGGGCTAGGCAAAACTACGGTGAGGTGGATCTGGAATTGGTTAAGTGGACGAACACAGAGAGTGCTCACTACTGCTTCCTCTTCATCTTGGAAAGAAGTGACAAGTGGAGTGCCGCAGGGTTCCGTCCTGGGCCCGGTCCTGTTCAACATCTTTATTAATGACTTAGATGAAGGGCTAGAAGGCATGATCATCAAGTTTGCAGACGACACCAAATTGGGAGGGATAGCCAATAGTCCAGAGGACAGGAGCAGGATTCAAAACGATCTTGATAGATTAGAGAGATGGGCCAAAACTAACAAAATGGAGTTCAACAGTGACAAATGCAAGATACTCCACTTTGGCAGAAAAAATGAAATGCAAAGATACAGAATGGGGGACAATGCCTGGCTCGAGAGCAGTACGTGTGAAAAAGATCTTGGAGTCCTCGTGGACAACAAGTTAAACATGAGCCAGGAATGTGATGTGGCGGCAAAAAAAGCCAATGGGATTTTGGCCTGCATCAAGAGGAGCATAGTGTCTAGATCTAAGGAAGTCATGCTCCCCATGCTCTATTCTGCTTTGGTTAGACCACATCTGGAATATTGTGTCCAATTCTGGGCACCACAATTCAAGAGAGATATTGACAAGCTGGAATGTGTCCAGAGGAGGGCGACTAAAATGATCAAGGGTCTGGAGAACAAGCCCTATGAGGAGCGGCTTAGGGAACTGGGCATGTTTAGCCTGAAGAAGAGAAGGCTGAGAGGAGATATGATAGCCATGTATAAATATGTGAGAGGAAGCCACAGGGAGGAGGGAGCAAGCTTGTTTTCTGCTTCCTTGGAGACTAGGACGCGGAACAATGGCTTCAAACTACAAGAGAGGAGATTCCATCTGAACATTAGGAAGAACTTCTTGACTGTGAGAGCCGTTCAGCAGTGGAACTCTCTGCCCCGGAGTGTGGTGGAGGCTCCTTCTTTGGAAGCTTTTAAGCAGAGGCTGGATGGCCATTTGTCAGGGGTGATTTGAATGCAATATTCCTGCTTCTTGGCAGAATGGGGTTGGACTGGATGGCCCATGAGGTCTCTTCCAACTCTTTGATTCTATGATTCTATGATTCTATGATTCTATGAAAGCTTAACTCTACGTCTATGTCGTACCAAAGATCCTGCCCATTTCTGGATAATTCAAATCCGGAATGGAAAGTCCAGAAGACTGATGGACCGCTGTTCAATTTCTTAACCAATAAATACAGGGGTTGAATGAAAAGTAATGCCTCCACCTTCGTTACTTGGGTTTGGATAGGACTATTATTTATTTATTTATTTATTTGGAAGTTTTCTATACTGGCCTTCTCACCTCAACGAGGGACTCGGGTCGGCTTACAGCATATATGAAAGTACAATCATATATAAGTACAACAAAGTGCAAAGTCAATACATACTAAAATACATATTAAAATGGGATTTGTAGTACTTTCCAACCCTTCGATTCCCACAGACTACTGTGGTCCCCAACAAAGACCGATAAAGACCAAACTTAGCACACAGAGTCCCCATGACCCATTCTACATACTGGTGCACTTTCGAGGAGGACAGACCATGGATGATGGGACTTCCATCTCCCTACCAAAGACTGCTGCAACCCTCATCTAATGACCGATCGAGACCAAACTTGGCACACAGAGCCCCCTTGACCCACTCTGCATCCCGGTGCTGTTTGGAGGAGGATAGACCACAGATGATGGGACTTGTAGTACCTTCACTAACTTCCTGAGACCACTGCGAGCCATATAAATAACTGATATATATATATATATCAGTTATTTATTATTATTATATTTATTATATATATAATAAAAGTGAATGTTTGTTTGTTTGTATGTATGTATGCGGAGGGCGGAAGTGTATGTGGCAGCTTTCTGATTGGCTCTCACTTTCACAGGCCACAGAGACTTGCACGAGCGACGGACCAGGACCAACTTAGCACACATAACCCCCATGATGCATTTTACGTCCTGGTGCAGTTTGGGAGTGGACAGACAATGGATGATGGGATTTGTAGTACTTTCAAACCATTCGGTTCCTACAGACCACTGTGGTCCCCAACAAAGACCGATAAAGACCAAACTTGGCACACAGAGCCCCCATGACCCACTCTACGTCCTGCTGGAGGGTGGACCAAGGATGATGGGACTTGAAGTACCTCCATTCACTTGCAGAGACTGCTGCGATCCTCATCCAATGGTTGATCAAGACCAAACTTGGCAAACATAACCCCCATGACCCCCTTTATGTGCCCCCGAGGTTTGGGGGAGGCTGGACAATGGATGGGATTTGTAGTACTTTCCAACCCTTCGATTCCCACAGACTACTGTGGCCCCCAACAAAGACCGATAAAGACCAAACTTGGCACACAGAGCCCCCATGACCCATTCTACATACTGGTGCACTTTCCCCTTCGATTCCCACAGACTACTGTGGCCCCCAACAAAGACCGATAAAGAACAAACTTGGCACACAGAGCCCCCATGACCCACTCTACGTCCTACTGGAGGGTGGACCATGGATGATGGGACTTGAAGTACCTCCACTCACTTGCCAAGACTGCTGCGATCCTCACCCAATGACTGATCTAGACCAAACTTGGCAAACATAAACCTCATGTCCCCTTTATGTGCCCCCGAGGTTTGAGGGAGGCTGGACAATGGATGGGATTCGTAGTACTTTCCAACCCTTCGATTCCCACAGACTACTGTGGTCCCCAACAAAGACCGATAAAGATCAAACTTAGCACACAGAGTCCCCATGACCCATTCTACATATTGGTGCACTTTCGAGGAGGGCAGACCATGGATGATGGGACTTCCATCTCCCTACCAAAGACTGCTGCAACCCTCATCTAATGACCGATCAAGACCAAACTTGGCACACAGAGCCCCCTTGACCCACGCTGCATCCTGGTGCTATTTGGAGGGGGATGGACCACAGATGATGGGACTCGCAGTACCTTCACTAACTTCCTGAGACCACTGTGAGCCATATAAATAACTGATAAAGACCAAACTTGATACACAATGTCTATCCCAAATAACCCGGGCAGCGCCGGGTCCCCAAGCTAGTAGTACAATAAAGTACAATAAAACATCATCATCACAATTACCTAAGCCAAATCGTCAATCCAGTCATAGTCATAGTCATACTCGTAGTCACAGTTCATCACAGTTCACCACAGTGAGGAGGTTATAGGTTCAGTCCTCAAATGCCACATTCCAGAGCCAGGTCTTTAGTAATTTCCTGAACGTCAGGAGAGAGGGAGCAGATCTGATCTCTAGTGGGAGGGAGTTCCAAAGCCGGGGAGCCACTACCGAGAAGGCCCTGTCCCTCATCCCCACCAACCGTGATTGTGAGGGTGGTGGGACCGAGAGCAGGGCCCCCCTCCAGAAGATCTTAATAGCCTTGATGGTTCATGGGGAGAATCCGTTCAGACAGGTAAACTGGGCCAGAGTCGTTTAGGGCTTTATAGGTCAAAACCAGCACTTTGAATTGTACACGGAAGCTAATCGGCAGCCAGTGGAGCTGGCGTAACGAGGGGTCGTATGGTCTCTGTACCCAGCCCCCGTTAGAAATCTGGCTGCCGCACGTTGGACTGATTGAAGCTTCCGGGCAGTCTTCAGACGCAACCCCATTTAGAGAGCATTGCAGTAGTCTAAACGGGATGTAACCAGAGCGTGGACCACCGTGGCCAAGTCATTTGATTTAAATAAATCAAATGCAGAAATAATCCTTAGAATGTGCTCTTTAACTACCATAGTTCACTTTTCCACATAATCACCAGACATTTGGATACATTTCTGCCAACCATGAAGCCGTCATGGAAGAAGTCGACACTCTGGATTGTTCAGTAGACTCTCCTCTACAGTTGTATTTTGGCAGGAAGCCTTCGCATTGAATGGTTGTGTTGTTAAAGTGGGCAGTATGGAACCCTGTGCAGACGGTCGGTCAGTGCGACTTAAGCAACGTGCAGTCATTGAATTCTTGACAGCCGAAGGTATCACCTCAAAGGAGATTCATCAGAGAATGCAAGCTGTTTATGGCTTATTAATGACTTAGATGAAGGGCTAGAAGGCAGGATCATCAAGTTTGCAGACGACACCAAATTGGGAGGGATAGCCAATACTCCAGAGGACAGGAGCAGGATTCAAAACGATCTTGACAGATAAGAGAGATGATTGGCCAAAACTAACAAAATGAAGTTCAACAGTGACAAATGCAAGATACTCCACTTTGGCAGGAAAAACGAAATGCAAAGATACAGAATGGGGGACAATGCCTGGCTCGAGAGCAGTATGTGTGAAAAAGATCTTGGAGTCCTCGTGGACAACAAGTTAAACATGAGCCAACAATGTGATGCGGTGGCAAAAAAAAGCCAATGGGATTTTGGCCTGCATCAAGAGGAGCATAGTGTCTAGATCTAAGGAAGTAATGCTACCCCTCTATTCTGCTTTAGTTAGACCACATCTGGAATATTGTGTCCAATTCTGGGCACCACAATTCAAGAGAGATATTGACAAGCTGGAATGTGTCCAGAGGAGGGCGACTAAAATGATGAAGGGTCTGGAGAACAAGCCCTATGAGGAGCGGCTTAAGGAGCTGGGCATGTTTAGCCTGAAGAAGAGAAGGCTGAGAGGAGATATGATAGCCATGTATAAATATGTGAGAGGAAGCCACAGGGAGGAGGGAGCTTCCTTGGAGACTAGGACGCGGAACAATGGCTTCAAACTACAAGAGAGGAGATTCCATCTGAACACAAGAAAGAACTTCCTGACTGTGAGAGCTGTTCAGTCGTGGAAATCTCTGCCCCGGAGTGTGGTGGAGGCTCCTTCTTTGGAAGCTTTTAAGCAGAGGCTGGATGGCTATCTGTCAGGGGTGATTTGAATGCAGTATTCCTACTTCTTGGCAGAATGGGGTTGGACTGGATGGCCCATGAGGTCTCTTCCAACTCTATGATTCTATGGTCATTGTGTTGACACTGATTTCTATGCACCTTGTCTGAGATGCCCACCGATCAATGCAACATATGGACCAGCTCCATGTTTTGCTCCGAAGAGGTGTCTCACCTCATCCCAGATGGCTCGATGTGTGGGCAAATGTGCGGACTCCAGTCTTATCGGCCTTGCTGCTTGTTCCAACAGCTCCTGCGTCTTTCTCGGTGGCCTTTTGAACTCGGATGGAAGCTCGAGGGGGGTGTGAATCTCATGAAAGATCCCATTCAATATGTTTCCTAACCTGTCTTTGCCAAATCGAGTGGTACAGAAAAGCTCTGGGATGAATTAGGCAGCCAGATGTCAGAAGCTGAGCCAGGGAGGACTTCATGCCAGCAAACCCATGAAGGCAGCCAAGGCGCGTGGAGGCCGGGAACCTCTAGAGGGAGCCAGAGAGCTTTTCCTTCTCCATTATGTGGAAATGCAACACAATTATTTACTTTATTTATTTACTTTACTTATATACCGCTGTCCAATCTCAATAAAATAGTAAAGAGTAGAGACATCAGACTGGCAACCAAGATTCATTGCCTAGTCAAAGCCATGGTCTTCCCTGTCGTCACCTACGGATGTGAGAGCTGGACCTTCGGGAAGGCTGAGCGAAGGAAGATCGATGCTTTTGAGCTGTGGTGTTGGAGGAAAGTTCTGAGAGTGCCTTGGACTGCGAGAAGATCCAACCAGTCCATCCTCCAGGAAATAAAGCCCGACTGCTCATTGGAGGGAAGGAGACTAGAGACAAAGCTGAAGTCCTTTGGCCACATCATGAGGAGACAACAAAGCCTAGAGAAGACAATTATGCTGGGGAAAGTAGAAGGAAAAAGGAAGAGGGGCCGACCAAGAGCAAGGTGGATGAATGGCATCCTTGAAGTGACTGGACTGACCTTGAAGGAGCTGGGGGTGGGGACGGCCGACAGGGAGCTCTGGCGTGGGCTGGTCCATGAGGTCACAAAGAGTCGGAGACGACTGAACGAATGAACAACAACAGTGGTTCTCAACCTTGCTAATGCCGCGACCCCTTAGTACAGTTCCTCGTGTTGTGGTGACCCCCAGCCATAACGTTATTTTTGTTGCTACTTCATAACAGTAATTTTGCTCCTGTTATGAATCGTAATCTAAATATCTGATATGCAGGATATATTTTCAGTCACTGGACCACATTTGGCACAAATACCCGATACGCCCAAAATTTGAATACTGGTGGGGTTGGGGGTGATTGATTTTGTCATTTGGTAATGCTGGAGTTGCTGGGATTTATAGTTCGCCTTAAATCAAAGAGCCTTCTGAACTCCATCAATGATGGAATTGAATCAAACATGGCACACAGAATTCCCATGACCAAGAGAAAATACTGGGAAGGTCTGGTGGACATTGACCTTGAGTTTTTGGAGTTGTAGTTCGCCTACATCCAGAGAACACTGTGGACTCAAGCAATGATGGATCTGGATCAGACTTGGCACAAATATCAATACGCCCAAACATGAACACTGGTAGAGTTAGGAGAAAATAGACCTTGCCATTTGGGAGTTGTAGTTGTTGGGATTTATAGTTCAGCAACAATGAAATAGCATTCTGGACCCCACCAATGATAGAATTGGACCAGACTTTCCACACAGAAGCCCCATGACCAACAGAAAATACTATGTTTTCTGATGGTCTTTGGCGACCCCTCTGACACCCCCTCGCGACCCCCACAGGGGTCCCGACCCCCAGGTTGAGAAACACTGGTATAGAGGACTATTGAGATAGTTATTGAGCTCTTTTTGCTTCCTCTCCAGACTAACCTTTGGCTGGAATGGGGAAGGCCTATGCTTTCAGGGTTGGGGTAAAAAGATCTCAGAATTTTTTCTGCCATTTGGGGAAGAGTTACCTCAGTAACTGAAGAAAAAAGAAAGATCATCTCTATGGTTTCACCAATTGACTGTTTTGTTTGTAACTTTGCCAAGCTGTGCCAAGTCTGCAAGGACTTTGAGAAATAAATATTCTGTTTTGGTGTTCAAAACCTGTAGTAGCCTCAGTTGCTGGGAATCTCAAGCTTCTAAAGAAAGACCCAGACAAAGAGAGAAGCACATCTTAGTTTTATTTTTATAGGGTCTGGGTGTGACGGCACAGATAGACAGCATCTGCTCTGGTTTCTTCAATAGGGTTCTCACGGTTTTTTATGGGCGAGCATGTGGTAACGGTTTTGGGGTATCCCAAAAACTAGAGCTGATGGAGGAAAACTGGGGCCATTTTTGGAATCAGCATGAATATACTCAGAAACAGGGCTAACATTTGAGGCACCAAAATGTGTGTCAGCTAGTAGAACAATTTTCCTTAGTTTAATCAGTTCTTTCGTTATTTTCGTTACCTTCAGGAGCCCATAACTGGAAGGCCCCTCCCGGTACAAAAATCAGCTCGACACAAAAGCAAGCAGAAGCTGATCCCGGCTCCTCGCTTGCTTTTTTTTAGCACGTGATGCTCCAGCAAAATGGTGTTAGATCAGAAAATGTTGACCATTTCTGCTATCTTGGCAGCCACCTCTCCACCAAAGTCAACATTGACACCGAAATATAACACCGCCTGAGCCCTGCGAGTGCACCATTTTTCCGAATGAAGCAGAGAGTGTTTGAGGACCGGGACATCCGTAGGGATACCAAGGGGCTTGTTTATAAAGCTATTGTCCTCCCAACCCTGCTATACACCTGCAAGACGTGGACTGTCTACAGATATCAACATTGAAACTGAAATACAACACCACCTGAGCTCTGTGAGTGCAGTTTTTTTCCCGAATGAAGCAGAGAGTGTTTGAGGACCGGGACATCCGTAGGGATACCAAGGTGCTAGTCTATAAAGCTATTGTCCTCCCAACCCTGCTATACGCCTGCAAGACATGGACTGTCTACAGATATCAACACTGACACTGAAATACAACACCACCTGAGCTCTGCAAGTGCAGCTTTTTTCCGAATGAAGCAGAGAGTGTTTGAGGACCGGGACATCCGTAGGGATACCAAGGTGCTTGTCTATAAAGCTATTGTCCTCCCAACCCTGCTCTATGCTTGCGTAACGTGGACTGTCTACAGGCGTCACATGCAACTCCTGGAACGATTCCATCAGCGCTGCCTCTGGAAAATCCTGCAAATCTCTTGGGAAGACAGGCGGACAAACATCAGCATGCTGGAAGAAGCAAAGACCACCAGCATTGAAGCGATGGTCGTCCGCCATCAACTCCACTGGACCGGCCACATTGTCCGGATGCCTGACCACCGTCTCCCAAAGCAACTCAAGAATTGAAAATGGAATGTTGGTGGGCAGGAAAAGAGATTGAAAGATGGGCTCAAAGCCAACCTTAAAAACTCTGGCATAGACACTAAGAACTGGGAAGACCTGGACCTTGAGCACAACAGCTGGAGGTCAGCTGTGACTAGCAGTGCTGCAGAATTGGAAGAGGCACGAATGGAGGGTGAAAGAGAGAAACGTGCCAAGAGGAAGGCACGTCAAGCCAACCTCGTCCGAGAGTGCCTTCCACCTGGAAACCAATGCCCTCACTGCGGAAGAAGATGCAGAGCAAGAATAGGGCTCCGCAGTCACCTACGGACCCACCACCAGGACACCAAACTTGGAGGACCATCATCCTCAGACTACGAGAGATCGCTTAAGTAAGTAAGTACTGTCATCTTTTGAGGTGTTATGAAGGCGGAGGCATTACTTTTCATTCCCCTCATATAAATAAAGCGTGTTGTTGTTGTTGTTGTTGTTGTTGTTATCTATGATACAGGTCCATTTAGTATGTACTGGCCTTCTCTTGGTAGGCTGTCATTGCCACTGTTACCCCCCAAAACCCAGAAAGGAAAGCAAGAAACATGGGTTTCCCTTTGAATGTGTTTTTCTACTGCCTGCAATATTGTTTTAGGGCCATTGCTTAAACTGCTGCATTAATTCAATTATTCATTATTTGTTTCTTTTCTTGGGACGGAGCAGCTGCAAAAAGGCTCGTCTGTTGCATAAGACTTTTGAGAGGGTATTAATTTTTTAAACGGTCAAAAAATAGCATTGGAATTACCCCAAATGTTGTTTCAAAAGGGTTATTAGTCATGACTGCTCGGACCCCTGGCCGTTGACCTGTGGGGTCCCGCAAGGCTCCATTCTGTCTCCCATGCTTTTCAACATCTACATGAAACCGCTGGGAGAGGTCATCCGGAGTTTTGGAGTTGGGTGCCATCTCTACGCAGATGACACACAACTCTACTACTCCTTTCCACCCAATTCCAAGGATGCCTCTCGGGTGCTGGACGAGTGCCTGGCCGCTGTGTCTGTCTGGATGAGGAGGAACAAGCTGAAGATCAATCCCGACAAGACAGAGGTCCTTCTGGTCGATCGCAAACCTGACCGGGGTATAGGGTGGCAACCTGTGCTGGACAGGGTTAGACTACCCCTGAAATCGCAGGTCCGCAGGTTGGGAGTCCTCTTGGATTCAACGCTCACGCTTGAGGCTCAGGCGTCGGCGGTGTCTGGGAGGGCTTTCGCACAACTGAGACTCGTGCGCCAACTGCGACCATACCTTGTGAAGGTGGATCTGGCCGGAATGGTCCATGCCTTGGTCACCTCCAGATTGGACTACTGCAATGCGCTTTACGTGGGGCTGCCCTTGAAGACGGCTCGGAAGCTCCAACTGGTCCAACGATCAGCAGCCAGGATGCTAACTGGGGCCCCTTACAGAGAGAGGTCAACCCTTCTGTTCAAGGAGCTCCACTGGCTGCTGTTTATATTCCGAGCTCAATCTAAGGTGCAGGTGCTTACCTACAAAGCCCTGAACGGTTTGGGACCAGCCTACCTGCGTGACTGCATTTCCATCTACGAACCCACACATTCTCTTCGGTCATCTGGAGAGGCCCTGCTCGTGATCCCACCGGCGTCGCAAGCGCGCTTGGTGGGGACGCGGGACAGGGCCTTTTCCGTGGTGGCACCCCGACTCTGGAACGTCCTCCCCAAAGACCTTAGACAGGCCCCTACATTGGCTGTCTTCAGAAAGAACTTGAAGACCTGGCTTTTCCGATGCGCCTTCCCAGATTAGGAAATCTCCAATACTAAATCCCATAAGCACTTTATCAGAACCAATGATTGCTGCACATCGCACATTGCACTTGCCTCCTGTCACATCAGCACTTTTAATCTTGTACCCATTGCTCTGGCCCGGCCCAGTTTTATTGTGTTTTAGTGTATTGTGCCTGTTGTTTATTTTGCTTTATTCTGTTTTTAATTGTTTGATTTGCTTAGATTGTACTGTTGTGTTGTGTGTTGAGGCCTCAGCCTGTGTAAGCCACATCGAATGCTTCGGGAGATGCTAGCGGGGTACAAATAAAGTTTAATAATAATAATAATAATAATAATAATAATAATAATAATAATAATGTATGCATCCACAGGACTCCTTCTACTATTGGAAGAAACATGTTGGAGGATGGCTCATACCAGGGCGGCTCATCCATTACGCGAAGTAAGTAGTCGCAGAACACTTTTTTGCCAGGGGTGCAGAGGCGCCTCTGTAAATGCCCCTCGACCGCCACTTGAGGAGCGCCCCCTCAGCTCACAACAGCCCTAGCAGTCCGGGGGGAGCCTCGGCTTTCTTGCCTCCCTGCCAGGCGATCCTCTTCCCAAAGGGGCCAAGCCCTTGAGCCTCGCCTAGCCCCTCTCGTTCCTGCTCCACCGGGCCACTGGGTGCGTGAGCACAGCCGGCACTCAATCGTTCTCCACGTTCGATCCCTTCCCCATGACCGGCTCTCTTTCCCGATCCCCCGGCGCTCCACCCGCCTCCTCTCCTCTCCCCAATCCACGGGTGGGCCAAGGGGTGGAGCCGCCATGCCTGGCCCGCTTTGGGTTCGGAGGCGTGTCTGAAGACCCCAGCATGCACACCAAAAGTCGCCTCTTCTCCTGACTTTCTCTTCAGCCATTGGGACAGAGAGAGAGAGAGAGAGTCCCTCCGGCTGGGGGTATCTCCCACCTCCGCTCCCTCCTTTGTTTTTGCGCATACCTTCAGGAAAGGTGGGCATCTCCACCTCTCTCTCTCTCTCTCTTGGTCCCAATGGCTGAGGAGGAAGTCAGGAGAAGAGGTGACTTTTGGTGCACACGCCGGGGTCTTCAGGCACGCCTCCGGACCCAAAGTGGGCCAGGCAAGGCAGCAAGTGCGGCAAGTGTAGTTACTGGGATGTATAGTTCACCTACAATCAAAGAGCATTCTGAACTCCACCAATGATGGAATTGAACCAAATATGGCACACAGAACTCCCACGACAAACAGAAAATATATATCAATGATTGGTTGGGGGCGGGGGGCAAAATACTGTTTGCTTACTGCTGAAAATTACCTAGGGAGGCCTCTGGCTCATACTTGCTCATACCTTCCCACAGACCCAATTTGCATCCATTGCTCCATTACTCCAAGGTAAATGTTAATGAATCGCCCAAGCCTAGTAGCCAATACTACAGAAGACAGGAGCAGAATTCAAAATGATTTTGACAGATTAGGGAGATGATGGGCCAACACTAATAAAATGAAGCTCAACAGGGACACATGCAAGAGTCTCAGCAGATAAGCAAGCATGCATCCCAAATAGTGTGACAATATTATGGGATTCACAGGATGGCAGTGGAAGTAGCTTGCAATGTTTGAGGAACTTTCCATGCTGCTGAACCTATTTTGAGACTGGTTTCAGCACCTCGGAGAGTTCCTTTCAAATGATTGAATCTCATAAAAACCAAGAGTGCGTATACACACACTTTCCCCCCCAGATTTGAGTCCATAGCCCAAAAGAGGTGGATATTTTAGTTTAAACTCCACCAGTATTTTAATTTGGATAATGAAGAGTAAAGTGTACCAAGTTTGGTCCATCTCTAGCCTTCAAAGTACAAACATACGAGGGTTGAATGAAAAGTAATGCCTCCACCTTCATAACTTCTCAACAGATGGCAGTACTGGTATGAGGCTGTACTGGCTTGTTCAGTAGACTCTCCTATACAGTTCCATTTTGGCGGGAAGCCTTAGCATTGAACGGTTGTGTTGTTAAAGTGAAAAGTAATGCCTCCACCTTCATAACTCCTCAACAGATGGCAGTACTGGTATGAGGCTGTACTGGCTTGTTCAGTAGACTCTCCTATACAGTTCCATTTTGGCGGGAAGCCTTAGCATTGAATGGTTGTGTTGTTAAAGTGAAAAGTAATGCCTTCACCTTCGTAACATCTCAACAGATGGCAGTACTGGTATGAGGCTGTACTGGCTTGTTCAGTAGACTCTCTTCTACAGCTCCATTTTGTTAGGAAGCCTTAGCATTGAATGGTTGCGTTGTTAAAGTGAAAAGTAATGCCTCCACCTTCATAACTTCTCAACAGATGGCAGTACTGGTATACAGCAGGTACTGGCTTGTTCAGTAGACTCTCCTCTACAGTTCCATTTTGGTGAGAAGCCTTAGCATTGAATGGTTGTGTTGTTAAAGTGAAAAGTAATTCCTCCACCTTCGTAACGCCTCAACAGATGGCAGTACTGGTATGCGGCAGGTACTGACTTGTTCAGTAGACTCTCCCCTACAGTTCCATTTTGGTGAGAAGCCTTAGCATTGAATGGTTGTGTTGTTAAAGTGAAAAGTAATTCCTCCACCTTCGTAATGCCTCAACAGATGGCAGTACTGATATGCGGCAGGTACTGACTTGTTCAGTAGACTCTCCCCTACAGTTCCTTTTTGGCGGGAAGCCTTAGTATTGAACAGTTGTGTTGTTAAAGTGAAAAGTAATGCCTCCACCTTCGTAACGCCTCAACAGATGGCAGTACTGGTATGCGGCAGGTACTGGCTTGTTCAGTAGACTCTCCTCCACAGTTCCATTTTGGCAGGAAGCCTTAGAGGAAAAAGTATTGCCTCCACCTTCGTAACTCCTCGACAGATGGCAATACTGGTATGCAGCAGGTACTGGTTTGTTCAGTTCCATTATGGAAGGGAGTCTTAGCATTGAACAGTTCTGTTGTTAAAGTGAAAAGTAATTCCTCCACCTTCGTAACGCCTCAACAGATGGCAGTACTGGTATGCGGCAGGTACTGCCTTGTTCAGTAGACTCTCCTCTACAGCTCCATTTTGTTAGGAAGCCTTAGCATTGAATGGTTGCATTGTTAAAGTGAAAAGTAATGCCTCCACCTTCATAACTTCTCAACAGATGGCAGTACTGGTTTGAGGATGTACTAGCTTGTTCAGTAGACTCTTCTCTACAGTTCCATTTTGGCGGGAAGCCTTAGCATTGAATGGTTGTGTTGTTAAAGTGAAAAGTAATGCCTCCACCTTCATAACTCCTCAACAGATGGCAGTACTGGTATGAGGCTGTACTGGCTTGTTCAGTAGACTCTCCTCTACAGTTCCATTTTGGCGGGAAGCCTTAGCATTGAATGGTTGTGTTGTTAAAGTGAAAAGTAATGCCTCCACCTTCATAACTTCTCAACAGATGGCAGTACTGGTATGAGGCTGTACTGGCTTGTTCAGTAGACTCTCCTCTACATTTCCATTTTGGCGGGAAGCCTTAGCATTGAATGGTTGTGTTGTTAAAGTGAAAAGTAATGTCTCCTCCTTCATAACTCCTCAACAGATGGCAGTACTGGTATTTATTTTATTTATTTCTGGTACTTTTACCCCGCCATTCTCAACCCCCGAAGGGGACTCGGGGCGGCTTACAAAAAAGGCACAATTTGATGCCTCTACAACTTACACATAATAGACAAAAACGTAGTTAAAAACAGTTATCACAATTAAAACAATCAAACAACCAGTACATAACACATCGTATAAAACATCATATAAAACCATTCTCATAACCAGCATTTTGTTTTCCAGAGTTCCGTAGATCCAATCCATTAATCATTTCCTAGTCATCATCAAAGTTCTTTCTTTATCTGCCCGATTGTCCGAATGCCTGGTCCCAAATCCATGTTTTTAGTTTTCTCCTGAAGGAAAGGAGCGATGTTGCAGATCTAATTTCCCTGGGGAGTGAATTCCACACACGGGGGGCCACCGCCGAGAAGGCCCTGCTCCTTGTCCCTGCCAATCTCACTTGTGATAGAGGCGGGGTCGAGAGCAAGGCCTCCCCAGAGGATCTTAGGCTCCGGGGTGGGACGTAGAGGGAGATCCGTTTGGACAGATACACTGGGCCGGAACCGTATAGGGTTTTGCAGGTCAAAACCAGCACTTTGAATTGTGCTCGGAACTGGATCGGCAGCCAGTGGAGCTGACACAACAGGGGGGTGGTATGCTCCCTGTATGACACCCCGGTGAGCAGTCTGGCTGCCTCCCGCTGGACTAGTTGGAGTTTCTGAGCAGTCTTCAAGGGCAACCCCACATAGAGTGCGTTGCAGTAATCTAATCGGGATGTAACAAGAGCGTGGACCACTGTGGCCAGATCCGACTTCCCAAGGTACGGGCGCAGCTGGCGCACAAGTTTTAATTGTGCAAAAGCTCTCCCGGCCGCAGCCGAGACCTGGGCTTCAAGGCTCAGTGATGAGTGCAGGATCACTCCCAAGCTGCGAACCTGCATCTTCAGGCAGGTACTGGCTTGTTCAGTAGACTCTCCTCTACAGTTCCATTTTGGTGGGAAGCCTTAGCATTGAATGGTTGTGTTGTTTAAGTATGAAGTATGGAACCCTGCACAGGTCAATGCGACTTAAGCAACGTGCAGTCATTGAATTCTTGACAGCAGAAAGTGTCATCCCAAAGAAAGTGCATCAGGGAATGCAAGCTGTTTATGGTGAATGTGTTAATAATAATAATAGTAATAATAATAATAATAATAATAATAATAATAAGATGTCAGGTGGTGCAATACCAGCTAAGCAGTGTAATTTCTCCAGTGGTGTGGGGCACAGACACCCTGTGATAATGCGGCATGTCTCATTAAGAGCCACATCTACTGTTTTAGTGTGGTGAGATGTGTTCCACACTGGGCATGCATACTCAGCAGCAGAGCAGCAGAGCACAAGGGTGGATGTCTTCACTGTGTCTGGTTGTGATCCCCAGGTTGTGCCAGTCAGCTTTCGTATGATGTTGTTTCTAGCTCCCACTTTTTGCTTGATGTTCAGGCCGTGCTTCTTGTAGGTCAGAACATGGTCCAAAGTGACTCCCAGGTATTTGGGTGTGTTGCAATGCTCCAATGGGATTCCTTCCCAGGTAATCCTCAGAGCTCGGGATGCTTGTCTGTTCTTAAGGTGAAAGGCACATGTCTGTGTTTTAGATGGATTAGGGATCAGTTGGTTTTCCCTGTAATAGGCAGTAAGAGCACCTAGAGCTTCGGAGAGCTTCTGTTCTACCATCTCAAAGCTCCCTGCTTGAGCGGTGATGGCACGATCATCAGCATAGATGAAACTCTCTGTCCCTTCTGGCATTGGCTGGTCATTTGTGTCGATGTTGAACATGGATGGAGCAAGCACGCTCCCCTGAGGCAGGCCATTCTGGTGATTGTGATAATAATAATAATAATAATAATAATAATAATAATAATCTTTGTTTATACCCCGCCACCATCTCCCCAACGGGGACTCGGAGTGGCTTACATGGGGCCAAGCTTGAGCAACAACTTCAATATAAAAATACAAATTACAGTAAAATAAACAACATAACATCAAAGTGAACACATCAAAACATATAAAACAGTATACGCAGAGCATAGAAACCAAACATAATGACAGAGAGAAGGAGAGAAAGGAGGAGAGAAAGGAGAGAAAGAAAGAAATAAAGAAAGGGAAGGAAGGAAGGAAAAAGCAAGGGAAGGAAAGAGAGAAAGATGGACGGAACGTTGGCCACAGCAATGCGTGGTGGGTACAGCTAGTAGTAGTAGTAGTAATAATAATAATAATAATAATAATAATAATAATAATCTGGCATTGCCATGAGGTCATCATTCCCCATAGAGAAATCCATAAAAACTTACGAGGGTTGAGAGTTCGAACAGCTGCGGGCCTTTCCCGTTATGGAATAAGATACAAGACTGTGAAATGATTATAATCATAATCATAATAACATTGCTTATGTTAGCACTGAGCATCTTTATGGGGGCATTTTATATGCTGCATATGTGCTATAAATATTCCTGGAAAGATGTGTGTGTTAAAAATAAAAAAAGCAATGTTGAGTTGGCAGAGACCAACTCAACATTGCTTTGACTGGTTAAAGCTATGACCAGGAATTGCAGCTCCACTCAGAATAATTGCACACTAACCATTTAAGTTAAGGTGCAAAAACCACAGCCTTATTAATGTGAACTTAATAGAGATCTGTAATATATTTAACAGTTGTGCCATAAGCTGCTTTGCATCTATTTGAAAGATGTGCCTGACCGACAGAGATAATATCATGACTTTTTTTCTTGGAGAGCTCTTCCATTGCCTTCTTCTGTGGCTGAGAGAGTGTGGCTCGTCCAAGATCACCGAGTGGATTTCATGGCAGAGCAGGCAATGGCCCTTGTGCTCTTTGCCAATGTGCCGGTGTATCAATGCACCAATGTAAAAACATTCATTGTTGATGTTAGAATGTTCCTTGCACTCTTTGTCAATGTACCAATGTGAAAAAATTCCATGTTTTTGTTGTTGTTGTTGCTGCTGTTAGAGTGGTCCTCGTGCTCTTTGCCTGTGTGCTAATGTGCCAACATTTCTCCTTCTCCTTCTCCTTCTCCTTCTCCTTCTCCTTCTCCTTCTCCTTCTCCTTCTCCTTCTCCTTCTCCTTCTCCTTCTCCTTCTCCTTCTCCTTCTCCTTCTCCTTCTCCTTCTCCTTCTCCTTCTCCTTCTCCTTCTCCTTCCTTCTCCTTCTCCTTCTCCTTCTCCTTCTCCTTCTCCTTCCTCTTACTTCTCCTTCTCCTTCTCCTTCTCCTTCCTTCTCCTTCTCCTTCTCCTTCTTCTCCTTCTCCTTCTCCTTCTCCTTCTCCTTCTCCTTCTCCTTCTCCTTCCTTCTCCTCCTTCCTTTTCCTTCTCCTTCTCCTTCTCCTTCTCCTTCTCCTTCTCCTTCTCCTTCTCCTTCTCCGTCTCCTTCTCCTTCCTTCTCCTTCTCCTTCCTTCTCCTTCTCCTTCTCCTTCTCCTTCTCCTTCTCCTTCTCCTTCTCCTTCCTTCTCCTTCTCCTTCTCCTTCTCCTTCTCCTTCTCCTTCCTTCTCCTTCTCCTTCTCCTTCCTTTTCCTTCCTTTTCCTTCTTCTCCTTCTCCTTCTCCTTCTCCTTCTCCTTCTCCTTCTCCTTCTCCTTCTCCTTCTCCTTCTCCTTCTCCTTCTCCTTCTCCTTCTCCTTCTCCTTCTCCTTCTCCTTCTCCTTCTCCTTCTCCTTCTCCTTCTCCTTCTCCATTGGCAAAGAGCACAAGGGCCATTCTATTGAGGAGGAGGAGGAGGAGGAGGAGGAGGAGGAGAAGGAGAAGGAGAAGGAGAAGGAGAAGGAGAAGGAGAAGGAGAAGGAGAAGGAGAAGGAGAAGGAGAAGGAGAAGGAGAAGGAGAAGGAGAAGGAGAAGGAGAAGGAGAAGGAGAAGGAGAAGGAGAAGGAGAAGGAGAAGGAGAAGGAGAAGGAGAAGGAGAAGGAGAAGGAGAAGGAGAAGGAATGTTGGACAGTACCGGGACCAGGACGGAACCCTGCTGATGGCACTCCACTCGTCACTTCTTTCCAGGATGAAGAGGAAGCATTGGTGAGCACCCTCTGGGTTCGTCCATTTAACCAATTACAGACCCGCCTCACCGTAGTTTTGCCTAGCCCACATTGGACTAGTTTCCTTGCCAGAAGGTCATGGGGAACCTTGTCGAAGGCCTTCCTGAAATCCAGACACGCTCCATCCACGGCATTCCCCGCATCTACCCAGCTTGTAACTCTATCGAAGAAAGAGATCAGATTAGTCTATGATCAATGAGTAGACATGGGGGCAATTGTAGAAGATCAGGCTTACTTAGCAGCCTTTAGGAGCCACTCCTGGGATGTATTGTGTTTCCTCGGCAAACTAACAAAGGTTCAAAAGATGCCTGGAACCCACAAAGTTTGGAAACTGCTGATTTTGCAAATGGATAAGAAGCTAAAGTGGCTGCCAAGCTATCCCACGCTCTCCTCCGACTATACACAAGTCTTCTCAAATCATTCCCAAATGGAGAGATGTTAGCGACACATTCTAGCAACACCAACACTTACGATGATGACCGACGGCCCCATTTCCATCCTCTCCCAGCCTTTTCCATTTTTAAAGTGCCTCTTATCGAAGCCGTTGTGTCAGATCAGTTTGTCCACAAATATGTTTACACTCCACACTCCCTTTCTATAAAAAGATGACAAGCCCTTGACTCAGATTCTACTCTTTGTAGATCTTTCCCGCCAACACTGCGATAATGACAGGTTCCTCCCGCCTCCCAACATCCTTCAGTCCATTCTGGTATGTTTTAAATATTCACGCATATTGAAAAGTGGCCATAAAACATGCACATTTTGATTTATTATTTAAAGAACATGTCCCCCTCCAAGATGACAAAAAAACAACCCTCTAGAGTGTTATTCATTTTTCTTCCTCCTCTTCCCCCACTTCCATTAGTCGTCTTGTTAAACTTTAAAAACTGCTTTGTTATTTGAGAGCCATGGCTTATAGGGCTGCCTGCTACTATGTGGCGTGGAAGGAGTGGAGATGACAATGGTGGCAAAAACATAAAGTAGATTAGCACACATCCCAGGGCCAGATTAGCTACACCCAAGAGTATTGAAGTAACTACCGGAAGTCATCTCAGAACCATTGGCAATCATCTTTGAGGGTTCTTGGAGAACGGGAGAAGTTCCAGCAGACTGGAGGAGGGCCAATGTGGTCCCAATCTTCACCAAATTCCTCACTTGCCTTGCAGAAGGTAGAAGAGGCAACATGAGGGTCGACTACTCTCGATCTCATCCTAACAAATGCAGAAGACCTGATCGATGCGGTTGAAAACCATGTACTCCTGTAGTTTGGGGTACAAAGGAAGGCCAAGACTGACAAGTTAAACCCACATTTTGGACTTTAGAAGAGCTGATTTCCAAAAAATGAAGGAAACACTGAGCAGCATTCTGTGGACACAGATACTAAAACACAAGGGAGTTACGGATGGAAGGGAGTTTTTCAAGAGTGAAATACTCAAGGCGCAATTGCAAACAGTGCGAAGAAAGAGAAAAAAATAGGACAAGTGCAAAGAAGCCAGAATGGATGTCCAAAGAACTTCTAATTGTGCTAAGACTCAAAAGAGACATGCACAAGAAGTGGAAAAAGGGAGAAATCACCAAAGAAGAATTCAAACAAATAGCCGCATTTTGGATTTTAGGAGAGCTGATTTCTGAAAAATGAAGGAAACACTGAGCAACATGCTTTGGACACAGATACTAAAACACAAGGGAGTTACAGATGGATGGGAGTTTTTCAAGAGTGAAATACTCAAGGCGCAATTGCAAACAGTATGAAGAAAGAGAAAAAAATAGGACAAGTGCAAAGAAGCCAGAATGGATGTCCAAAGAACTTCTAATTGTGCAAAGCTCAAAAGAGACATGCACAAGAAGTGGAAAAAGGGAGAAATCACCAAAGAAGAATTCAAACAAATAGCCAACTCCTGTAGGAAAAAGGTCTGCAAGGCTAAAGCACAAAATGAGCTCAGGCTTGCCAGGAACATTGAAAACAATAAAAAGGGCTTCTTTTCTTATGTCAGTAGAAAAAGGAAGAACAAGGAGGCGATAGGGCCTCTTCGAGAAGAATATGGGGCAATGCTGACAGGGGGTAGGGAAAAAGCAGAACTACTTAATGCCTTCTTTGCCTTGGTCTTCTCACAAAAAGAAACTCATCTTCAACCTCAGCAAAATGGAGTGGATGAGGGATTAGAGGACATCCAACCCCAAATTGGGAAACAAGTCATCCAGGAATACCTGGCCGCTCTAAACGAGTTCATGTCCCCGGGGCCAGATCAACTACACCCAAGAGTATTGAAGGAACTAGTGGAAGTCATCTCGGAACCATTGGCAATCATCTTTGAGAGTTCTTGGAGAATGGGAGAAGTTCCAGCAGATTGGAGGAGGGCCAATGTGGTCCCAATCTTCAAGAAGGGAAAAAAGGATGACCCAAACAATGACCAATGTCCGGTCAGCCTCACGTCGCTACCAGGCAAGATTCTGGAAAAGATTGTTAAGGAAGTGGTCTGCAAACACTTAGAAACAAATGCGGTCATCGCTAATAGTCAACATGGATTTATCAAAAACAAGTCATGCCAGACTCATCTGATCTCTTTTTTCGATAGAGTTACAAGCTGGGTAGATGCAGGGAATGCCATGAATGGAGCGTGTCTGGATTTCAGTAAGGCCTTCGACAAGGTCCCCCATGACTTTCTGGCAAACAAACTAGTCCAATGTGGGCTAGGTAAAACTACGGTGAGGTGGATCTGTAATTGGTTAAATGGACAAACCCAGAGGGTGATTCTCCCCAATGCTCCTCTTCATCCTGGAAAGAAGTGACGAGCGGAGTGCCACAAGCAGGGTTCCGTCCTGGGCCCGGTCCTGTTCAACATCTTTATTAATGACTTAGATGAAGGGTTAAAAGGCATGATCATCAAGTTTGCAGATGACACCAAATTGGGAGGGAGAGCCAATATTCCAGAAGACAGGAGCAGAATTCAAAACCATAGTAGTCATGAGCGATTTCAACTATCCCGATATTTGCAGGAAAACAAACTCGGCCAAGAGTACAAAGTCCAACATATTCCTCGCTTGCCTTGCAAACAGTTTCATGATCCAGAAGGTAGAAGAGGCAACAAGGGGGTCAGCTACTCTCAATCTCATCCTAACAAATGCAGAGGACCAGATCAAGGCAGTTGAAGTGGTTGGATCCTTAGGGGCAAGTGACCATGTGCTCCTGTAGTTTGGGGTACAAAGGAAGGCCAAGACTGACAAGTTAAACCCACATTTTGGACTTTAGAAGAGCTGATTTCCAAAAAATGAAGGAAAAACTGAGCAGCATTCTGTGGACACAGATACTAAAAGGCAAGGGAGTTACGGATGGATGGGAGTTTTTCAAGAGTGAAATACTCAACGCGCAATTGCAAACAGTGTGAAGAAAGAGAAAAAAATAGGACAAGTGCAAAGAAGCCAGAATGGATGTCCAAATAACTAATAATTGTGTTAAGACTCAAAAGAGACATGCGCAAGAAGTGGAAAAAGGGAGAAATCACCAAAGAAGAATTCAAACAAATGGCCAACTCCTATAGGGGAAAGGTCCGCAAGGCTAAAGCACAAAATGAGCTCAGGCTGAGTGAGTTCCACAGGTGGCGGGCCACCACCGAGAAGTCCCTGTCCCTCGTCCGTGCCAAACGTGTTTGTGACAGGGGCGGGGCCGAGAGCAGGACCTCTCCCAAAGATCTTAAACTCCTAGGTGGAACATAGAAGGAGATACGTTCGGACAGGTACCCAAAGGTACCCCCAAGGGTCATCTAGTCTAATTGTAAAACTAGAAGGGACCCCCAAAGGTCATCTAGTCCAATCACAGAACTGGAAGGAAGCCCCAAAGATCATCTAGTCCAATGATATAGAAGGACACCTAAGGACATTTAGTCCAATAGTAAAACTGAAAGGGACCCCCAAAGGTCATCTAGTCCAATCCCATAACTGGAAGGGACCCTCAAAGGTCATCTAGTCCAATCACAGGACTGGAAGGGAGCCCCAAAGATCATCTAGTCCAATGATAGAACTGGGACCCCCAAAGGTAATCTAGTCTGATGACAGAATTGGAAGGGACCCCCAAAGGTCATCTCGTCCAATAGTAAAACTAGAAGGGACCCCCAAAGGTCATCTAGTCCAATCACAGGACTGGAAGGGAGCCCCAAAGGTCATGTAGTCCAATGATGTAGAAGGACTCCTAAGGACATTTAGTCCAATAGTAAAACTAAAAGGGACCCCCAAAGGTCATCTAGTCCAATCCCATAACTGGAAGGGACCCCCAAAGGTCATCTAGTCCAATCAGAGGACTGGAAAGGAGCCCCAAAGGCCATCTAGTCCCATGATAGAACTGGAAGGGACCCCCAAAGGTAATCTAGTCCAATAGTAAAACATAAAAAGATTGGTAAACATTCAGTGTCAACAAAGCATAAGAAACAGATCAGATCATGAACAATAAAAAAAAACAAAATTGAAAATTTAAGTATACAGATAAAACCTTTAGGACACATATAACTAATCGGTCTGAGCAGCCTTCCCAATCCTTCCTGCTCAAGGGTTTTACCAAACGTGAAAGTTATCATCTGGTCCATTAGAAGAGAGCAGCGAAAATCTAATACCACTTTACAGCCGCCTTTGTAGCTATATAGTTTGCGTGTTACATTTGACCCCCCTGCATCAAGGTTAACCCACCAGAATCCCCATAAGAAATGCCCATTCATCTTTTATAGGTCAAGATTTTCAGGTATAAAAGGAGGGATAAACCTAATATGGTGTTTAATGGAGGAGAAAAAATTATGACACCAGCATCACATCTGTGGCTGTAATTCCTGCCCAGGACTGGGATCCACACAGCCCCACTTCTTTCTGCTGTATTTCTCCATATAATCTGTGTATAATTTAATATCAGCCTCAAGGCTTGTGGTTTCATATGTCGTCGACTTCCAGGAAACCAGATCCTTGGCCTAAGTATCAGATGAGTTGCTAATGTTTGAAAAAAGGGCATAAAAACATGTTTTCGGTCTCCTTTTTTATGGCTCTTCTTGAAGTATGAATTTGCGATTGTAACCGGACACTTGTTCCACTGACATGTTTTGTTATTCTGGGGATAATTGAAAGTCCAGGCAAATATGTACATTGAAAGGGGGGGGGTATCTTTTAGTATTCAAAACACTGAAAGTGCTTCAGTGATACAGAGAATCATAGAATCCTAGAGTTGGAAGAGACCCCATGGTCCATCCAGTCCAACCCCCTGCCAAGAAGCACGAATATTGCATTCAAAGAGTACTTATACATGGCTATCATATCTCCTCTCAGCCTTCATCAATAGGAGCATAGTGTTTTTCATGTCCCTGGCAAGCCTGAGCTCATTTTGCGCTTTAGCCTTGTGGACCTTTTCCCTACAGGAGTTGGCTATTTGTTTGAATTCTTCTTTGGTGATTTCTCTCTTTTTCTACTTCTTGAGAATTCTTCCACTCCTTTTTTCCACTTCTTCCACTTCATAGAGTTGGAAGAGGCCTCCTGGGCCATCCAGTCCAACCCCATTCTGCCAAGAAGCAGGAATATTGCATTCAAAGCACCACTGACAGATGGCCATCCAGCCTCTGTTTAAAAGCTTCCAAAGAAGGAGCCTCCACCACACTCCGGGGCAGAGAGTTCCACTGCTGAACGGCTCTCACAATCAGGAAGTTCTTCCTAATGTTCGGGTGGAATCTCCTTTCTTGTAGTTTGAAGCCACTGTTCCACGTCCTGATCTCCAGGGAAGCAGAAAACAAGTTCACTCCCTCCTCCCTATGATTTCTTCTCACATATTTATACATGGCCATCATGTCTCCTACCAGCCTTCTCTTCTTCAGGCTAAATATGCCCAGCTCTTTAAGCTGCTCCTCATAGGGCTTGTTCTCCAGACCCTTGATCTTTTCAGTCGCCCTCCTCTGGACTCAATTGTGGTGCCCAGAATTGGACACAGTGTGGTTCCAGATGTGATTTAACCAAGGCAGAATAGAGGGGTAGCATGACTTCCCTGGATCTAGACACTATAGTCCTATTTATGTAGGCAAAAATCACATTGGCTTGTTTCGCTGCCACATCACATTGTTGGCTCATGTTTAACTTGTTTTCCATGAGAACTCCAATACATAAGAAAAGAAGCCCTTTTTATTGTTTTTGATGTCCCTGGCAAGCCTAAGCTCATTTTGTGGTTTAGCCTTGCTGACCTTTTCCCTAAAGGAGTTGGCTATTTGTTTGAATTCTTCTTTGGTGATTTCTCCCTTTTTCCACTTCTTATGCATGTCTCTTTTGAGGCTAAAAATGCCTAGCTCTTTAAGCCACTCCTCATAGGGCTTGTTCTCCAGACCCTTGATCATTTTAGTCACCCTCCTCTGGACGCATTCCAGCTTGTCAATATCTCCCTTCAGTTGTGGTGCCCAGAATTGGACACAATATTCCAGGTGTGGTCTAACCAAGGCAGAATAGATGGGTAGCATGACTTCCCTGGATCTAGACACTAGATGTATACTCTAGGCTTGGGTAACCACGGAAAAAATTGTTTCTAAACTCGTTTCATTTTTAGGGAGGCCTTGCATTTCGTTTTTTTTAAAGAATTCAGAAATTTTCCTTTTAAAAATTTTGAAATTTACGAAATTTTGTATAATTATGAATCGATTCATTAATGGCGGATGCGATTGCACAATATGCTAAAAAAAACCTCCAAATGGGAGAGGGGGAACTTCTGAAGCTTCCCTCTCCCTCTGTTGTTGACTGTTGGTGTGATAAAACAAACAACAACTATAAAACTTGCACCAGACATGCGAAAATAATTACGAAATAATTACAAAATTACAAAATAATTACAAAATAATTACAAAATAATTATGAAATAATTACGAAATGAATTGAAAAAATTGTTTCGAATCTAATTTACTCCTCACACTATTCCTGCATGGCTCAATATTGGATCGTAAGCTAATTTAAATACGAATTAATAACGAATTACGAAATTAACAAACGAAACCACCCAGCCCTAGTATACTCCTATTGATGCAGACCAATAGGAGTATACATCCAGGGAAGTCATGCTAGAAGTCTAGATCCAGTTGGTCATGTGTGCCAGATTTGGTCCAGATCCATTAACAATGAGGTTGACAGTGCTCTCTGGAAGTTCTTCCTGGATGCAGGGTGAACTGCAACTCCCATCGTCCTATTTTCCTTTCCCCGCAACTCCTCCAGTATTTTCTGTCTGTGTGCCAAGTTTGATCCAGATCCATTTTTATAGGGACCAGGGTCTAATGTACTTTGGGGTGCAAAACGGAGGATCCTGCAAAGTTCCGAAGCGACAGACTTGGCCATCTGTGGCTGAACTCTCATTTCCCGGCAGGGCGCCATGGGTGGGAAGGTCCCATTGATCCCGCCACCCAGCCTGGCTGCCATGTGGGCAAGCGCATGGTGACAAGAGGCCGACTTGACCCGTCGCTGCCCAGAATGTTTGTGGTTTTGCGGATAAACAGATGATTTCACCCCGATCCAGCTGCATCCTCACTCTATTTGTTAAATGGCTGACACACGCCGGGGCTTAAAGTTAAATGACATTTTCCAGCTAATCCTTATTAACTGGGCTTAGTTGGGTGTGTGGGGTGGATGGGGGGGAAGTAAAGCAAACAGTCCTTGAGTGTGTGGGATTTATTATTAAATAAATAGTGACACACACATATTATGCGCCTCTCCTGCCAGATTTCCAAAATCATATTCCGACAGACTTGATGCTACCCAGGAGAAGAAGAGAAGGGAACTATGTGTGGCATGAGTCCGATTTTCCCAGAGTACGATCGCACATGAATTAATCTTTGTGCTTAAGGGAGTTAGTAGGTGGCCAGGTGGGGCAAACCCTGCCAACTGCGCAAAGACACAAAGCAAAATGCACAAACACACTAAAGACCAAACCACTTGTTACTCATTCAGGAGCCGCTTGCTTTGACTAAGGAGCGACACCTTGAAACAATTGGTGTAAAGCTGAACGTTGCAAGCATTTTGAGTTCTGCAAGGAACTAATTATGGGGCTGAACCCTTCCCGAATACCAGCCACTGCTCCCCATAAATCCACCGAGCAGCAGGCATCCACCAAAGGCCTTGTCGGGGAGCCCCTGAATCGGAGTCTTTATGTTCGTCTTGACCGGCCCGTGAAAGATTCATAACCTGAGCCACTTTAAGTATTTTTCTTATGAATAGGGACCCTTCAGACATTTCCTCCTCATTTAATTTATCATTATTATTAGTATTTGTAGGCTTTTGGCACCGTGGACAAGCTGGGAAGAATGGTACGAGGGTTGAATGAAAAGTAATGCCTCCACCTTTGTGACTTGGGTGTTGATGGGAATATTTTAATATATTCAGTTCTTGTGGGTTTTTTCGGGCTATATGGCCATGTTCTAGAAGCATTTCTCCTGACGTTTCGTCTGCATCTATGGCAAGCTTCCTCAGAGGTGAGGTCTCAGAGGTGACCCCACCTCTGAGGAAGCTTGCCATAGATGCAGGTGAAACGTCAGGAGAAATGCTTCTAGAACATGGCCATATAGCCCGAAAAAACCCACAAGAACTGAGTGATTCCAGCCATGAAAGTCTTTGACAATACATTTTAATATATTGTCGAAGGCTTTCATGTCCAGAATCACCGGGTTGTTGTAGTTTTTTTCGGGGTATATGGCCATGTTCTAGAGGCATTCTCTCCTGACGTTTCGCCTGCATCTATGGCAAGCATCCTCTCAAGGGTATCATCTATCTATCTATCTATCTATCTATTTATCATCTAAGTTTATCTATTTGTCTATCTACATGTCTCTATCTATCCATCCATCCATCCATCCATCCATCCATCCATCTATCTATCTATCTATCTGTTTGTCAATCTATTTATCTATCATCTAAGTTTATCTACTATTTGTCTGTCTATCTATACATGCCTCTATCTATCTATCTATCTATCTATCTATCTATCCATTTGTCAATCTATTTATCTATCTATCTATCATCTAAGTTTATCTATTTGTCTATCTATACATTTATCTATCTATCTGTCTGTCTGTCTATCTATCTATCTATCTATCTATCTATCTATCTATCTATCTATCCATTTGTCCATCTATTTCTCTATCTCTCATCTAAGTTTATATATTTGTCTGTCCATTTATATATGTCTCTATCATCTATCTATCTATCTATCTATCTATCTATCTATCCATTTGTCAATCTATTTCTCTATCTATCTATCATCTAAGTTTATCTATTTCTCTATTTATACATCTGTCTGTCTGTCTGTCTATCTATCTATCTATCTATCTATCTATCTATCTATCTATCCAGTTGTCACTCTATTTCTCTATCTATCTATCATCTAAGTTTGTCGATTTGTCTGTCTATCTATACATGTATCTATCTATCTATCTATCCATCCATCCATCCATCTATCCATTTGTCAATCTATTTCTCTATCTATCAATCAATCATCTAAGTTTATCTACTTGTCTATCTATACATGTCTCTATCTATCTATCTATCTATCTATCTATCTATCTATCTATCTATCAATTTGTCAATCTATTTCTCTATCTATCATCTAAGTTTATTTATTGTTCTGTCTATCTATACATCTATCTAGCTATCTAGCTATCTATCCATTTGTCAATCTATTTATCTATACATCTATCTATATATACGTCTATCTGTCTGTCTGTCTGTCTATCTATCTATCTATCTATCTATCTATCTATCTATCTATCATCTATCCATTGGTCAATCTATTTATCTAAAAGTCAGACCTCACTGAGATCTCCATGCTGGATTTCGTATCACAAAATCACAAGTCGAACATTTCCCAAGTGGGTCATCCGCTGATTTTTCAATCCTGGCCTTAACGGCATTGGTTCGGATGGCTTGCTCCTGGGCTGCAAGAATCAGGCTTTCTTCTGTCTCCTTCTTCAGGGTTCCATTCATGAGCCATCACCAGGTCTTCTCCTTGTCAACTTTTCCTTCAATCTTCTCAAGGAACTGCCCATGCAATGCTTTGTTGTGCCAGCTGTCAGCTCTAGTCTGGAGTGCAGTTTTCTTGTACTGACTCTTTGTCTGCGGTGCTTTGAGAAGTATCCGATTATTGACTTCAATTAAAGCAGGTTCTTGGCTTTCCTTGACATATTCTGCCAGGGTGTGTTTTTCTTCTTTGACTGCTTGTTTTACTTGTAAGAGCCCTCTGCCACCAGACTTTCTAGGCGGATAGAGCCGGTCAACATCACTGTGAGGATGTAATGAATCATGAATGGTCGTGAGTTTTCTAGTTTTTCTGTCCAAATTGTCCAGTTCTGCCTGTGTCCAGTTTATGATGCCAGCAGTGTATCTTACGACAGGTATGGCCCAGGTGTTGATGGCCTTGATGGTGTTGTCTCCATTGGGCTTGCTTTTGAGAATTTTCCTGACCCTTTGAATGTATTCTTTGCTGACCACAGATTTCACATGTATGTTTGATGTTGTCCAGCTGTAGTCTGCCCAGATATTTATAGGCCTCTCGCTTGGCCATTGGGCATATTGATGCCCTCACTTTCAAGGATTTTCCCCTTCTTCAGTGCCAGTGTCAAACATTTGTCCAAACCAAACTCCATGTTGATATCAGTGCTAAAAATTCGGATAGTGTTAGTCAGAGACTGGATTTCAGTTTCGGTTTTCTTAGACAGCTTCAGGTCATCCATGTACAGCAGATGTGAAATTTTGTGAGATCTCTGAGATATTATTACTCTTATCATTATTTCCTCTTTCATAATTATTATTATTATTATTATTATTTCCCCTTCCTTCTCTACCATTGTTGTTATTTCGGTTTCTCCATACAGCTTCAGGTCATCCATGTACAGCAGATGTGACATTTTGTGAGTTCTCTGAGATTTTATTATTATTATTATTATTATTTCCTCTTTATTATTATTATTATTATTATTATTATTATTATTATTATTTCCCCTTCCTTCTCTACCATTGTTGTTGTTTCGGTTTCACTTTCGGTTTCCCCATACAGCTTCAGGTCATCCATGTACAGCAGATGTGACATTTTGTGAGATCTCTGAGATATTATTATTATTATTATTATTATTTCCCTTTCCTTCTCTACCATTGTTGTTGTTTCGGTTTCGGTTTCGGTTTCCCCATACAGCTTCACTTCATCCATGTACAGCAGATGTGACATTTTGTGAGATCTCTGAGATATTATTATTATTATTATTTCCTCTTTATTATTATTATTATTATTATTATTATTATTATTATTATTATTTCCCTTTCCTTCTCTACCATTGTTGTTTCGGTTTCACTTTCGGTTTCCCCATACAGCTTCAGTTCATCCATGCACAGCAGATGTGAAATTTTGTGAGATCTCTGAGATTTTATTATTATTATTTCCTCTTTCATTATTATTATTATTATTATTATTATTATTTCCCCTTCCTTCTTTACCATTGTTGTTGTTTCGGTTTCAGTTTTGGTTTTCCCATACAGCTTCAGGTCATCCATGTACAGCAGATGTGACATTTTGTGAGATCTCTGAGATTTTATTATTATTATTATTTCCTCTTTCATCATCATCATTATTATTATTATTATTATTTCCCCTTCCTTCTCTACCATTGTTGTTGTTTCGGTTTCAGTTTCGGTTTCCCCATACAGCTTCACTTCATCTATGTACAGCAGATGTGACATTTTGTGAGATCTCTGAGATTTTATTATTATTATTATTTCCTCTTTCATTATTATTATTATTATTATTATTTCCCCTTCCTTCTCTACTATTGTTGTTGTTTCGGTTTCACTTTCGGTTTCCCCATACAGCTTCAGGTCATCCATGTACAGCAGATGTGACATTTTGTGAGATCTCTGAGATATTATTATTATTATTTCCTCTTTCATTATTATTATTATTATTATTATTATTATTATTATTATTATTTCCCCTTCCTTCTCTACCATTGTTGTTGTTTCGGTTTCAGTTTTCCCATATAGCTTCAGGTCATTCATGTACAGTAGATGTGAAATTTTGTGAGATCTCTGAGACGTTTGATAGCCGAGGTTTGCTGAAACATTATTATTATTATTATTATTATTTATTTATTTATTTATCTACTTTACTTTACTTATATACCGCTGTTCTCAGTCCGAGGGCAACTCACAGCGATTCACAACAACAAGAATAGCAAAAATTCAATACCACAATATTAAAAACAATTAACAACTCAGCACATCACACAATTAATAAGCAATTACTACAATAACTTCACTATCGTCTCATCCAGACAAGACAGAGGTACTCCTGGTCAGTCGCAAGGCCGAGCAGGGTATAGGGTTACAGCCTGTGCTGGATGGGGTCGCACTCCCCTTGAAGGCGCAGGTTCGCAGCTTGGGTGTGATCCTGGATGCATCGTTGAGCCTGGATCCCCAGGTTTCAGCGGTGACCAGGGGAGCATTTGCACAGCTCAGGCTTGTGCGCCAGCTGTGCCCGTACCTTGGGAAGTCTGACTTGGCCACGGTAGTACATGCTCTGGTCACATCCCGCCTTGACTACTGCAACGCTCTCTACGTGGGGCTGCCCTTGAAGACAGCCCGGAAGCTCCAGCTAGTCCAGCGTGCGGCAGTCATGTTACTAACAGGAGCAGGATGCAGGGAGCACACAATGCCCTTGTTGTCCCAGCTCCACTGGCTGCCGATTTGCTACCGGGCCCAATTCAAGGTGCTGGTGCTGACCTACAAAGCCCTAAATGGTTCCGGCCCAAAATACCTGTCTAAGCGCATCTCGGCCTACAAGCCCACGAGGGCCTTGAGATCGTCTGGGGAGGCCCTTCTCTCGATCCCGCCTGCCTCACAGGCACGGCTGGCGGGGACGAGGGATAGGGCCTTCTTGGTGGTGGCCCCCCGGCTGTGGAACTCCCTCCCTGGAGACATCAGACAGGCGCCCTCCCTTATGACATTCCGCAAGAGCCTAAAGACGTGGTTATTTGTGAAGGCGTTTGACTAAGTGCTACAACAAATTGGCAATAATGAGTGGAACGGAATATGGATAATGAGACTGGATTGTGATTCTATGATGAGACGTCGCGAATGTTTTAGTGTAATCGGTATTATTAATAGTGATGTTGTATTGTTGTTATGATATTCCTTTTATTGTAAATGGTCTTTTTATATGTTGTACACCGCCGTGAGTCGCCCTAGGGCTGAGAACGGCGGTCAACAAATGCAGTAAATAAATAAATAATAAATAAATAACGTAATCCAGATTCGTCAACCATTATTCCATTCCTATATTCATCACCAGTCATTGCACTAATTATTCGAACGCCTGCTTAAACAGCCAGGTCTTCACTTTTTTACGGAATACCATTAAGGATGGTGCTAGCCTAATGTCCGAGGGAAGGGCATTCCACAGCCAAGGAGCCACCACCGAGAAGGCCCTATCTCTCATCCCCGCCAGCAGTGCTTGAGAAGCAGGCGGGATTGAGAGCAGGGCCTCCCCAGAAGATCTTAAAGTCCTGGTGGGTTCATAGGCAGAGATGCGGCCAGCCGGATAAGTAGCTTGGGCCAGAACAGTTTAGGGCTTTAAATTATTATTATTATTATTATTTGCTGCATTTATTAACCGCCGCTCTCAGCCCTGGGGCGACTCGCGGCGGTGTACACATACAAAGAGACAGTTTACAATAAACCAACATGACAGAAACCAACATATCACTACTACACAAACAACTAATTACATTAAAAAATCCGCTTCGTCCTATCGTAGAATCATAATCAGTCTCGTAGTCAAATTCCGTTCCAGTTGTCATTTCCAGTTGCTGTAGCACTTAATTGAATGCCTTCTCGAATAGCCATGTCTTCAGGCTCTTGCGGAAGGACATAAGGGAAGGCGCCCGTCTGATGTCAACAGGGAGGGTGTTCCACAGCCGGGGGGCCACCACCGAGAAGGCCCTATCCCTCGTCCCCGCCAGACGTGCCTGTGAGGCAGGCGGGATCGAGAGGAGGGCCTCCCCAGACGATCTCAAGGTCCTCGTGGGCTCATAGGCCGAGATGCGGTCCGAAAGGTATTTTGGGCCAGAACCGTTTAGGGCTTTGTAGGATAACACCAGCACCTTAAATTGGGCCCGGTAGCAGATCGGCAGCCAGTGGAGCTGGAACAACAAGGGCGTTGTATGCTTCCTGCGTCCTGCTCCACTTAGTAACATGGCTGCCGCGCGCTGGACTAGCTGAAGCTTCCGGGCCGTCTTCAAGGGCAGCCCCACGTAGAGAGCGTTGCAGTAGTCGAGGCGGGATGTGACCAGAGCGTGTACCACCGTGGCCAAGTCAGACTTCCCAAGGTACGGGCGCATCTGGCGCACGAGCCTGAGCTGTGCAAATGCTCCCCTGGTCACCGCTGAAACCTGGGGATCCAGGCTCAACGATGAATCCAGGATCACACCCAAGCTGCGAACCTGCATCTTCAGGGGGAGTGCGACCCCGTCCAGCACAGGCTGTAACCCTATACCCCGTTCGGCCTTGCGACTGACCAGGAGTACCTCTGTCTTGTCTGGATTTAATTTCAGTTTGTTCGCCCTCATCCAGACCATTACAGCGGCCAGGCACTGGTTCAGGACCTCGACAGCCTCCTTAGTAGCAGGTGGAAAGGAGTGACAGAGTTGGACATCATCTGTGTACAGATGACATGGCACCCCGAAACTCCGGATGATCTCACCCAGCGGCTTCATGTAGATGTTAAACAGCATGGGGGACAGTATAGAGCCCTGTGGAACCCCACAAGTCAAAGGCTGTGGCGTTGAACAGGAGTCCCCCACTAACACCTTCTGGGTACGACCCTCCAGAAATGACTGGAGCCACTGCAAAGCAGTGCCCCCAAGACCCATTTCCGCAAGGCGCCCCAGAAGAATACCGTGGTCGACGGTATCGAAGGCCGCTGAGAGGTCCAGGAGCACCAACAGGGACACACTCCCCCTGTCCAGCTCCCGGCGCAGATCATCCACTAAGGTGACCAAGACCGTCTCGGTACCATGTCCCGGTCTGAAACCAGCGTTAAAGGCCAACGCCAGCACTTTGAATTGAGCCCGGTAGCAAATCGGTATTTATTTTATTTATTTGGGGTTCTTTTACCCTGCCCTTCTCACCCCGAAGGGGACTCAGAGCGGCCTTACAAAAGCAAAGGCACCATTCGATGCCTGCATCATAAAACAATAATACATAAACTTACATCATATCACAATTCACAATAATACATGCATTATTACCATAAAATCAATAAAAACCAATACAAACCCAGATTCTCCTTTTACATGGTCAGCGTTTCGCTAACTCATAGATCTAGTTTTACATTCCATTTCATCAGTCCTGCTGGTCTTACTTGCCTGATTGTCTGGTTTAATTGCCAGGGTGCCCAAAGGCCTGGTCCCACAACCACGTCTTCACCCTCCTCCTGAAGGCGAGGAGGGATGGTGCTGCTCTGATTTCCCCCGGGAGTGAGTTCCACAGGTGAGGAGCCACCACTGAGAAAGCCCTGCTCCTCGTCCCCACCAGCCTCACTTGTGACAGTGGTGGGGTCGAGAGCAGGGCCTCCCCAGATTATCTCAGAGTCTGGGGTGGGACGTAGAGGGAGATACGTTCGGACAGATACACTGGACCGGAACCGTACAGGGTTTTGTAGGTCAAAACCAGCACCTTGAATTGTGCTCGGAACTGAATCGGCAGCCAGTGGAGCTGACACAACAGGGGGGTGGTATGCTCTCTGTATGTCGCTCTGGTGAGCAATCTGGCTGCCACTCGCTGGACTAGTTGAAGTTTCCGAACAGTCTTCAAGGGCAACCCCACGTAGAGTGCGTTGCAGTAGTCTATTCGGGATGTGACAAGAGCATGGACCACCATGGCCAGATCAGACCTCCCGAGGTATGGGCGCAACTGGTATCCAGTGGAGTTGGCGCAACAGGGGGGTTGTATGCTCCCTGCGCTCCGCTCCTGTTAGAATCATGGCTGCCGAGCGTTGGACTAGTTGGAGCTTCCGAGCCATCTTCGAAGGCAACCCCACGTAGAGAGCATTGCAGTAGTCTAGGCATCATGATCATTATTCTCCCTCCTAAGAAACTGTCTACAATCACTATAAGGCAAAGTCTCATTTTTGATTCTAGCCTCACGTTAGTGTTTAGTCTTTCCTGATCTTGAGCAGGAGGAAGCCTGCCTGGAGCAAACTCAGCATTTGCGCAGCTTATCAGAAGAGGCATCTAAAACGCAAGGCCCTCGGCCCTCGTAAGAACAGAAGGGCGAAATCTGATAAGGTGGCTTTCCTCGAACATTTAATACCATCATAAAAAGCCCTGGTTTTCTCTTTTAAGGTACGAAAATCGGGTGTCCTGTTACCCGCAGCACACAAAAGGATTTGGGGAGCAAAGCCCTCTATAAAGTTTCACAGCTACTGTAAATGAGAGGCCAACGGTGTAGGTAGAGTGCATGAAAATCCGCGCTCAGGGGAAAAGTCTGCTGGATGGTGCTCTAAAACATACTTCTTCTACTTATAAGCTCCCCTTGTCGTTGCCTGTAAATATCCAAAACACATTCAAAAGTGGTGACTTTCAAGACTTCGAGCAAAGAGAGCAAATTATTTGAAATGTGCACCCGGTGTGACTTATTTTACAAGAATGTGTGAAGCCCGTTTCTTTATTTTGATGGTATATTCGGCCTTCCCATCCCTTGGTCTTGACAGCCACGCAAAAGCCTCGCCACTGATATGCCCCAGGTGTCCTTGCTCTGTGAAAATGGCGGCTGTAAATCAGATTTGCTTTCCAATCAGGACGTGCATCCAAATACAGAAGGCATCAAACTGACATCGAGCATGCTCCTCCCCCTAACAAGGGATGGTGACTTATAGTTCTGCAAAGGACAAAGGTACCAGACTGCACAATAGGGGTTAAGTCACCAACAACAATGAGGACCCCATGAAACTTCGAGAATAGCTAAACCTTGAGGTCTCTGCCTCTCTCGGGAGCTGTAGTTCTCCAAGTACGGGGAGCAAAGCTTGTTTCCAGAGACACCAGGTCCATTTGGGTCACTCAAGAACTCCTGCCAGGACCTTTGTGCAACACCCTTGTGTTTTAGCCATCCCCTATGGACACTCTTTCCCCCACATGGACAAACCTTATGAAATCTTGCCTTTTATGAACTTTAGATATATGAAATGTGTTTTCTGATTTCTTTGTGTGGCAGAAGCCTTTCCCCTTTTCTTCTGACTTTTGTTTCCCCTGTATACATGAAGAAACTCCACAAAAGGGACTACAAAGCCCCAAACATTCCAGGATTTTTTTATTCACAACTTCCTTTTGCATGAACAATAGCCTGGGCAGCTGGTGGCCCTCGGAGGAATTGCCCAGCCCTCAGCTTGCCCCTTTGGTAAAAATCTTAATCATATTTCCTCCTGAAGAACAAAAGGTCCTCGAAAAAACCTTTTGCCTTTGCTCTGATTATTCATTCCACTCAAAGCACAATAGATCAGGCTGGCTTGGGATTTCCCCTTTGTCTCGCTGGCCGCATGGCATAGCATTTCCTTTGTTTACCCCTTTCCCAGATTTCTTTGTGCTCCCTCATCCTGCCTCCATCTCTCCTGATTGGCTGCCGCCACCAGGTGGCAGAAGTCTCCCCATTGGTTCCTACGGACCACTGGAGCCCATCGCCCAATCATGGCAGGGAACACCATGGAAGCCGGGGCGGGGAGTTTGAACTCTGCAACTTTGAAAACTCTATATAAATGGCTGTATCAAATGTATTTCTTTATGCTTAGCTTTGGCGAATTATTGCAGCTTTGCATCCATTTCAGCTGAATCGCATTAAACCTCGATGGCTTTTCTTCAACTGGTGAGACTTTTCATTGGGAAATCAGGGAAAAATATGGGATGCTTCTCTGTCTCACCAGAGAAAAAGAACTCTTTGATGAGTCTAATTGGTCTCTGCCTCCTGGCAAAGACCCCTAAATTTTAGCTCTAGAACAAAACTACTTTGAAAGGGATAAAGTATTTGAATGGATCGCCGCTTCCCCGAAGCAGGTGCATTTCTTCTTTTTGTTGTCGAGTCATGATACCTCCCCTCAGAAGATTTATAGTTAATCAAGTACTATAATAAAAATATGACTTTTTAAAACCTCTTCTGAACTTTCAAAAGTTTGAGGCACCAAGAAACCAGGAGCGGACCTGTTGTAGTAGAGCCTGTAAGTAACATTGCAAGCAGTAGTATGAGTGCCAGAAGGGGGAAAAGGCCTACTTGTGAACAGAGGTGGCCCTAGGTAATTTTCAACGGTAAGCAAACAGTATTTTGGCGCCCCCCCCCCCCCAACCAATCATTGATATATATTTTCTATTTGTCATGGGAGTTCTGTGTGCCATATTTGGTTCAATTCCATCATTGGTGGAGTTCAGAATGCTCTTTGATTGTAGGTGAACTATACATCCCAGCAACTACACTTGCCGCATTTGCTCCCTTGCCTGGCCCGCTTTGGGTCCGGAGACGTGCCTGAAGACCCCGGCGTGTGCACCAAAAGTCACCTCTTCTCCTGACTTTTTTCTCAGCCATTGGGACCAAGAGAGAGAGAGAGAGAGAGAGAGAGAGAGAGAGAGGTGGAGATGCCCACCTTTCCTGAAGGTAGGCGCAAAAACAAAGGAGGGAGCAGAGGTGGGAGATACCTCCAGGCAGAGGGGCTCTCTCTCTCTCTCTCTCTCTCTCTCTCTTGGTCCCAATGGCTGAAGAGAAAGTCAAGAGAAGAGGCGACTTTTGGTGTGCACGCTGGGGTCTTCAGACATGCTGGGGTCTTCAGACACGTCTCCGGACGTGAAGTAGGCCAGGCATGGCGGCCCCGCCCCTTGGCCCACCCGCACATTGGGGAAAGGAGAGGAAGCGGGTGGAGCGCCGGGGGATCAGGAAAGGGAGCCGGTCATGGGGAAGGGATCGAATGCGGAGAACGATTGAGCGCTGGCTCTGCTCGTGCACCCGCTGGCTGAGTGGAGCAGGAACGAGAGGGGCGAGGCGAGGCTCAAGGGTCCAGCCCCTTTGGGAAGAGGATCGCCCGGCAGCGAGGCAAGAAAGCTGAGGCTCCCCCCGGACTGCTAGGGCTGTTGTGAGCTGAGGGGGCACTCCTCAAGTGGCAGTCGAGGGGCATTTACAGAGGCACCTCTGCGCCCCTGGCAAAAAAAAAATGTGTTCTGCGACCGCTTACTTCGCGTAATGGACAAGCCGCCCCTGCTCGTGAACAGGAGTCAGATGAAGAACAGCAAAGGAAAAGGATCCAGGATATCCTTATGGCACCTACTGACGAAGACTCATTCGAAGAGTTTTTTGGAGACGAAGGGTCAATGAGCGAGGGAGAGGAAGGAGATACAGTGGATAGGAATAGAGGAACAAAAAGGGTTACTTGGGAGCAGGAATCGGATGAAGAGCATGAGAGGAAGAGGATCTGGGATATACTTACTGCCTCCACAGATGGTGAACCATTTATGGGTTTCTCTGGGAGTGATGGGTCTGGGAGTGATGAGGATGGGGCGGACACATTGGACTGGACTAAGGTTAAAGAGGTACAAGATGTATGTGCAGAGCCAACGTCTAGTGGCACATTTATGGCTTTCTCTGGTAATGAGGATTGCCAAACAGGAGATACATCCGAGTCCTGGGGGGACCTAAGTCTTGACAGAAGATGGAGGAATTGGAGGGATGGAAACAGGAGTTCACTTGTGGAGACAAGAACAGCTGTAAGAGATAATGTCTCATTGTCTGATGAGGATGTGTAAGATAAAAGCCATTGGGACCAAGAGAGAGAGAGAGAGAGAGGTGGAGATGCCCGCCTTTCCTGAAGGTAAGCACAAAAACAAAGGAGGGAGCGGAGGTGGGAGATACCTCCAGCCGGAGGGGCTCTCTCTCTCTCTCTCTCTCTTCGTCCCAATGACTGAAGAGAAAGTCAGGAGAAGAGGCGACTTTTGGTGCACACGCTGGGGTCTTCAGACATGCTTCCGGACCAGAAGCGGGCCAGGCGCGGCGGCTCCACCCCTTGGCCCACCCGTAGATTGGGGAGAGGAGAGGAGACGGGTGGAGCGCCGGAGGATTGGGAAAGGGAGCTGCTCATGGGGAAGGGATCTAACACGGAGAATGATTGAGCGCCGGCTCTGCTCGCACACCCGGTGGCCAGGTGGAGCAGGAATGAGAGGGGCTAGGCGAGGCTCAAGGGTCCGGCCCCTTTGGGAAGAGGATCGCCCGGCAGCGAGGCAAGGAAGCCGAGGCTCCCCCCGGACTGCGAGGGCTGTTGTGAGCTGAGGGGGCGCTCCTCAAGTGGCAGTCGAGGGGCATTTACAGAGGCGCCTCTGCGCCCCTGGCAAAAAAAAGTGTTCTGCGACCGCTTACTTTGCGTAATGGACGAGCCGCCCCTGTCTAGGATGGACAGATAAGGGGCCATGAGTGAAGAAGAAATGAGATCCGAAGGAGCTCAATAGCTCATTCTTCCGCTGCTATGTTCCTCCAGCACATTTGCCTCCAAGGTATAGCATATCTTATTATTAGCAATAATCAAATAATGCTAGCCTTAGCTTTCTCTAATAGACATGTTTAGCATGTCTATTTTTCCCCTATGAAGCCAACCCATTATGAATGTGTACACAGTAAATTAAACGGCACTTCTGTTTTGACTGTGAGGCACAGGCTGGGGTTGGAACGAGAGAGAGCGAAACGCCGACCCCGCAAGACGGATCCCAACTCTGGGGGAAAAAAAATATGAAAGTGAATTGTGACAGGCTTTAATTAAATGTTGCCTTCACACTACATTACACTTTATTAAAAGAAAAGCATGCCAGTGCAGCCTATTAAATGGCTGTTTCTCAGCCTTCCTTTGTGTGTGTGTGTGTGTGTGTGTGTGTGTGTATTCTCACTCTTTTTTGCTCACATCTGATGGTGGAAGTTTCACATTTATTTATTTATTTATTTATTTATTTACAATATTTGTATTCCGCCCTTCTCATCCCTCAGGGGACTCAGGGCAGATTACAGTGTACACATATATGGCAAACATTCAATGCCAATTTTTGACATACAAACATATACACACACACACACAGAGGCTAGTTAACTTTTTCTGGCCGCCAGGGGAGCTGTCGCTTTCATCATAGAATCCTAAAATCCAAGAGTTGGAAGAGACCTCGTGGGCCATCCAGTCCAACCCCATTCTGCCAAGAAGCAGGAATATTGCATTCAAAGCACTCCTGACAGATGCCCATCCAGCCTCTGTTTCAAAGCTTCCAAAGAAGGAGCCTCCACCACACTCCGGGGCAGAGAGTTCCACTGCTGAATGGCTCTCACAGCCAGGAAGTTCTTCCTCATGTTCAGATGGAACCTCCTCTCTTGTAGTTTGAAGTCATTGTTCTGCCTCCTAGTCTCCAAGGAAGCAAAAAACAAGCTTGCTCCCTCCTCCCTGTGGCTTCCTCTCACATATGTATACATGGCCCTCATCATATCTCCTCTCAGCCTTCTCTTCTTCAGGCTAAACATGCCCAGCTCCTTAAGCCGCTCCTCATAGGACTTGTTCTTCAGACCCTTGATCTGCTCCCTCCTCCCTGTGGCTTCCTCTCACATATGTATACATGGCCCTCATCATATCTCCTCTCAGCCTTCTCTTCTTCAGGCTAAACATGCCCAGCTCCTTAAGCCGCTCCTCATAGGACTTGTTCTTCAGACCCTTGATCTGCTCCCTCCTCCCTGTGGCTTCCTCTCACATATGTATACATGGCCCTCATCATATCTCCTCTCAGCTCCTTAAGCCGCTCCTCATAGGACTTGTTCTTCAGACCCTTGATCTGCTCCCTCCTCCCTGTGACTTCCTCTCACATATGTATACATGGCCCTAACCATCTCCCCTCTCAGCCTTCTCTTCTTCAGGGTAAATATGCCCAGCTCCTTAAGCTGCTCCTCATAGGGCTTGTTCTCCAGACCATTGATCATTTTAGTCGCCCTCCTCTGGACACATTCCAACTTAGAGTCAATATCTCTCTTGAATTGTGGTGCCCAGAATTGGACATAATATTCCAGGTAATGTGGTCTAACCAAAGCAGATTAGAGCATGGGGAGAAGGACTTCCCTGGACCTAGACACTATGCTCCTATTAATGCAGGACAAAATCCCATTGGCTTTTTTTGCCACCATCTGCGTCCATCTGCGATGCTAATGAAGCACTTCCGCATTCCCCGCATGCTTCCCCGCTGGAATGCTTTGCTGGAGTCTTCTTTATGGCCTCATAAATCAGTTAGTTTAGCCTCCCCACACTTTAAGGTGGTACCTAATTTTCCTACTTGACAGATGCAACTGTCTTTCGGGTTGCAAAGGTCGACAACAGGCTAGACAATTGGTTGGAAACCCACTCCAACCCGGGCTGGCTTCGAACTCATGACCTTTTGGTCAGAGTGATCTTAATGCAGCTGACACTCAGCCAGCTGCACCACAATCCCGGTGCTTGCATGCACCAATGCAAGTTTCACATGCATTGGTGCATGATCAAAAGGGACCACCCTCAAGGCCACCAAAGCACTGGTCACTCAACTCGCAGACGGAAGGGCTGGCATTACTAGGAAGGGCATCTGCGTTGTTTCCACCACTGCAAATAAATAGTAGAGGTGTGCATTTGGGGTAAACCGTGACGCATTTCGTAAGCCGGCTTTCGGTGGGAGCAAATATTGGGAGGGCAAATAGCTGAGTTCGCTCTTTCGCTCCAAAAGATCAATTTTCTTTAATAATAATAATAATAATAATAATAATGGCCTGCATCAATAGGAGCATAGTGTCTAGATCTAGGGAAGTCATGCTCCCCATGCTCTATTCCGCTTTGGTTAGACCACACTTGGAATATTGTGTCCAATTCTGGGCACCACAATTCAAGAGAGATATTGACAAACTGGAATGTGCCCAGAGGAGGGCGACTAAAATGATGAAGGGTCTGGAGAACAAGCCCTATGAGGAGCGGCTTAAGGAGCTGGGCATTTTTAGCCTCAAAAGAGACATGCATAAGAAGTGGAAAAAGGGAGAAATCACTAAAGAAGAATTTAAACAAATAGCTAACTCCTTTAGGGAAAAGGTCTGAAAGGCTAAACCACAAAATGAGCTTAGGCTTGCCAGAGACATCAAAAACAATAAAAAGGGCTTCTTTTCTTATGTCTTGGAGTTCTCATGGAAAACAAGTTAAATGTGAGCCAGCAATGTGATGTGGCAGCATCACAGATCAAGGGAAGTCATGCTACTCCTCTATTCTGCCTTGGTTAAACCACATCTGGAACCACATTGTGTCCAATTCTGGGCACCACAATTGTGTCCAGAGGAGGGCGACTAAAATGATCAAGGGTCTGGAGAACAAGCCCTATGAGGAGCGGCTTAAGGAGCTGGGCATGTTTAGCCTGAAGAAGAGAAGGCTGAGAGGAGATATGATAACCATGTATAAATATGTGAGAGGAAGCCGCAGGGAGGAGGAGGGAGCAAGCTTGTTTTCTGCTTCCTTGGAGACTAGGACACGGAACAATGGCTTCAAACTACAAGAGAGGAGATTCCATCTGAACACGAGGAAGAACTTCCTGACTGTGAGAGCCGTTCAGCAGTGGAACTCTCTGCCCCGGAGTGTGGTGGAGGCTCCTTCTTTGGAAGCTTTTAAACAGAGGCTGGATGGCCATCTGTCAGGGGTGATTTGAATGCAATATTCCTGCTTCTTGGCAGAATGGGGTTGGACTGGATGGCCCAGGAGCTCTCTTCCAACTCTTTGATTCTATGATTCTATGATAATAATAATAATAATGGGTTGTTGTAGGTTTTTTCGGGCTATATGGCCATAGTCTAGATGCATTCTCTCCTGACGTTTCGCCTGCATCTATGGCAAGCATCCTCAGAGGTAGTGAGGTCTGTTGGAACTAGGAAAAAGGGTTTATGTATCTGTGGAACGACCAGGGTGATACAAAGGACTCTTGTCTGCTGGAGCTAGGTGCGAATGTTTCAGCTGATCACCTTGGTTAGCATTTGATGGCCTGACAGTGCCTGGAGCCAACTTTTGTTGAGAGGTGATGAGATGGCGTTGTTTGTTTCCTCTCTGTTGTTTTGCTGTTGCAATTTTAGAGTATTTTTTAATACTGGTAGCCAGATTTCAGCGGTGACCAGGGGAGCATTCGCACAGTTAAAACTAGTGCGCCAGTTGCACCCGTACCTTGGGAAGCCTGACTTGGCCACGGTAGTCCATGCTCTAGTCACATCCCGTTTAGACTACTGCAACGCCCTCTACGTGGGGTTGCCTCTGAAGACTGCTCGGAAGCTTCAAATGGTCCAACGATCGGCAGCCAGGATGCTAACAGGAGCGGCACTCAGGGAGCACACCACTCCACTGCTGCGCCAGCTCCACTGGCTGCCAATTTGCTACTGGGCACAATTCAAAGTGCTGGCTTTAGCCTTTAAAGCCCTAAACCAGTGTTTCTCAAACTGGGGGTCGGGACCCCTGTGGGGGTCGCCAGGGGGTGTCAGAGGGGTCACCAAGGACCATCAGAAAACATAGTATTTTTTGTTGGTCATGGGCGTTCTGTGTGGAACGTTTGGTCCAATACTATCATTGGTGGGGTTCAGAATACTATTTCATTGTGGATGAACTATAAATCCCAATAACTACAACTCCCAAATGGCAAGGTCTATTTTCTCCAAACTCTACCAGTGTTCACATTTGGGCATATTGAGTATTTGTGTCAAGTTTGATCCAGATCCATCATTGCTTGAGTCCACAGTGTTCTCTGGATGTAGGTGAACTACAACTCCAAAAACTCAAGGTCAATGTCCACCAGACCTTCCCAGTATTTTCTCTTGGTCATGGGAATTCTGTGTGCCATGTTTGATTCAATTCCATCATTGATGGAGTTCAGAAGGCTCTTTGATTTAAGGTGAACTATAAATCCCAGCAACTCCAGCATTACCAAATGACAAAATCAATCACCCCCAATCCCACCAGTATTCAAATTTTGGGCGTATCGGGTATTTGTGCTAAATTTGGTCCAGTGAATGAAAATACATCCTGCATATTTACATTATGACTCTTAACAGTAGCAAAATTACAGTTATGAAGTAGCAACGAAAATAATGTTATGGTTGGGGGTCACCACAACATGAGGACCTGTACTAAGGGGTCGCGGCATTAGGAAGGTTGAGAACCACTGCCCTAAACGGTTCTGGCCTGACCTACCTGTCCGAATGCGTCTCCTCCTATGAACCAGTTAGGACATTAAGATAGTCTGGGGAGGCCCTGCTCTCGATCCCGTTGGCTTCACAAGCATGCCTGGCGGGGACGAGAGACAGGGCTTTCTCAGTGGTGGCCCCTCGGCTGTGGAACGCCCTTCCTGCAGATATTAGATCGACCCCCTCCTTGCTGGCATTCCGGAGGAAAGTAAAGACCTGGCTGTTTGAACAGGCATTCGACTAAGCAGTGTGATTGACTGACTGACTATCAGAACACGGAATATCGGATAACGAGTTTGGATTCTGATTTCATGGACGAGACCTGATGGATTTGTTATATTGATGTAGTGATGTATTGATATTGATGTTTAATGATTTGTGATGCTATTGCTTTTAAATGCTTAATGATTTTGTATTGTGTATCCCTAAATTGTTGTAAACCGCTCTGAGTCGCCTAAGGGCTGAGAAGAGCGGTATACAAATAGAGTAAATAAATAAATAAATACATTTTGTTCATTTTCATGGTTTCCTCCTTTCTGTTGAAATTGTCCACATGCTTGTGGATTTCAATGGCTTCTCTGTGTAGCCTGACATGGTGGTTGTGAGAGTGGTTCAGCATTTCTGTGTTCTCAAATAATATGCTGTGTCCAGGCTGGTTCATCAGGTGCTCTGCTATGGCTGACTTCTCTGGTTGAATCAGTCTGCAGTGCCTTCCATGTTCCTTGATTCATGTCTAGGCAATGCTGCATTTGGTGGTCCCTATGTAGACTTGTCCACAGCTGAATGGTACATGGTAGACTCCTGCAGAAGTGGGAGGATCCCTCTTGTCCTTTGCTGAACGTAGCATTTGTTGGATTTTCTTGGTGGGTGTGTAGATAATTTGTATGTTGTGTTTCCTCATCAGCTTCCCTCTGCGGTCAGTGGTTCCCTTGATGTATGGCAAGAACACTTTTCCTCTGGGTGGATCTTCGTCTTGACTCTCGTGGCTTATTCTTGGTTGTCTTGCAACTCTTCTGATGTCTGAGGTGGAGTATCACTTCAACCAGAGAAGTCAGCCATAGCAGAGCATCTGATGAACCAACCTGATGAACCAGAAGAGCTGCAAGACCAAGAACAAGCCACAAGAGTCAAGATGAAGATCCACCCAGAAGGAAAGTGTTCTTGCCAGACATCAAGGGAACCACTGACGACAGAGGGAAGCTGATGAGGAAACACCACATACAAATGATCTACAGACCCACCAAGAAAATTCAACAACTGCTCCGTTCAGCAAAGGACAAGAGGGATCCTCTCACCTCTGCAGGAGTCTCCCGTATCTCATGCAGCTGTGGACAAGTCTACAGAGGGACCACCAAATGCAGCATCTGTGTTTATATTTGGGCATATTGAGTATTTGTTCCAAGTTTGGTCCAGATCCATCATTGTTTGAGTCCACAGTGCTCTCTAGATGTAAGTGAACTACAACTCCCAAACTCAAGCTCAATGCCCACCAAACACACAGAACTTGGGAGTTCTGTTTGCCAAGTTTGGTTCAATTCCATCATTGGTGGAGTTCAGAATGCTCTTTGATTGTAGGGTGAATTATAATTCCCAGCAACTACAACTCCCAAATGACAAAATCATAATTTTTTGAGTGATGGTCACTAGGGCTGGGTGGTTTCGTTTCGTTAATTCGTAATTCGTTAATAATTCGTTAATTTTTTCAATTACAAAACGATAACGAACCATTCTGGAACAATCATTAAAAAAAACGAATTTTCAAAAACGTTTTGTAAATGCTTCGTATTTCGATATTGTATTCGTTTCGTTATTGTTTTGAGGTCGTTTCGTTATTATTTCCGCATGTCTGGGCCAGTTTTATGGTTTAATTAGTGAAAAAAAAATTATAATATCACACCAACAGTCAACAACAGAGGGAGAGGGAAGCTTCAGAAGGTTTTGGAGGTTTTTTAGCGTATTTCGCGGTCGCGTCCGCCATTAACGAATCGATTCGTTATTGTTTCGGAAATCGATTCGTTAATTTTTTACCATTTACGAAAATTCGTAAATATCGAACTTTTTAAAAGGAAAATTTTGTAATTATTTTAAATATCGAAACAAAAAAACTAGGCCTGGGTAACAACGGAAAAATTTGTTTCTAAAATCGATTCGTTTTTTGGGGGTTTTTGCGTTTCGTTATTTAAAATAATTACAAAATTTTCCTTTTAAAAAGTTCGATATTTATGAAATTTCGTAAATGTGAAAAAAATTACAAAACATTAACGAATCGATTGGGGTAATGAGTCCAGCATCACTCCCAAGCTGCGAACCTGCACCTTCAAGGGGAGTGCGGCCCCGTCCAGCACAGGCTGTAACCCTATGCCCTGTTTGGCCTTGCGACTGACCAGGAGTACCTCTGTCTTGTCTGGATGCAATTTCAATTTGTTCGCCCTCATCCAGACCGTTACAGCGGCCAGGCACCGGTTAAGTTACATAACAAAGGAGATGAAGATCAAGGATAATTGTATGAACGGTGAACAGTAGTGTTGTAGTTCAGCATGTTGCTCAAGTTGCTACTCCTAGTAGCAGGGAGAACCGGTCTACTTTGGAGTCGGAGGGAGAACAGCAGCGTCAGCACATTAGAGAAATCATTATGGCTCCAAGCGATACTGACATGTTTCCAGGTTTCTCCGATTGTGAGATGGGGGATGGGGAAGTAAGCAGAGGTGTAAAGAGGACTGCTCGTGAGCCAGAGTCTGAAGGGGAATTAAAAAGGAAGCGTATTCGGGAAATACTTTGTGCACCAACAGAGGATGAAGATTTCTTTGGGTTTGAAGGGAGTTCTGGGACTGGGAGTGATATGGAAGATGATGAGGAGTTAAATTGGACCCGTGTGCAAAACATAAGGGATATCTGTAACCAGCCCACCTCTAGTGAGGAATTTGAGGGGTTCACTGGGGATTGGCAGCCAGGGGATTCTTGGCAGGATCTGGAACCCCAGGTTTCAGCGGTGACCAGGGGAGCATTTGCACAGCTAAAGCTTGTGTGCCAGCTGCGCCCGTACCTTGGGAAGTCTGACTTGGCCACAGTAGTCCACACTCTGGTTACATCCCGCCTAGACTACTGCAACGCTCTCTTCGTGGGGTTGTCCTTGAAGATGGCCCGGAAGCTGCAATTAGTCCAACGTGCGGCAGCCATTATTCTAACAGGAGCGGAACGCAGGGAGCATACAACCCCCCTATTGCGCCAGCTCCATTGGCTACTGATTTGCTACCGGGCTCAGTTCAAGGTGCTGGCGTTGGCCTATAAAGCCTTAAACGGTTCCGGCCCAAGCTACCTATCTGACCGCATCTCTGCCTATGAACCCACCAAGACTTTGAGATCTTCCGGGGAGGCCCTGCTCTCGATCCCGCCTGCTTCTCAAGCACGGCTGGCGGGGACGAGAGATAGGGCCTTCTCGGTGGTGGTGGCTCCTCGGCTGTGGAACACCCTTCCCACGGACATTAGACTAGCACCATCTCTAATGAAGACCTGGCTGTTTGAGCAGGCGTTCGAATAATGAGTGCAATAATTGGTTAATGAACACTGGAATGGAACAATGGATGACGAATCTGGATTATGTTTTTGATGATTTGACGATAGTGAATGGTTATTGTAGTAATGGTTTATTTATTTATTTATTTATTTATTTATTTATTTACTGCATTTGTTGACCGCCGTTCTCAGCCCTAGGGCGACTCACGGCGGTGTACAACATATAAAAACAGTTTACAATAAGGGAATATCACAACAAAATCGACATAACTATCACTAATACAATTACACTAAATCATCCGCGCCGTCTCATCGTAGAATCATAAAGCAAACGCGTTATCCATATTCCGTTCCGATCATCATTGCCAATTGTTGTAGCACTTAGTCAAATGCCTTCTCAAATAACCATGTTTTAGGCTCTTGCGGAAAGCCAAAAGGGAGGGCGCTTGTCTGATATCTACAGGGAGGGCGTTCCACAGCCGGGGGGCCACCACTGAGAAGGCCCTATCTCTTGTCCCCGCCAGACGTGCCTGTGTGGCAGGTGGGATCGAGAGAAGGGCCTCCCCAGACGATCTCAAGGTCCTCGTGGGCTCATAGGCCGAGATGCGGTCAGAAAGGTATTTTGGGCCGGAACCGTTTAGGGCTTTGTAGGCCAGCACCAGCACCTTGAATTGGGCCCGGTAGCAGATTGTGCAATGTGCTAGGTTGTTAATTGTTTTTACAATGTAGCATTGAATTTTTGCTGTTCCTGTTTGTTATGAACCGCTGTGAGTCGCCTTCGGGCTGAGAACAGTGGTATATAAGTAAATAAATAAATAAATAATCGTTGGCAGAGGTGGAGAGATGGGCATTCAGCTGCAGGTTTGGGAGCAGCTGGGAGTGATCACGAGAGGGTGGGGAGCTCATCAAGCTCTGAGGAAGAACTTTGAGATAAAAGGGGGTTCAGTTTGAACTGCAAGTCTCAGAAGGCAAAGTGTCTTCATGGGACATAATTCTTTGTACCTGCCTAGGCTTGGGTAACCACGGAAAAATTTGGTTCTAAACTTGTTTCGTTTTTAGGGGGCCCTTGCGTTTCGTTTTTTTTTAAAGAATTCCGGAATTTTCCTTTAAAAAGTTCAAAATATACTAAATTTTGTAAAATTACGAATCGATTCGTTAATGGCGGACGCGATTGCGCAATATGCTAAAAAACCCTCCAAATGGGACAGGGGGAACTTCTGAAGCTTCCCTCTCCCTCTGTTGTTGACTGTTGGTGTGGTAATTTATTTTTTATCACTGATAAAACAAACAACAACTATAAAACTTGCACCAGACATACGGAAATAATTACGAAACTATTTCGAAACTATTTCGAAACAATTTGGAAACAATTATGAAACAATATGAAATAAATTGGAAAAATTGTTTCAATTTTTAATTACTCCTCACAGTAGTCCTGCATGGCTCAATATTGGATCGTAAGCTAATTTAAATAGAAATTAATAACGAATTACGAAATTAACGAACGAAACTGCCCAAGCCTATACCTGCCAACTTTCCACCTTGGGTCCTGTGCTCCTGTTTCCTTGGTGACTTCAGCGTTTCAGCCTTGCTTCTCTACGGAATTGACTTCGGACCGGTTTGACTACGCTTTTGGACTTCTGGACTTTGTTTGCTAATCTTTGTGACTTTAACAACTTTTAGTTTTGAAACTACATTTTTCCCGCTTCAAAGACTGTGCTTTTTCTCTATTTTGATTTTTAAGCAATTCGCTTCACCTTTTGTTCAATCCGGATTATTAGGCAGCGCTATAATCCGGATTAGACTTGGGTAACCACGGAAAAATTTAGTTCTAAACTCATTTTGTTTTTAGGGGGCCCTTGCGTTTCGTTTTTTAAAATAATTCCAAAATTTTCCTTTAAAAATTTTGAAATTTACGAAATTTCGTGAAATTACGAATTGATTCGTTAATGGCGGACGAGATTGCGCAATATGCTAAAAAAACACCTCCAAATGGAACAGGAGGAACGTCTGAAGCTTCCCTCTCCCTCTGTTGTTGACTGTTAGTGTGATAAAACAAACAACAACTATAAAACTTGCACCAGACATGCGAAAATAATTACGAAATAATTTCGAAATAATTACGAAATAATTACGAAATAATTACGAAATAATTTCGAAATAATTACTAAATAATTTCAAAATAATTACGAAATAATTTCGAAATAATTACGAAATAAATTGAAAAAATTGTTTCGAATCTAATTTACTCCTCACACAATTCCTGCATGGCTCAATATTGGATCGTAAGCTAATTTAAATACGAATTAATAACGAATTACGAAATTAACGAACGAAACCGCCCAAGCCTAATCCGGATTATATTTTTGTTTCTCCTCTTGACTTGTTTTTGGTGCCAAATTGCTCCAGCAGACCTTAGCACTGAAGTGAAGTGCTTTGTAGGTCCTTTTGTTTGCAATAAAGCTGTGTTTGAACCTTTATTTATTTATTTATTTATTATTATTTATTTGCTTCATTTTTATACCGCATTTTTCAGCCTCGATCGGCGACTCAATGCGGTTTACAGTGCAATTTATATAACAATGACAGATTAAAACACAACATACACAACAGACAATACAAGACGAACAACGTGGTCATCAACGCCTCAGTAAAATCAGATTCCGTTCTCATAATCCTTCAACCATTCCTTTGTTCATTTATACCATCTTCATGAGTTCAGTTGCCTTGTTGACCGAATGCCTGTTCATAAAGCCACGTCTTGACCCTCCTCCGGAACTCCAGCAATGAAGGGGCCTGCCTGATGTCTATGGGTAGAGCATTCCATAGCCGAGGGGCCACCACCGAGAAGGCCCTGTCTCTCGTCCCCGCCAGCCGCGCCTGCAACGCAGGTGGGACCGAGAGCAGGGCCTCCCCGGACGATCTTAACATCCTCGTCGGTTCATAGGTGGAGATGTGTTCGGAGAGGTAAGCGGGGCCAGAACCGTTTAGGGCTTTATAGGCTAAAGCCAGCACCTTGAATTGTGCCCGGTAGCAGATTGGCAGCCAGTGGAGCTGGCTCAACAGAGGAGTGGTGTGCTCCCTGAGAGCCGCTCCCGTTAGTAACCTGGCAGCCGAACGCTGGACCATCTGAAGCTTCCGGGCAGTCTTCAAGGGCAGCCCCACGTAGAGCGCATTGCAGTAATCAATCCGGGATGTAACCAGAGCGTGGACTACCGTGGCCAGATCTGACTTCCCAAGGTACGGGCGCAACTGGCGCACAAGTTTGAGTTGTGCAAATGCTCCCCTGGACACTGCCGAAACTTGGGGTTCCAAGCTTAGCGAAGAGTCCAGGATCACACCCAAGCTGCGAACCTGTGTCTTCAGGGGGAGTGTAACCCCGTCTAACACAGGCTGTAACCCTATGCCCTGTTCGGCCTTACGACTGACCAGGAGTGCCTCTGTCTTATCTGGATTCAATTTCAATTAATCTGTGTCTGGCGTTGTTTAAGGCTTCTGGATCCTGACAGGTAGTCTTGCGACTGGTTAAAAGAGGCAATTACAAGCAAATAGTTTTTTGGTAACTCGTTCCTCCCAAGCGTTCCGTGCCTTAATTGAGCCTTTCCACTGCTTATTGCGGTCCTAATGAGATCGGAGGCAGAGATATGGACCGTTGGATTCTGCTGCTGATAGATGCCCTTCTGCGGAGAGATTTAATGGATTAGCTAAAGCAACGTGAAAAACCGAATCCCTGATTTATTATGTGAAATCTTTCACTTACCACAGCACCCGCCCACACCCCGCACAGAGTCAATAGTGTTTTCCACCCCATTAAAGGCTTGTGCGCATAAAGTGTTGTGTTATGTTTCTGGATTTTGCCCCACGGGCTCATCAGCTAACTCCTCTGCCTTTCGCCCTCGCCAGGCCTTTCAAACAGGAAGTTTAATTTTATAGTGTTTTTTTTTTTTAGGGGAATGAGAGAGAGAGAGAACGAGAATGGTACTTAATTATCTGGCTGTGAAACAGCAGTACTCTTTCTTAATTTTAGTAGCTAATAAAATGCTGATCCCACAGTTAACCACTTCTGGTCTAAATGGGCACCAAGCTTGGCTATTGGAATCGAATATTTTATGAACTGTTAGATACTACACTACAGGTTTTAAGCACTGCCATGACATATTTCGCCCGAGATTTATTCACGTGTTTCATTTAAAACAATATATTACAGAGAGGAGAAAACATAAGCATAGGTAATAGGCCTGGGTAACAACGCAAAAATTTGTTTCTAAAATCGATTTGTAATTGGGGTTTTTTTTTGTTTCGATATTTAAAATAATTACAAAATTTTCCAAAAAAAAGTTCAGTATTTACGAAATTTCGTAAATATTTACAAAACATTTTGTAAAGATGGCGCCCTTTTTTTTCAATATTTTAAAATATTTTTTAAATTTAATTATTAATTTAGTAGAATAGGGAGGAGAAATTAAAATTATTATTAAGGAGGGAAGGCAGGCACTCACTCTGGCGGGCCCTCTAATCAAGGTGGTCAGTTGAAACATTCACACCTCGCTCCAGCAGACAAGAGTCCTTTGTCCCACCCTGGTCATTATTCCACATAAATATAAACCCTTTTTCCTACTTCCAACAGACCTCACTACCTCTGAGGATGCTTGCCATAGATGCAGGCAAAACGTCAGGAGAGAATGCCTCGCTCGCCCCTCTCGCTCGCCGCTCGCTCGCCCCTCTCGCTCGCCCCTCTCGCTCACCGCTCGCTCGCCCCTCTCACTCGCCATAGATGCAGGCGAAAAGTCAGGAGAAAATGCCTCTAGGCCATGGCCATATGGCCTGAAAAAACCTACAACAACCCAATCAGGGACATCTAATCACCTCTCAACAAAAGATTGCTCCAGGCACTGCCAAGCCATCAAATGCTAATCAAGGTGGTCAGTTGAAACATTCACACCTCGCTCCAGCAGACAAGAGTCCTTTGTCCCACTCTGGTCATTATTCCACATAAATATAAACCCTTTTTCCTACTTCCAACAGACCTCACTACCACCTCTGAGGATGCTTGCCATAGATGCAGGCAAAACGTCAGGAGAGAATGCCTCGCTCGCCCCTCTCGCTCGCCGCTCACTCGCCCCTCTCGCTCGCCGCTCGAGCTCCCAGCAAGCATTGGCAGGCGGCCATCTTACGTATTTCCGAAATGGACGGAAATACAAAAATTTTTGGCGCCTGCCGTTTCGATATTTAAAAACACTTCCAGGTTAAAAAAAAAGTTTTGTAATCGTTTCGTAATTCAAAAATTAACGAATTTTTTAACGAATTACGAATTAACGAAACGAATTGACCAGCCCTAATAGGTAAGGTTTTGAAAAAGCCAAACAAAGTGACAGAGCCTTTTTCTCCTTCAGAATATCCTTTGTCCCCAGATCTTTTCCTTCTTCTAATCTTCCTTTAAAATGTTACCATCTCTCTTCCATCTTCCCCTCTACCCAATGATTTATTTACCATGTCTTCTTGTTTGTTAAGCCTATGAGGCTTTGTTAACTCCTTAAATATGAGGGTTGAATGAAAAGTAATGCCTCCACCTTCGTTAGTGAATTAGTGAATTGGTTAAATGGACGAACCCAGAGGGTGCTCACCAATGCTTCCTCTTCATCTTGGAAAGAAGTGACAAGTGGAGTGTCGCAGGGTTCCGTCCTGGGCCCGATCCTGTTCAACATCTTTATTAATGACTTAGATGAAGGGCTAGAAGGCAGGATCATCAAGTTTGCAGACGACACTAAATTGGGAGGGAGAGCCAATAGTCCAGAGGACAGGAGCAGGATTCAAAACGATCTTGACAGATTAGAGAGATGATTGGCCAAAACTAACAAAATGAAGTTCAACAGGGAAAAATGCAAGATACTCCACTTTGGCAGGAAAAACGAAATGCAAAGATACAGAACGGGGGACGATGCCTGGCTCGAGAGCAGTACGTGTGAAAAAGATCTTGGAGTCCTCGTGGACAGGAAGTTAAACATGAGCCAACAATGTGATGTGGCGGCAAAAAAAGCCAATGGGATTTTGGCCTGCATCAATAGGAGCATAGTGTCTAGATCTAGGGAAGTCATGCTACCCCTCTATTCCGCTTTGGTTAGACCACACCTGAAATATTGTGTCCAATTCTGGGCACCACAATTCAAGAGAGATATTGACTCTAAGCTGGAATGTGTCCAGAGGAGGGTGACTGAAATGATCAAGGGTCTGGAGAACAAGCCCTATGAGGAGCAGCTTAGGGAACTGGGCATGTTTAGCCTGAAGAAGAGAAGGCTGAGAGGAGATATGATAGCCATGTATAAATATGTGAGAGGAAGCCACAGAGAGGAGGGAGCAAGCTTGTTTTCTGCTTCCTTGCAGACTAGGATGGGGAACAATGGCTTCAAACTACAAGAGAGAAGATTCCATCTGAACATTAGGAAGAACTTCCTGACTGTGAGAGCCGTTCAGCAGTGGAACTCTCTGCCCTGGAGTGTGGGGGAGGCTCCTTCCCTGGAAGCTTTTAAGCAGAGGCTGGATGGCCATCTGTCAGGGGTGATTTGAATGCAATATTCCTGCTTCTTGGCAGAATGGGGTTGGACTGGATGGCCCATGAGGTCTCTTCCAAATCTTTGATTCTATGATTCTATGGTTACTTCGGTTTGGATGGGAATATTTTAAAAAATCACATGCAGAAATAATCCTTAGAAGGTGCTCTTTAACTACCACTATTCACTTTTCCACACAATCACCAGACAATTGGGTAGATTTCTGCCAATGATGAACAAGTTTTTTGAAGCCGTCACAGAAGAAGTCGACACTCTATTTCTGCAACCCATCATGCACAGATCTTCCAGAAGACAGATGGACCGCTGTTCAATTTTTAACCAATAAATACGAGGGTTGAATGAAAACTAATGCCTCCACCTTCGTTACTTGAGTTTGAATAGGACTATTTTAATAAACGCAGAAATAATCCTTAGAATGTGCTCTTTAACTACCACTTTTTGACGTAATCACCAAATAATTGGATACATTTCTGCCAACAATGAACAAGTTTTCTGAAGCCGTCACAGAAGAAGTCGACACTCTTGTTTCCGCAACCAGCATCTCACAGTTCTCTCAACGTCTTCATCAGAAGCAACATCTTCATTAGAAGCCGTCACAGAAGAAGTCGACACTTGTTTCCGCAACCAGCATCTCACAGTTCTCTCAACGTCTTCATCAGAAGCAACGTCTTCATCAGAAGCCATCACAGAAGTCGACACTCTTGTTTCCGCAACCAGCATCTCACAGTTCTCTCAACATCTTCATCAGAAGCAACATCTTCATTAGAAGCCGTCACAGAAGAAGTCGACACTCTTGTTTCCGCAACCAGCATTTCACAGTTCTCTCAACGTCTTCATCAGAAGCAACGTCTTCATCAGAAGCCATCACAGAAGAAGTCGACACTCTTGTTTCCGCAGCCAGCATTTCACAGTTCTCTCAATGTCTTCATCAGAAGCAACATCTTCATCAGAAGCCATCACAGAAGAAGTCGACACTCTTGTTTCCGCAACCAGTATCTCACAGTTCTCTCAATGTCTTCATAAGAAGCAACATCGTCATCAGAAGCCGTTACAGAAGAAGTCGACATTCTTGTTTCCGCAACCAGCATCTCACAGTTCTCTCAACGTCTTCATCAGAAGCATAATGATGTCCCCACAGATCTTATTTCATTATGGGAATATTTCAATAAATCATACGCAGAAATAATCCTTAGAATGGGCTCTTTAACTACCACTATTCACTTCTCAACCTAATCACCAGACAATTGGTTACATTTCTGCCAACGATGAACAAGTTTTCTGAACCCGTCACGGAAGAAGTCGACACTCTGTTACAGCAACCAGTGTCTCACAGTTCTCTCAACGTCTTCATCAGTAGCATAATGATGTCCCCGCAGATCTTCTTTCATTATCGGGAACAGATGGAAGTCAGATGGTGCTAAAGCTGGACTGTATGGAGGACACCGTACGGTGGTGAGATCCAGTCTCTGAAGTTCTGATTTGTACCCATCATGCACAGATCTTCCGATAGCCAAGAAAAGTAATAATGTGACCCACGTGTTCTTGTGAAATAATCCTTAGAAGGTGCTCTTTAACTACCACTATTCACTCTTCCACATAACCAGACAATTGAATACATTTCTGCCAATGATGAACAAGTTTTTTGAAGCCGTCACAGAAGAAGTCGACACTCTTGTTTCCGCAACCAGCATCTCACAGTTCTCTCAACGTCTTCATCAGAAGCAACATCTTCATCAGAAGCCGTCACAGAAGAAGTCGACACTCTTGTTTCCACAACCAGCATCTCACAGTCAGGCATGTAGCCGGGGGGGGGGGGGGCTTCAGCCCCCCCCCCCCAAATTCTCATGGTGGTTTGCGAAAAGGCCTTACTGGTGCATTATTTAAACTGTTATGTTTATTCATATCATGATCTGATCACCATACTCAATATATCCCATATGCATGGGGGTATTGGGGTAACGATACAAAAGGTTTGCTAGGGTAGACCCTCTTTCACTCAGACTCAGCCCCCTCTGAAACTCAGCCCCCCCCAAACTCCCCCCTAAAAAAAATCAGCCCCCCCCCCCCAAAACGAAATCCTGGCTACGGGCCTGCTCACAGTTCTCTCAAAGTCTTCATCAGAAGCGTAATGATGTCCCCGCAGATCTTCTTTCATTATGGGAATATTTCAATAAATCAAACGCAGAAATAATCCTTAGAATGGGCTCTTTAACTACCACTATTCACTTTTCCACATGATCACCAGATAATTGGATACATTTTTGCCAACGATGAAGAAGTTTTCTGAAGCCGTCCCGGAAGAAATTGACACTCTGTTTCCACAACCAGCGTCTCACAGTTCTCTCAACATCTTCATCAGAAGCATAGTGATGTCCCCGCAGATCATCTTTCATTGTCGGGAACAGATGGAAGTCAGACGGTGTTAACTCTAGACTGTATGGAGGATGTCGTACAGTGGTGAGATCCAGTCTCTGAAATTTCAAGTTTGTGCGCTTTCATTTCAGGCATCAGCATCCTGGGTACCCATCATGCACAGATCTTCTGATAGCCAAGCAAAGCAGTAATGTGACCCACACGTTCTTGTGAAATGCCGATTATGTTCTCTCAACATTTTTATCAGAAGCATAATGATGTCCCCACAAATCTTTTTATCATTGTCGGGAACAGATGAAAGTCAGATGGAGTGAATGGAGGATGCCATACTGTGGTGAGATCCAGTCTCTGAAGGGCTGCTGTGCGTACCCATTGTGCACAGATCTTCCGACAGCCAAGCAAAGCAATAATGTAACCCACACATTCTTGTGAAATGCTGATGATGCTTGAAATTTCCCTCTGAGTGATCCAACGAGCATCCTGAATCAATCTGTCAACCTTTTGCTTGTGAAACTCAGTAGTTGCTGTCACAGGACGTCCAACTTTTTGTTTGTCACGCAAGTCAGATGTTCCCACCTCAACATCTTTAAACTTACTCGCCCAATGATGCACAGTACTCACATCAACACCATAAACAGCCTGTATTCTCCTCGTTACTTGGGTTTGGATGGGAATATTTTAATAAATCAAATGCAGAAATAATCCTTAGAATGTGCTCCTTAACTACCACTATTCCCTTTTCCACATAATCACCAGACAATTGGATACATTTCTGCCAACAATGAACACGTTTTCTGAACCCGTCACGGAAGAAGTCGACACTCTGTTTCCACATCCAGCGTCTCACAGTTCTCTCAACATCTTCATCAGAAGCATAATGATGTCCCCGCAGATCTTCTTTCATTATCGGGAACAGAGGGAAGTCAGATCATGCACAGATCTTCTGATAACCAAGCAAAGCAATAATGTGACCCACATGTTCTTGTGAAATGCCGATTATGCTTGAAATTTCTCTCTGAGTGAAACGACGATCGTCCTGAATAAATCTGTCAAACTTTTGCTGGTGGAACTCGGTGGTTGCTGTCACAGGACATCCAACTCTTTGTTTTTCATGCAAGAAAGATGTTCCCACATTGACATCTTTAAACTTACTCACCCAACGACGCACAGTACTCACATCAACACAATCACCATAAACAGCTTGCATTCTCCGAAGAATCTCCTTTGGGGTGACACCTTCTGCTGTCAAGAATTCAATAACTGCATGTTGCTTAAGTCGCATTGACCGACCTCCTGCGCAGGGTTCCATACTTTAACAACACAACCATTCAATACTAAGGCTTTGCATCAAAACGTAACTGTAGAGGAGAACAAGCCACTACCTGCCGCATGCCAGTACTGCCATCTCTTGAGGAGTAACGAAGGTGGAGGCATTACTTTTCGTTCAACCCTCATAGTTTCATACAATCTTACAAGTGGCTTTTTGAAAATTTCCACCATATTTCTGGGCAGAGAAATTTGGAAAGGAGAGTTTATTATTTCCACAAATATGCCTTGGGGAAGTCAACATGGTGGAATGGGTTGGAACATGGAACATGACTCTAGAGGCCATGGGCATATTTACATTGATACAGAATGGACTCTTACTTACAGATTAGACCACCCTTTAGAATTAAGACTTACATTAACCCATCACCAACTGCTAGGCCTACCACCACCACCAACTGCAGAACATGATACATGACATACAACTACCAAATGTCAAGCTCTATTGTTCTTAAACCAATGTTCACATTTGGGCATACTGAGTATTCATGCCAAGTTTGGTCCAGATCTATCATTGTTTGAGTCCACAGTGCTGTCTGGATGGAGGTGAACTATAACTTCAAAACTCAAGGTCAATGCCCACCAAACCCTTCCAGTATTGTCTGTTGGTCATGGGAATTCTGTGTGCCAAGTTTGGTTCAATTCCATCATTGGTGGGGTTCAGAATGCTCTGTGATTGTAGGTGAACTATAAATCCCAGCAACTACAACTCCCAAATGACAAAACCATTTTTTTTTAGTGAAGGACATACGTTGGGTTGTTAGGTGTCTTGTGTCCAAATTTGGTGTCAATTCGTCCTGTGGATTTTGAGTTCTGGTAATCCCACAAACAAACATTACATTTTTATTTATATAGACTAGCTGTACCCGCCACGCTTCGCTGTGGCCAACCATCCCTCTTTCTCTCCTTCTTTCCCTCCTTCCTTCACTCCCTCTTTCCTTCCTTCCTTCCTGTCTTTCCTTCTCTTCTTCCTTCCTTCCCCCCTTTTCTTTCTCTTTCCTTCCTCTTTCTCTACATCTTCCCCCTTCCTTCTTTCCTTCCTTCTTTCCCTTTTTTCTTTCCTTTTCTCCTTACTTCTTTCTCTAACTTTCCTTCCTTCCCTCTTTTTCTTTCCCTCCCTCTTTCTGTCTTTTCTTCCTACTCTACCCCTTTCCTTCCTTCTCTCTTTGCTTCCATGCTTCCTTCTCCCTTTCCTTCTTTCCCTCCCTCCCTCCCTCTCTCCCTCTTTCTTCCTTTTTTGGGGGCTTTTTAAGTCCCTTCTGCTGTGTTTTTCAGTGTTTTTTTGAGTGAAGGACATACATTGGGTTGTTAGGTGTCTTGTGTCCAAATTTGGTTTCAATTCCCCCAGTGGTTTTTGAGTTCTCTTAATCCCACAAACGAACAGGAAAAACGAAATGCAACGATACAGAATGGGGGACAATGCCTGGCTCAAGAGCAGGACGTGTGAAAAAGATCTTGGAGTCCTCGTGGACAACAAGTTAAACATGAGCCAACAATGTGATGTGGCGGCAAAAAAGGCCAATGGGATTTTGGCCTGCATCAAGAGGAGCCTAGTGTCTAGATCTAGGGAAGTCATGCTCCCCGTGCTCTATTCCGCCTTGGTTAGAATATTGTTTCCAATTTTGGGCACCACAATTGAAGAGAGATATTGACCAGCTAGAATGTATCCAGAGGAGGGTGACTAAAATGATCAAGGGTCTGGAGAACAAGCCCTATGAGGAGCGGCTTAAGGAGCTCAGCATGTTTAACCTGAAGAAGAAAAGGCAGAGATGAGATATGATATCCATGTATAAATACGTGAGAGGAAGCCACAGGGAGGAGGATGGAGCAAGCTTGTTTTCTGCTGCCCTGGAGACTAGGACGTGGAACAATGGCTTCAAACTACAAGAAAGGAGATTCCATCTGAACATGAGGAAGAACTTCCTGACTGTAAGAGCCATTCAGCAGTGGAACTCTCTGCTCCGGAGTGTGGTGGAGGCTCCTTCTTTGGAAGCTTTTAAACAGAGGCTGGATGGTCATCTGTCAGGGGTGCTTTGAATGCAATATTCCTGCTTCTTGGCATCTTCATCTTCAATCACATGAGAGAGCAAAACATAAACCTTGAGTAAATAGGTATTCCTGGTATTCCATCATAGCCTCCTTCAGAATAGTTTCTCCAAACTGCTCTCCAGAGCAAAGCCTTTGAGCATAGAGATCCTCAGAACAAAAGCTGAACTGTATTCAAAAACCCATACAGTTATACCCCACCGGGTGTGGCCCAAACATGCTGGCTGACCTACATTACCAGCTGCACATGACAATTAATATCATACGGTTTTTCTGAACATTAGGAAGAGCTTCCTGACTGTGAGAGCCATTCAGCAGTGGAACTCTCTGCCCCAGAGTGTGGTGGAGGCTCCCTCTTTGGAAGCTTTTAAACAGAGGCTGGATGGCCATCTGTCAGTGGTGCTTTGAATGCAATATTCCTGCTTCTTGGCAGAATGGGGTTGGGCTGGATGACCCACGAGGTCTCTTCCAACTCTATGAAGTGGAAGAAGTGGAAAAAAGGAAGGGAAGAATTCTCAAGAAGTGGAAAAAGGGAGAAATCACCAAAGAAGAATTCAAACAAATAGCCAACTCCCGTAGGGAAAAGGTCCGCAAGGCTAAAGCACAAAATGAGCTCAGGCTTGCCAGGGACATTAAAAACACTATGCTCCTATTGATGAAGGCTGGGAGGAGACATGATAGCCATGTATAAATACTCTTTGAATGCAATATTCCTGCTTCTTGGCAGGGGGTTGGACTGGATGGACCATGAGGTCTCTTTCAACTCTAGGATTCTATGTTTCTATGATTCTATAATGATTTAAAATAGCTGGTCCCCAACACCAAAACCCTTTACATGCCATAGTAACAACTCATGTCATGTCAACCTTCTCCAGGACTTTGTAAACGAAACAGCCTTGTTTCATTTTTTCCCACTTAAAAAATGCCAGGCAGGTCACTTGACGTAAAGATGACTTTCTAGGGGGGAAATGTCATGGCAGGATTGATTGCTGTTTGTTTCTCACCATTTTAGCGGAGGTGAAATGGATACCCAGCAAGATAAACATCTCATGTTCCTGAGCTCGGTTTTGTTTTTGCTGGACTGATTGAAGCCACAAGGGGATATGCTTTGCTGATGGGCATCCAGGGCTAAGCATCGGAATATCACTCATCATCCTGGGTACTCAAAGAACATCTAAATATGAGGACAGCCCATAAAACCAAACAAATCGAAGGAGTTAAGTGGGACACAGAACACATTGCAGAAGGTTTTTGTGAATCAGTTCACAAATGAAGGCCTTGTTGAGATGCCAGGACGCTGGCAAAGTTCTCTGATTGGGGAAAAGAACATGGCAGAGGACATAAAAAGTCAATGAAGAGAACCTAAAGAACATGTAGTTGTGGCTCCTTTGACATGGGGCAGTGTGGGCAAGGAGGGCAAAGTGCTCTTCTCTTTTTTTAAATGAAATATTCTTTATTGTAATTTTTTTTCCGTTCATGACATACACTTACAACAGACAGGTAAACAGACAGGTAAAAATTAGGCTTGGGCGGTTTCGTTCGTTAATTTCGTAATTTGTTATTAATTCGTATTTAAATTAGCTTACGATCCAATATTGAGCCATGCAGGAATAGTGTGAGGAGTAATTAAGAATCGAAACAATTTTTCCAATTTATTTCGTAATTATTTCGTAATTATTTTGAAATTATTTCGTAATTATTTCGTAATTATTTTCGCATGTCTGGTGCAAGTTTTATAGTTGTTGTTTGTTTTATCACACCAACAGTCAACAACAGAGGGAGAGGGAAGCTTCAGAAGTTCCCCCTGTCCCATTTGGAGGTTTTTTTAGCATATTGCGCAATTGCGTCCGCCATTAACGAATCGATTCGTAATTTTACGAAATTTCGTATATTTCAAAAAATTTTAAAGGAAAATTTCAGAATTCTTTAAAAAAACGAAACGCAAGGGCCCCCTAAAAACAAAACGAGTTTAGAACCAAATTTTTCCGTGGTTACCCAAGCCTAGTAAAAATGTATACATTCACATAGTTTGGGAGAGGGGTAGGGGTATTTTATTTATTTATTTATTTACTTTGCTTATATACCGCTGTTCTCAGCCCGAAGGCGACTCACAGCGGTTCACAACCAATAAAAACAGCAAAAATTCAGTGCAATAATGTAACAACAATTAACAACTTAACACATTACCCAATCAATAAACAATTACTACAATAACCAATCACTATCGTCTCATTGTCCAAAACATAATCCAGATTCGTCATCCATTGTCCATTCCTATATACATTGCCAATTATTGCACTAATTATTCGAATGCCTGCACAAACAGCCAGGTCTTCACTTTTTTGCGGAATACCATTAGAGATGGTGCTAGTCTAATGTCCGTAGGAAGGGCGTTCCACAGCCGAGGAGCCACCACCGAGAAGGCCCTATCTCTCGTCAGCCATGCTTGAGAAGCAGGCGGGATCGAGAGCAGGGCCTCCCCGGAAGATCTCAAAGTCCTGGTAGGTTCATAGGCAGAGATGCGGTTAGATAGGTAGCTTGGGCCGGAACCGTTTAAGGCAGTGGTTCTCAACCTGGGGTCCCCAGATGTTTTTGGCCTACAACTCCCAGAAATCTCAGCCAGTTTACCAGCTTTTAGGATTTCTGGGAATTGTAGGCCAAAAATATCAGGGGACCCCAGGTTGAGAACCACTGGTTTAAGGCTTTATAGGCCAATGCCAGCACCTTGAATTGAGCCCAGTAGCAGATCGGCAGCCAGTGGAGCTGGCGCAACAGGGGGGTCATATGTTCCCTGCGTTCCGTTCCTGTTAGAATCATGGCTGCCACACATTGGACTAATTGAAGCTTCCAGGCCATCTTCAAGGGCAACCCCACGTAGAGAGCGTTGCAGTAGTCTAGGCGGGATATAACCAGAGCCAAGTCAGACTTCCCAAGGTACAGGCGCAGCTGCCGCACAAGCTTTAGCTGTGCAAATGCTCCCCTGGTCACCACCGAAACCTGGGGTTCCAGGCTCAGCGATGAGTCCAGGTAGGGTGGTGATATGGGTGAGGGAAGGGGAGGTGTTGGGTATGACATTACAGTGTCTTACATACAAAAACAGCGGGTTACATACAACCATTGAACTTCCCCAATAGTTCCGCAGGGTTATATAAGAAAACTTATCCTTGTTACTTTTTTTTGTTAGTTAATCACCTTCCCGAAAAAACCCACAAGAACCTAGTGATTCCAGCCAATACATTAAATTCGGAAAATTTGGAAAATTTGGTAAAATTCGGAAAATTCGGAAAATTCAGAAAATTCGGAAAATTCGGAACTTTTCTTCGGAAAAAATCAGAATTCAATTCCAAACTGAACCACCAGCGCCCCCTATATCCGAACCGAGTTTTGAACCATTTTTTCCCTTGATCAAACATGCCTAGTATGTGGTTGGCCCTAATAAATAAACAAACATTTGAAATAACATCCCCAATTGTTTATCTACGTGCCATATAATTCCTCATTATGAGCGGTGCCTCCTGTCATTACCCAAAGGGGTGTTACACCAGCAAACATCTGGTGGATATCAGCTGTCACTTAGCGATGGAAGATCTGCTTGATGTGCCAAAAGAGCAGCCAATTAAATAGGAAACTCGTTGTCTGTGATTTCACGAATCAATGCTTCCCCGAACCCATCCTTCACCCTCATGTTGCTCGAGCCATTTGTGTGTTTACTTAATTTGCGAGTGCTAAGCAGTTTGAGCAAACATCAGCGTCATTATAGTCAACTGTCTACGTTTATGATGCTAAATTAGTTTATCATTACGCTACGCTGTCATCAGTTGGGCAATGTATCATGCAGCATATATTTTGAAGCATATGCATGCATTTTTATGTATATCGTATCTGCGAGATGCAATTTGAGATTTCTGTTGAGGTTCTAAGTGCTGTAGATAACACCACCGCTCCCTCTGGGTTGGATCTGAATCGATTAATAATAATAATAATAATAATAATAATAATAATAATAATAATGTTGTTGTTAATTCGTTCAGTCGTCTCCGACTCTTCGTGACCTCATGAACCAGCCCACGCCAGAGCTCCCTGTCGGCTGTCACCACCCCCAGCTCCTTCAAGGTCAGTCCAGTCACTTCAAGGATGCCATCCATCCATCTTGCCCTTGGTCGGCCCCTCTTCCTTTTACCTTCTACTTTCCCCAGCATCATTGTCTTCTCTAGGCTTTGCTGTCTCCTCATGATGTGGCCAAAGGACTTCAACTTTGTCTCTAGTATCTTTCCCTCCAGTGAGCAGTCGGGCTTTATTTCCTGGAGGATGGTCTGGTTGGATCTTCTCGCAGTCCAAGGCACTCTCAGAACTTTCCTCCAACACCACAGCTCAAAAGCATCGATCTTCCTTCGCTCAGTCTTCCCTAAGGTCCAGCTCTCACATCCGTAGGTGACTACAGGGAATACCATGGCTTTGACTAGGCGGATCTTTGTTGCCAGTCTGATGTCTCTACTCTTCACTATTTTATCGAGACTGGACATTGCTCTCCTCCCAAGAAGGAAGCGTCTCCTGATTTCCTGGCCACAGTCTGCATCTGCAGTCATCTTTGCACCTAGAAATACAAAGTCTGTCACGGCCTCCACGGTTTCTCCCTCTATTTCCCAGTTGTCAATCATTCTTGTTGCCATAATCTTGGTTTTTTTGACGTTTAGCTGCAACCCGGCTTTTGCGCTTTCTTCTTTCACCTTGATTAGAAGGCTCCTCAGCTCCTCCTCGCTTTCGGCCATCAGAGTGGTGTCATCTGCATATCTGAGGTTGTTCATGTTTCTTCCAGCAATTTTCACCCCAGCTTTGCATTCCTCAAGCCCCGCACATCCTCGCATGATGTGTTCTGCATACACGTTAAAAAGGTTGGGTGAGCCTTGCCGTACGCCTTTCCCAATCTTGAACCAGTCTGTTGTTCCTTGGTCAGTTTTGACTGTGGCTCCTTGGTCCTTGTACAGATTCCTCAGGAGAGAGGGAAGGGGGCTTGGGATGCCCATCCCACCAAGAACTTGCCACAATTTATTATGATCCACACAGTCAAAGGCTTTGGAATAGTCAATGAAGCAGAAGTAGATGTTTTTCTGAAACTCCCTGCCTTTCTCCATTCTCCAGCGGATATTGGCAATCTGGTCTCTCGTTCCTCTACCTTTTCTAAACCCAGCTTGAACGTCTTGCAGCTCTCGCTCCATGTATTGCTGGAGTCTTCCTCGCAGGATCTTGAGCATTCCCTTCCTGGCATGAGAAAGAAGGGCCACTGTACGGAAGTTTGAGCAGTCTTTCGCATTTCCCTTTTTTGGTATGGGGATAGAAGTGGATTTTTCCAGTCTGATGGCCATTCTTGTGTTTTCCATATTTGCTGGCATATGGCATGCATCACCTTGACAGCATCATCTTTTAAGATTTTGAACAGTTCAGCTGGGATCCCGTCGTCTCCTGCTGCCTTGTTGTTAGCAATGCTTCTTAAGGCCCATTCAACCTCACTCCTCAGGATGTCTGGTTCTAATTCATTCACCACACCGTCAAAACTATTATTATCCTTCCTATACAGATCTTCTGTATAGTTTCACCACCTTCCCTGCCATCTTTGTTTCTTATCGTACCAGTTCGTACCACCATCAGAACTCAAAAACCACTGGGGGAATTGACACCAAATTTGGACACAAGATGCCTAACAGTCCAATTTATGTCCTCCACTAAAAAAAATATGATTTTGTCATTTGGGAATTGTCGTTGCTGGGATTTATAGTTTACCTACAATCAAAGAGCAGTCTGAACTCCACCAATGATGGAAGGGTTTGGTGGGTATTGACCTTGAGTTTGGGAGTTGTAGTTCACCTACATCCAGAGAGCACTGTGGACTCAAACAATGATGGGTCTGGACCAAACTTGGCTTGAATATTCCATATGCCCAAATATGAACACAGATGGAGTTTAAGAGAAATAGACCTTGACATTTGGGAGTTGTAGTTGCTGCGATTTATAGTTCACCTACAATCAAAGAGCATTCTGAACTCCACCAATGATGGAATTCAACCAAACATGGCATACAGGACTTCCATGACCAACAGAACACAATGGAAGGGTTTGGTGGGTATTGACCTTGAGTTTGGGAGTTGTAGTTCACCTACATCCAGAGAGCACTGTGGACTCAAACAATGATGGGTCTGGACCAAACTTGGCTTGAATATTCCATATGCCCAAATATGAACACAGATGGAGTTTAAGGGAAATAGACCTTGACATTTGAGAGTTGCAGTTGCTGGGATTTATAGTTGACCTACAATCAAAGAGCGTTCTGAACTCCACCAATGATGGAATTCAACCAAACATGGCATACAGGACTTCCATGACCAACAGAACACACTGGAAGGGTTTGCTGGGCATTAACCTTGAGTTTGGGAGTTGTAGTTCACCTACATCCAGAGAGCACTGTGGACTCAAACAATGATGGGTCTGGACCAAACTTGACACAAATATTCCATATGCCCAAATATGAACACAGATGGAGTTTAAGGGAAATAGACCTTGACATTTGGGATTTGTACTTACTGGGATTTATAGTTCACTACAATGAAAGAGCATTCTGAAACCCACAAATGACAGAAATGGGGCAAACTTCCCACACAGAACCCCCATGACCAACAGAAAATACTTAAGGTCATCCAGTCCAACTCTCTTCACCAGAGAAAGAAAATGTAATCAGAGCCCTCCTGACAAAGAGCCATCCAGTCATAAATATAGATAGATAGGATTCTCTCTCACACACACACAGATGTAGTATCATAGATTTGAAAGGGACCCTTAAAGAAGGACTATGATATGTTGCGTATTCCAGAGTAGGCAAGCCAGACACTCTCCACATCCACACTGACAAAGAAACAACAAGAAATACTATTTACTCACAAGCAGAAAGGAATTACATAGATTAGAAACCAACACTTTCTCATTACTTAATGACACAATGCTAGGAGTTTCCTTATTCTGGAAAGGCACACTGGAACAACCACGTTTTCAAGCTCCTCCTAAAGATTGCAAGCGACGGGTCCTGCCTGATGTCCTTAGGGAGAGAGTTCCAGAGTCGAGGGGCCACCACCGAGAAAGCCCTGTCCCTCGTCCCCACCCATCGCGCTTAGCCACACCCACCTCGTCCCTCTTCATCGCTGCCAGGGAAGGGAAACTGCGAGACTTTAAAACGTGGCCTTCAAGAATGGAAACCGCGAGGCTTTGCCAAAGTTGCTTAATTGTATTGTCGAAGGCTTTCATGGCCAGAATCACTGGGTTGTTGTAGGTTTTCCGGGCTATATGGCGGCAATTTTTCTCCTGACGTTTCGCCTGCATCTATGGCAAGCATCCTCAGAGGTAGTGAGGTCTGTTGGAAGTAGGAAAAATGGGTTTATATATCTGTGGAATGACCAGGGTGGGGCAAAGGACTTCTGTCTGCTGGGGCTAGGTGTGAATGTTTCAGCTGATCACCTTGATTAGCATTCAATGGCTTGGAAGTGCCTGGGGGGAATCTTTTGTTGAGAGTGATTTTAAGTGCCTGTTTGTTTCCCCTCTGTTGTTTTGCTGTTGTAATTTTTGAGTTTTTAAATACTGGTAGCCAGATTTTGTTCGTTTTCATGGTTTCTTCCTTTCTGTTGAAATTGTCCACATGCTTGTGGATTTCAGTGACTTCTCTGTGTAGTCTGACATGGTGGTTGTGAGAGTGGTCAGCATTTCTGTGTTCTCAAATAATATGCTGTGTCCAGGTTGGTTCATCAGGTGCTCTGCTATGGCTGATTTCTCTGGTTGGAGTAGTCTGCAGTGCCTTTCATGTTCCTTGATGTGTGTTTGGGCAATGCTGCGTTTGGTGGTCCCTATGTAGACTTGTCCACAGCTGCATGGTATACGGTAGACTCCTGCAGAGGTGAGAGGATCCCTCTTGTCCTTTGCTGAACGTAGCATTTGCTGGATTTTCTTGGTGGGTTTGTAGATTGTTTGTATGTTGTGTTTCCTCATCAGCTTCCCTATGCGATCAGTGGTTCCCTTGATGTATGGCAGGAACACTTTCCCTCTGGGTGGATCTTCATCTTGACTCTCGTGGCTTGTTCTTGGTCTTGCAGCTCTTCTGATGTCTGAGGTGGAGCTGCAAGACCAAGAACAAGCCACGAGAGTAAAGATGAAGATCCACCCAGAGGAAAAGTGTTCCTGCCATACATCAAGGGAACAAATGCTCCGTTCAGCAAAGGACAAGAGGGATCCTCTCACCTCTGCAGGCGTCTACCGTATCCCATGCAGCTGTGGACAAGTCTACATAGAGACCACCAAACGCAGCGTTGCCCAAACACGCATCAAGGAACATGAAAGGCACTGCAGACTACTCCAACCAGAGAAGTCAGCCATAGCAGAGCACCTGATGAACCAACCTGGACACAGCATATTATTTGAGAACACAGAAGTGCTGGACCACTCTCACAACCACCATGTCAGACTACACAGAGAAGTCACTGAAATCCACAAGCATGTGGACAATTTCAACAGAAAGGAAGAAACCATGAAAATGATCAAAATCTGGCTACCAGTATTTAAAAACTCAAAAATTACAACAGCAAAACAACAGCAAAACAACAGCAAAACAACAATCACTCTCAACAAAAGATTCCCCCCAGGCACTTCCAAGCCATTGAATGCTAATCAAGGTGATCAGCTGAAACATTCACACCTAGCCCCAGCAGACAGAAGTCCTTTGTCTCACCCTGGTCATTCCACAGATATATAAACCAATTTTTCCTACTTCCAACAGACCTCACTACCTCTGAGGATGCTTGCCATAGATGCAGGCAAAACGTCAGGAGAAAAATTGCCTCCAGAACATGGCCATATAGCCCGGAAAAACCTACAACAACCCAGTTGCTTAATTGTTTTAAAAATCAAAATAACTGTGGGAGACATCCGAAAATAATTCCGAACAATGGGTAAGTGGTTGAAATTCAGAATTACTCCTCCCACTATTCCTGCATGGCTCGAAATTGGTTCAAGAGGTAATTTTTTTCCAAAAAAATAACGATTTTAGAAGATAACGACTGTACCCACCCATGCCTAATATATAACAGTGTCACTTCAGCCTATGGCTTGTGGCCTGTTGAAGACACGGGTTTCCTTCTACCTCTTGCACTCACTGCTGTGTTTGCTCTCCTGAGCCTTATCATACAAGGCACTTAGTAACCTAGCTCCACCGGCCATTATGTGGATGTTCGTCCATTGGTTTTGGCACATTCTTTAAACATTAGCCACCGAATGAAGCTCTAATAGCCCCCTGGCTTGTCAATGACCTCCGCTAAGCAGGTTGTTTGAACTTCAAATTTGCTCAATTGTTCCTTTTCCATGATTCAAGCTGGGCAATGCCAGCTTGTTCCAGTGCATTAAATGTCTATTACACTGTTTACCAGAGTCACGTCAAATGGCAGCTTCTGATTGTCAATTTGCTGTCTAATTAGCTATGCTTTATTGACTTCCCCTCGACCATTAGAAAAGCAGCTTCTCTCAAGTGCCTGTCACTGAGAAGCCAGGGTTGGTAGTTGATTAAATGTCCTTTGACCAGTATCTGGCCCTTTGGAGTGCCTCTGGTGTTGCCGCAAGGAGGTCCTCCATTGTGCATCATGTGGCGGGGCTCAGGGTGCATTGCAGCAGGTGGTCTGTGGTTTGCTCTTCTCCACACTTGCATGTCGTGGACTCCACTTTGTGGCCCCATTTCTTGAGGTTGGCTCTGCATCTCGTGGTGCCAGAGCATAGTCTGTTCAGCGCCTTCCAAGTCGCCCAGTCTTCTGTGTGCCCAGGGGGGAGTCTCTCCTTTGGTATCTGTTCTGTCGCCGCTGGGCTTGAAACGAAGTGCCTTTAAAATAGGACGTGCAACTTCAGAAGTATTCTTGTTCATTAAAGATATTTTCTTAGGAGTGGTATACCATCTGTGGAACTCCTTCTGCGCCTGGAGCCTGGAGCAACGTCAATTCCAGACAATTTCACCCTATATCTGGAAGCTCTGTCGAACTGGCTAAGTGCTAGCAGACTGAACGTGAACCCGGCGAAGACTGAGATCCTCTGGCATGGCCGTTCGGCAGATCTGACTCATCCGTTACCCACCTTCGATGATGCCGCCCTATCTCCATCGACCACTGTTAAGAGCTTGGGTGTCATCCTGGATTCACAGCTGACAATAGAAGCTCAGGTCACTGCTGCCAGCAAACAGGCCTTTTTCCATCTACGACAAGCGAGGCAACTGGCACCCTACCTATCTGACGAGGCTCTGGCAACGGTCACCCATGCCACGGTCACGTCTAGGCTGGACTATTGCAATGCCCTGTATGTTGGCCTTCCGATGTCTACGACCCAAAAGCTCCGTATTGTTCAGAATGCGGTAGTCAGGTTACTCACAAGAACGCCCATGAAATGCCATAGAACACCAGTGCTGCAACATTTACATTGGCTTCCAACTGAGTACCGTGGCCTGTATAAGATGCTAGTTCTGACCTTTAAAACTCTTTACGGCCAGGGTCCATCGTACCTTAGGGACCGCCTCTCCTTCTCCCATCATCGGAGGTCGCAACGACCAACCCAACGCAACTTATTTATTTATTTATTTATTATTTGCATTTGTTAACCGCCACTCTCAGCCCGAAGGCGACTCGTGGCGGTGTACAGAACATAGAACATAAAGACAACAATTACAGTAAATCAGAATCATAACACACATCTTACTAACATACAGCTAATTAAACTAAAAATCCGCTTCGTCTTATTTGGGTCATAATCAGTCTCGTAGTCATGGTCCATTTCGGTGGTCATTCCAAGAAAACATAGCACTTAATTGAAGGCCTTTTCGAAGAGCCAGGTTTTCAGGCCCTTACGGAAGGCTATGAGGGAAGGCGCCTGTCTAACTTCAGCAGGGAGGGAGTTCCACAGCCGGGGGGCCACCACCGAGAAGGCCCGCTCTCTAGTCCCTGCCAAACGTGCCTGTGAGGCAGGCGGGACCGAGAGAAGGGCCTCCCCGGATGATCTCAAGGTCCTCGTGGGCTCGTAGGCCGAGATGCGGTACTTAAGGTATACTTACTCTATATATCGGGTCCTAGAGAAGTGCTGAGCGGAGGAAGAGAGATGCTTTTGAGCTGTGGCGTTGGAGGAAAGTTCTTGGAGTGCCTTGGACTGTGAGAAGATCCAACCAGTCCATCCTCCAGGAAATAAAGCCCGACTGCTCATTGGAGGGAAGGAGACTAGAGACAAAGTTGAATTACTTTGGCCACATCATGAGGAGACAGCAAAGCCCAGAGAAGGGAATGATGCTGGGGAAAGTGGAAGGTAAAAGGAAGAGGGGCCGACTTAGGGCAAGATGGATGGATGGCATCCTTGAAGTGACTGGACTGACCTTGAAGGAGCTGGGGGTGGTGACGGTTGACAGGGAGCTCTGGCGTGGGCTGGTCCATGAGGTCACGAAGAGTCGGAGACGACTGAACGAATGAACAACAAAGAGAAGTGCACTTGGAAAAGACCAGACACAGAGCTTTTTCCATTTCTGCCCCTGCCTTATGGAATTCCTTGCCGCCCTACATGAGAGCCATGCGTGACTCAGGGCCTTTTACTCTTGCAGTTAAGACCTGGCTTTTTACTAGAGCATTCGATCTCTGTTAATTTTTAATTTTTGTATGTATGTATTTTATCTTTTACAATTTAGCTGTAAATCACCTGGAGCATTCTCGGATGGAGGGCGATTAAAAAGTAATTAAATATGATGATGATGATGATGATGATGATGATTGGTGGAGTTCAGAATGCTCTTTGATTGAACTATACATCCCAGTAACTACAACTCACATATGTCAAGGTCTATTTTCCCCCAAGACCGCCTCGAGCGCCCCTGGGCAAACTCAAGTATACCGTGCATGCTTACTTTGCGACAACTCCCAAACTCAAGGTCAATGCCCACCAAACCCTTCTAGTGTTTTCTGTTGGTCATGGGAGAACTGTGTGCCAAGTTTGGTTCAATTCCATCATTGGTGGAGTTCAGAATGCTCTTTGATTGTAGGTGAACTAAACATCCCAGGAGTTACAACTCGCATATGTGAAGGTCTATTTTCCCCCAAGAGCGCTTCAAGAGCGCCCTTGGGCAAACTCAAGTATACCGCGAATGCTCACTTTGCGACAACTCCCAAACTCAAGGTCAATGCCCACCAAACCCTTCCAGTGTGTTCTGTTGGTCATGGGAGAACTGTGTGCCAAGTTTGGTTCAATTCCATCATTGGTGGAGTTCAGAATGCTCTTTGATCGTAGGTGAACTAAACATCCCAGGAGCTACAACTCGCATATGTGAAGGTCTATTTTCCCCCAAGAGCGCTTCAAGAGCGCCCCTGGGCAAACTCAAGTATACCGCGAATGCTCACTTTGCGACAACTCCCAAACTCAAGGTCAATGCCCACCAAACCCTTCCAGTGTGTTCTGTTGGTCATGGGAGAACTGTGTGCCAAGTTTGGTTCAATTCCATCATTGGTGGAGTTCAGAATGCTCTTTGATTGTAGGTGAACTAAACATCCCAGGAGCTACAACTCGCATATGTGAAGGTCTATTTCCCCCCAAGAGCGCTTCAAGAGCGCCCCTGGGCAAACTCAAGTATACCGCGAAGGCTCACTTTGCGACAACTCCCAAACTCAAGGTCAATGCCCACCAAACCCTTCCAGTGTGTTCTGTTGGTCATGGGAGAACTGTGTGCCAAGTTTGGTTCAATTCCATCATTGGTGGAGTTCAGAATGCTCTTTGATTGTAGGTGAACTAAACATCCCAGGAGTTACAACTCGCATATGTGAAGGTCTATTTTCCCCCAAGAGCGCTTCAAGAGCGCCCCTGGGCAAACTCAAGTATACCGCGAATGCTCACTTTGCGACAACTCCCAAACTCAAGGTCAATGCCCACCAAACCCTTCCAGTGTGTTCTGTTGGTCATGGGAGAACTGTGTGCCAAGTTTGGTTCAATTCCATCATTGGTGGAGTTCAGAATGCTCTTTGATTGTAGGTGAACTATAAATCCCAGTAAATACAATTCCCAAATGTGAAGGTCAATTTCTCCCAAACTCCATCTGTGTTCATATTTGGGCATATGAAGTATTCCTGCCATGTTTGGTCCAGATCCATCATTGGTGAATTACGGCTCCCAAACTCAAGGTCAATGCCCACCAAACCCATCCAGTGTTTTCTGTTCGTCATGGGAGTTCTGTGTGCCACCTTTGGTTCAATTCCATCATTGGTGGAGTTCAGAATGCTCTTTGATTGTAGGTGAACTATAAATCCCAGTAAATACAATTCCCAAATGTGAAGGTCTATTTCCCCCAAACTCCATCTGTGTTCATATTTGGGCATATGAAGTATTCCTGCCATGTTTGGTCCAGATCCATCATTGGTGAATTACGGCTCCCAAACTCAAGGTCAATGCCCACCAAACCCATCCAGTGTTTTCTGTTCGTCTCATCAGTAAAGTCATAATCCGATCTCCTCGTCCATTATTCCAAGTTCCAAACTCGATCAATTGATTGCACTGCTTAATTAAACGCCTGTTCAAAGAGCCAGGTCTTCACTCTTCTCCTGAACGCCACCAGGGAGGGGGCCGATCTGATATCTGTGGGAAGGGCGTTCCACAGCCGAGGGGCCACCACTGAGAAGTCCCTGTCTCTCGTCCCCGCCAACCGTGCTTGTGAGGCTGGCGGGATCGAGAGCAGGGCCTCCCCGGACGATCTTAATGTCCTAACTGGTTCATAGGGGGTGATGCGTTCAGACGGATAGGTCGGGCCAGAACCGTTTAGGGCTTTAAAGGCTAAAGCCAGCACTTTGAATTGTGCCCGGTAGCAAATTGGCAGCCAGTGGACCTGGCACAACAGAGGAGTTGTATGCTCCCTGAGTGCCACTCCTGTTAACAACCTGGCTGCCGATCGTTGGACCATTTGTAGCTTCCGAGCAGTCTTCAAAGGCAACCCCACGTAGAGAGCATTGCAGTAGTCTATACTAGGGCTGGGCAACCACGAAAAAAATTGTTTCTAAACTCGATTCGTTTTTAGGGGGTTTTTGCATTTCGTTTTTTAAAAGAATTCCGAAATTTTTCTTTAAAAAAGTTCGAAATATACGAATTTTCCGAAATTACGAAACAATTACGAATCGATTCGTTAATGGCGGACGCGATACGCTAAAAAACCCTCCAAATGGGACAGGGGGAACTTCTGAAGCTTCCCTCTCCCTCTGTTGTTGACTGTTGGTGTGATAATTTAATTTTTTTAATCACTGATAAAACAAACAACAACTATAAAACTTGCACCAGACATACGGAAATAATAACGAAACGATTTCGAAACGATTTCGAAAAGATTACGAAATGAATTGAAAAATTCGTTTCGATTTTTAGTTGCTCCTAAATAGTTCAATATCGGATCGTAAGCTAATTTAAATACGAATCAATAACGAATTACGAAATTAACGAATGAAACCGCCCAGCCCTAGTCTATACGGGATGTAACCAGTGCGAGGACTACTGTGGCTAAGTCAGACTTCCCAAGGTGTTAGGGCTGGGCGGTTTCGTTTCGTTAATTTGTAATTCGTTAATAATTCGTTAATTTTGTTGATTACGAAGCGATAACGAACCATTCTGGAGCAATTTTTTTTTAAAAAAATGAATGTTTAAAGACGTTTTGTAAATGCTTCGTATTTCGTTATTGTATTCGTTTCGTTATTGTTCTGTGGTCGTTTCGTTATTATTTCCGCATGTCTGGGCCAGTTTTATGGTTTAATTAGTGAAAAAAAAATTATAATATCACACCAACAGTCAACAACAGAGGGAGAGGGAAGCTTCAGAAGTTTTTGGAGGTTTTTTAGCGTATTTCGCGGTCGCGTCCGCCATTAACGAATCGATTCGTTATTGTTTCTGAAATCGATTCGTTATTTTTTTTACCATTTACGAAATTTCGTAAATATCGAACTTTTTAAAAGGAAAATTTTGTAATTATTTTAAATATCGAAACGCAAAACCCCCCAAAAAACGAATCGATTTTAGAAACAAATTTTTCCGTTGTTACCCAGGCCTACTATACATCCCAGTAACTACAACTTGCATATGTCAAGGTCTATTTTCCCCCAAGAGCGCCTCAAGAGTGCCCCTGGGCAAAATCAAGTATACCGCGAATGCTTACTTTGCGTAATGGGTTGAACCGCCCTTGCTCCTGTAGCACAACGTCGCACCCCAAATATGATCCCGTATCGCCCAAAAGAGAGCGTCGGACATTGGACTTTGAACACGCCGCATGAGATCAATTATAGCTCAGGAACCACACCACGCGGTGAGAGAAAGATTCACAACACCGAACCTTTTAAATGTCACGACTTTTGTCTCGTGGTCCCAGATATCTCCATAAAGCAACGCCGAGGTGCTTAAGAACTCTTTCAAAGACGTCGTATTATTATCTCCCCCTGCCCTTATTACACCCTCCATGTTGCACAAAGAACATTATCCTTTAACTATGCGAGAGACACAATCGGAGCCCCGTGGCGTCTGACCAAAATAATGCTCATTAAAAGGTCAAGTCCAACCATGGAAGTGCCATTCTCTTTAATTAATCGGCTCAGCTCCTGGACCAAGGCGGCGAGGAAGCCACGGCACAATGGGCCCTGGAAGCACTTTGTGGGTACCTTTGGTATCCAGGTAACAAATTGCGATCTCAAAAGGCGTTTGCACAGAAAGGACGGAGGGGAGGGATGTCCATTCCTTTTAACCTTTTGAGTTACGATCAACACGGACGGCGAGCGTCAATGGGCTTCCCAATGTACAGGTGGCAGGGCCCCCTTCCCTGCAATCAAGCGTCATTAACACCGGAGCTGATAATTACAAATTACTGTAATTTGGGAAGGAGTCAACATTTGCCAAAGGTGCTATTTCAACTGTCAGGGGGCTAATGAGCAGGGTTTGCTAATCTACTGTAAAAAAAGAAAAAAGGAAAAGTTGGGGCATGTGTTTCTTTCTCCTGCCTTCCCGTGAAACGAATGCAGAAAAGCGTGATCCTTACGTACCATGCAATCCATCGGCAATTAACACATTAGCATTTAGGCAAGAACAATGACATTTCAAGCCACCCCCTTCTCATTCTCTCTCTCTCTCTCATATATATATAGTATCAAAAATATTTTCAAATATTATTGTAAGCACAGGTTTTGTTGGTAAAGGTTATGTTGTGTGGCAGTTTGCAGAAGAGGAGGGAACTTTGGTAAACAAGCACAAGGTAGAAAGACACCTTGTAGAGTTTGGAAGAGGTGGATGTTCAGGGGCGGCTCGTCCATTACGCGAAGTAAGCGGTCGCAGAACACTTTTTTTGCCAGGGGTGCAAAGGCGCCTCTGTAAATGCCCCTCGACCGCCACTTGAGGAGCGCCCTCTCAGCTCACAACAGCCCTAGCAGTCCTGGGGGAGCCTTGGCTTTCTTGCCTTGCTGCCGGGTGATCGCAGCTTGGGTGTGACCCTGGATTCGTCGTTGAGCCTGGACCCCCAGGTCTCAGCGGTGACCAGGGGAGCATTAGCACAGCTTAGGCTCGTGCGCCAGCTGCGCCCGTACCTTGGGAAGTCTGACTTGGCCACGGTGGTACACGCTCTGGTCACATCCCGCCTTGACTACTGCAACGCTCTCTACGTGGGGCTGCCCTTGAAGACGGCCCGGAAGCTCCAGCTAGTCCAGCGCGCGGCAGCCATGTTACTAACAGGAGCGGGACACAGGGAGCACACAACGCCCTTGTTGTTCCAGCTCCACTGGCTGCCGATTTGCTACCGGGCCCAATTTAAGGTGCTGGTCTTGACCTACAAAGCCCTAAACGGTTCCGGCCCAAAATACCTGTCCGACCGCATCTCGGCCTATGAGCCCACGAGGGCCTTGAGATCGTCTGGGGAGGCCCTTCTCTCGATCCCGCCTGCCTCACAGGCACGCCTGGTGGGGACGAGAGATAGGGCCTTCTCGGTGGTGGCCCCCCGGCTGTGGAACACTCTCCCTGTAGACATCAGACAGGCGCCCTCCCTTATGTCATTCCGCAAGAGCCTAAAGACATGGTTATTTGAGAAGGCATTTAACTAAGTGCTAAAACAATTGGTAATGACGACTGGAACGGAATATGGACTACGAGATGGGTTTATGATTCTATGAAGAGACGGCGTGGATGATTTAGTGTAATTATTTGATTGTTGTATTATTGATAGTTGCTGATATTTTGTTATGCTATTGCTCTATTGTAAACTGTGTTTTTATATGTTGTACACCGCCGTGAGTCGCCCTAGGGCTGAGAACGGCGGTCAACAAATGAAGTAAATAAATAAATAAATAAATAAATAAATAAATAAATAAATCCTCTTCCCAAAGGGGCCGGGCCCTTGAGCCTCGCCTCGCCCCTCTCGTTCCTGCTCCACCTGGCCACCGGCTGCGTGAGCAGAGCCAGTGCTCAATTGTTCTCCGAGTTCGATCCCTTCCCCATGACCGGCTCCCTTTCCCAATCCCCCAGCGCTCCACCTGCTTCCTCTCCTCTCCCCAAGCCACTGGTGGGCCAAGGGGCGGAGCCGTGGTGCCTGGCCTGCTTCGGGTCCAGAGGCGTGTCTGAAGACCCCAGCGTGCGCACCAAAAGTCGCCTCTTCTCCTGACTTTCTCTTCAGCCATTGGGACCGAGAGAGAGAGAGAGAGAGAGAGAGAGAGAGACCCTCCTGCTGGAGATATCTCCCACCTCCGCTCCCTCCTTTGTTTTTGCGCCTACCTTCAGGAAAGGTGGGCATCTCCACCTCTCTCTCTCTCTCTTGGTCCCAATAGTTGAGGAGAAAGTCAGGAGAAGAGGTGACTTTTGGTGCACACGCCGGGGTCTTCAGGTATGCCTCCGGACCCAAAGCGGGCCAGGCAAGGGAGCAAGTGTGGCAAGTGTAGTTACTGGGATGTATAGTTCACCTACAATCAAAGAGCATTCTGAACTCCACCAATGATGGAATTGAACCAAATATGGCACACAGAACTCCCACGACAAACAGAAAATATATATCAATGATTGGTTGAGGGGGGGGGGGGGAGGCACCAAAATACCTTTTGCTTACCATTGAAAATTACCTAGGGCCGCCTCTGTGGATGTTTCAGCTTTTCTTGGATATACCAGGACTGAGGCACAGCTGGCTGGGAGTCAGTTGTGTTAAGATCACTACTGACCAAAAGGTCATGAGTTCGAAGCCAGCCCAGGTCGGAGTGAGCTTCCGAACAATTTGTGTAACTTTGTCGACCTTTGCAGTCCGAAAGACAGTTGCATCTGTCAAGTAAAAACTTGTGCGCCAGCTGTGCCCGTACCTTGGGAAGTCTGCCTTGGCCACGGTAGTCCACACTCTGGTTACATCCCGCATAGATTACTGCAATGCACTCTACGTGGGGTTGCCCTTGAAGACTGCCCGGAAGCTTCAGATGGTCCAGCGTTCGGCAGCCAGGTTGCTAACGGGAGCGGCACTCAGGGAGCACACCACTCCCTGAGTGCCAATCTGCTACCGGGCACCATTCAAGGTGCTGTCTTTAGCCTATAAAGCCCTAAACGGTTCCGGCCCTACTTACCTCTCCGAACGCATCTCCACCTATGAACCGACTAGGACATTAAGATCGTCTGGGGAGGCCCTGCTCTCGGTCCTGCCTGCGTCACAGGCGCGTCTGGCGGGGACGAGGGACAGGGCCTTCTCGGTGGTGGCCCCTCGGCTATGGAATGCCCTACCTGTAGACATCAGACAGGCCCCTTCGTTGCTAGCGTTCCGGAGGAAGGTCAAGACGTGACTCTATGAACAAGCGTTTGGCTAAACAGTGCAACTGAACACAGGAAGATGGTATAATCGAACATAGGAAATGGTATAAGGATTATGAGAACGGCGTTGATATGATAATTAATTGTTGTTCTGTCTGTTGTATATGATGTGTTTTAACTACTTGTTATTGTTATGATAATTTGTACTGTGTAAACCGCATTGAGTCGCCGAATTAGGCTGAATTAGGCTGAAAAATGTGGTATAGAAATAAAGCAAATAAATAAATAAATAAATAAATAAATAAATAAATAAAATAAGTAGAAAATTTAGGTTATGCAGGGAGGCTAAGTGGGTGCCAGAAACAATATCATACGAAAGCTGACTGGCACAACCTGGGGATCACAACCAGACACAGTGAAGACATCTGCCCTTGCGCTGTGCTACTCTGCTGCTGAGTATGCATGCCCAGTGTGGAACACATCTCACCACACTAAACCAGTGGATGTGGCTCTTAATGAGACATGCCGCATTATCACGGGGTGTCTGCGCCCTACACCACTGGAGAAATTACACTGTCTAGCCAGTATCGCACCACCTGACATCCGCCGGGAAGTAGCAGCCAATAGTGAAAGGACCAAGGCAGAGACATCTCCAGCTCTAGGTTCTTGTGGGTTTTTTCGGGCTATAGAGCCATGTTCTCTAAAGGCATTTCTCCTGACGTTTCGCCTGCATCTATGGCAAGCATCCTCAGAGGTAGTGAGGTCTGTTGGAATTAGGACAATGGGTTTATATATCTGTGGAATGGCTGGGGTGGGGCAAGGAGCTCTTCCCTGCTGCAGTTAGGTGTGAATGTTTCGCTGATCACCTTCATTAGCATTTGAAGGCCTTCCTGAGCCTGGGAAAATCTCTTGCTGGGAGGTGTTAATCTGTGCCTGGTTGTTTCCTCTCTGTTGTTTTGCTGTTGTAATTTTAGAGTTTTTTTAATACTGGTAGTCAGATTTTGTTCATTTTCATGGTCTCTTCCTTTCTGTTGAAATTGTCCACATGCTTGTCGATTTCAATGGCTTCTCTGTGTAGTCCTTGCCCCACCCCAGCCATTCCACAGATATATAAACCCATTGTCCTAATTCCAACAGACCTCACTACCTTTGAGGATGCTTGCCATAGATGCAGGCGAAACGTCAGGAGAAATGCCTCTAGAACATGGCTCTATAGCCTGAAAAAACCCACAAGAACCTAGTGATTCCAGCCATGAAAGCTTTCGACAATACATCTCCAGCTCATGCCTTGTTTGGGTATCAGCCAGCACGTCAACGACTTAAATCTAGAAATAGTTTTCTAAGATCTACAGAGACACTCGCTGGAACACCTCAGCAAGCGAGAGTCCAAAAGTGGCAGGCTCAAACTCAGAACCTCAATCCGTGGGTGATACCAGATGAGAGACTCCCCCTTGGGCACACAGAAGACTGGGCGACTTGGAAGGTGCTGAACAGACTGCGCTCTGGCACCACGAGATGCAGAGCCAACGTCAAGAAATGGGTCCACAAAGTGGAGTCCACGGCATGCGAGTGCGGAGAAGAGCAAACCACTGACCACCTGCTGCAATGCAACCTGAGCCCAGCCACATCCACGATGGAGGACCTTCTTGCAGCAACACCAGATGCACTCCAAGGGGCCAGATACTGGTCAAAGGACATTTAATCAGCTAAAAAGTTTGCAAAATTTGTGTTTTGTTTTTTTTATCTGTTTGTTTGTTTTGCTCTGTTAGAAATGTAATACAATGTTCTGTTTGCGGATGACACGATAAATAAATATAAAATAAATCTCACAACTGATCCTGGTCTTCATTGAGCGCGCATCTCGGAGTCCCGATGTGGCGAAACACCCCAGCGATTCCTTTCACAATAGCTCGCATTCATTACTTTTCGGAAAATGGTGCGCTGTGTCTGGAAAACAGGAAGTGAGCCATAAATCTCGAGTTTAAAAGCCATCTGATGCCTGCAGACCAGATATGTTCTCAATCAGTAGTCAGGCACTAAATAAACATTTATATACGGCAACTGCTCTCAAGCAGTCTGACCTTGGGCTATTACAGGGCACATAAAGAGGAAATTTGTTTAGTCCTGTAAAAAGTCCCAGCAATATATCAATAGATTATTAAAAAATGGAACCAACGCGGGCTAATGGGAGTCTATTGATTTTAATAAGGATAAGTATGCAGTATGCCAAGATAAGAATAGCGTAGGATGCCCTTGGCCTTTTACTTGGATCTGTTAATTGCCACCACGCCTAATTGGAAAGGGGAAAAAAGAAGGGTAACTAAACTAACTGCTTTCGATTTCGGGGGAAAGTAAAAATGCTTTTGGAGAGTTCCTTCTGAGGCTCACAAACGCAAGCAGCTCATTGGGCATAGGGTTACAGCCTGTGTTGGATGGGGTTCCACTCCTCCTGAAGACGCAGGTTCGCAGCTTGGGAGGGATCCTGGACTCATCGCTGAGCCTGGAATCCCAGGTCTCGGCGGTGACCGGGAGAACTTTTGCACAACTAAAACTTGTGCACCAGTTGCACCCGTACCTTGGGAAGTCCGATCTGGCCACAGTGGTCCACGCTCTTATTACATCCCGAATAGACTACTGCAACGCACTCTACGTGGGGTTGCCCTTGAAGACGGCCCGGAAGCTCCAACTAGTCCAACGTTCGGCAGCCATGATACTAACGGGAGCGGAGCACAGGGAGCATACAACTCCTTTGCTGCACCAGCTCCACTGGCTGCCGATCTGCTACCGGGCTCAATTCAAAGTGCTGGCGTTGGCCTTTAAAGCCCTAAACGGTTCTGGCCCAACTTACCTATCCGAACGTATCTCGGCCTATCAGCCCGCCAGGACCCTAAGATCTTCTGGGGAGGCCCTGCTCTCTATCCCGCCTGCTTCACAGGTGCGGCTGGCGGGTACGAGAGACAGGGCCTTTTCTGTGGTGGCCCCGCGGCTATGGAACGCCCTGCCCTTGGAGGTAAGATCAGCCCCTTCATTGATGATATTCCGAAGAAGATTGAAGACCTGGATGTTTAAGCAGGCATTTGGTTAACCCAATGCAACGAATGGTAACTGACTAAAGGACTGGCAACATGGATGACGAACTGGATCACGTTTTTAGTTAAGAGTCGAACTGGATTGGTATTGATGTATGAATTGTGTTTTTATGTTTTTTATGTTTTTTATGCTTTTAACGGTATACTGTTGATTGTTATATTATGTTGTAAACCGCGTTGAGTCGCCGGCTAGGCTGAGAAACGGCGGTATATAAATATAGCAAATAAATAAATAAATAAATAAATAAACTAAAACTTGTGCACCAGTTGCGCCCGTACCTTGGGAAGTCCGATCTGGCCACAGTGGTCCACGCTCTTGTTACATCCTGAATAGACTACTGCAACGCACTCTACGTGGGGTTGCCCTTGAAGACTGTTCGGAAACTTCAACTGGTCCAGTGAGCGGCAGCCAGATTACTCACTGGAGCGACATACAGGGAAGTCAGATCTGGCCACGGTGGTCCACGCTCTTGTTACATCCCGATTAGATTACTGCAACACACACTTTGAAGACTGTTTGGAAACTCCAACTAGTCCAGCGAGAGGCAGCCAGATTGCTCACCGGAGCATCATACAGGGAGCACACCACCCCCCTGCTGTGTCAGCTCCACTGGCTGCCGGTTCAGTTCCGAGTACAATTCAAGGTGCTGGTTTTGACCTACAAAACCCTGTACGGTTCCGGTCCAGTGTATCTGTCTGAACGTATCTCCCTCTACGTCCCACCCCAGAGTCTGAGATCATCTGGGGAGGCCCTGCTCTCGACCCCACCACTATCACAAGTGAGGTTGGTGGGGACGAGGAGCAGGGCCTTCTCAGTGGTGGCCCCTCACCTATGGAACTCACTCCCAGGAGAGATTAGGGCATCAACATCCCTCCTCTCCTTCAGGAGGAAAGTAAAGATGTGGTTGTGGGACCAGGCCTTTCGGCAATCTGACAACTAGGTAAGGACAATCAAACGGCTAGGACTGACAGGACTGACAATGTGGAATTGGAATTTGGACTATGAGATAGCGAACGCTGACCGTCTATGAGGAGTAATTAGGTTTGTATCGTTTTATTGGTTTTATTGATTTTATTGGTTTTAGGGCTGCAATGCAGGAATTGTTGTTTAACTGTTTCAACTATTTAATTGATGTTATTTTGTGTTATTACTGTTATGTGATGCTGGCATCGAATTGTGCCTTTGTAAGCCGCCCTGAGTCCCTTTCGGGGTGAGAAGGGCAGGGTAGAAGAAACCGAAATAAATAAATAATAAATAAATAAACAACAAATCTTCAATGGTTCAAACAACACTTCAAGGCTTTCTTCGTCTAGTCCTCAATGGACTGGTACCTGACTTTGATTAACTGAACTTTCTCTGTAGGAAAAATCCTTTTTAACCTCTCCCAGGCTGCTTTCTATCTATGCCTCATCGGTATGGAACCTACTACCGATTCCAAATGTGTCTGGGTATCGAGTAGACCTACCAGATATTTCAGCTGGAGTTCAGCTGGAGTTCCATGGATCTGTAATGCTGTTTGCCCTTACATCCCGAATAGACTACTGCAACGCACTCTACGTGGGGTTGCCCTTGAAGACTGTTCGGAAACTTCAACTGGTCCAGTGAGCGGCAGCCAGATTACTCACTGGAGCGACATACAGGGAAGTCAGATCTGGCCACGGTGGTCCACGCTCTTGTTACATCCCGATTAGATTACTGCAACACACACTTTGAAGACTGTTCGGAAACTCCAACTAGTCCAGCGAGAGGCAGCCAGATTACTCACCGGAGCATCATACAGGGAGCACACCACCCCCCTGTTGTGTCAGCTCCACTGCCGATCCAGTTCCGAGCACAATTCAAAGTGCTGGTTTCGACCTACAAAACCCTATACGGTTCCTCCCCAGCGTATCTGTCCGAACGCATCTCCTTCTACGTCCCGCCTCAGAGTTTAAGATCACTCTTTGGTTACATCCTGTCTAGACAACTGCAATGCTCTCTATGTGGGGTTGCCTCTGAAGACTGCCTGGAAGCTGCAGTTAGTCGAACGCTCGGCAGCCAGACTACTAACGGGTGCTGGGTACAGGGAGCACACCACTCCGCTGTTACACCAGCTCCACTGGCTGCCAATTAGCTTCCGAGCACAATTCAAAGTGCTGGTGTTGACCTATAAAGCCCTAAACGACTCCGGCCCTGTTTACCTCTCCGAACGTATTCTCCCCTATGAACCATCAATTTATTTATTTATTTATTTGCTTTACTTCTATACCGTCTTTCTCAGCCGAAATGGCGACTCAAGGCAGTTTACATAGTAAAGGTTAACACAACAACATGAAAAAGGCAATTAAAAACACATTATACAAAACATATCAAGTCAAAAACAATCATTATCATAGACGTGCGCCTCAGCAAACAAATCAGTATCAGAATCCGTAATCATAATCCTTATACCAATTCCTATGTTCAGTTGTACATCTTACTGTATTTCATTGCACTATTTAGCCAAACACTTGTTTGTAAAGCCAAGTCTTGACCTTCCTCTGGAATGCCAGCAGTGAAGGGGCCTGTCTGATGTCCACAGGTAGGGCGTTCCACAGCCGAGGGGCCACCACCGAGAAGGCCCTGTCTCTCATCCCCGCCAACCGCGCCTGCGATGCGGGCAGGACCGAGAGCAGGGCCTCCCCAGACGATCTTAATGTCCTAGTCGGTTCATAGGTGGAGATGCGTTCAGAGAGGTAAGTAGGGCCAGAACCATTTAGGGCTTTATAGGCTAAAGCCAGCACCTTGAATTGTGCCCGGTAGCAGATTGGCAGCCAGTAGAGCTGGCGCAACAGAGGAGTGGTGTGCTCCCTGAGTGCTGCTCCTGTTAGCAACCTGGCTGCCGAGCGTTGGACCATTTGAAGCTTCCGAGCAGTCTTCAAGGGCAACCCCACATAGAGAGCATTGCAGTAGTCTAAGCGGGATGTAACCAGAGCGTGGACTACCGTGGCCAAGTCACACTTCCCAAGGTACGGTCGCACCTGGCGCACGAGTTTTAACTGTGCGAATGCTCCCATGGTCACCGCCGACACCTGGGGTTCCAGGCTCAGCGATGAGTCCAGGGTCACACCCAAGCTGCGAACCTGTGTCTTCAAGGGGAGTGCAACCCCATCCAACACAGGCTGTAACCCTATAGCCTGTTCGGCCTTGCGACTGACCAGGAGTACTTCTGTCTTGTCTGGATTCAATTTCAATTTGTTCGCCCTCATCCAGACCGTCACAGCAGCCAAGCACCGCTTCAGGACCTCGACAGCCTCTTTAGTAGCAGGTGGAAAGGAGTGACAGAGTTTACTAAGATTACTAAGGTCGTCTGGAGAGGCCCTGCTCTTGGTCCCACCGGCCTCGCAAGCGCGTCTGGTGGGGACAAGGGACAGGGCCTTTTCAGTGGTGGCCCCTCGACTCTGGAACTCTCTCCCACTGGAGATCAGAACCGCCCCTTCTATCCTGACATTCAGGAAGCAGGTGAAGACGCGGCTATGGAGACAGGCATTCGACGAGTGAGCCGACACCCTGAGATATGGATGGAGGATGATGAACACCGATTTTAGTGGGACGACTGACCATTGTGTTTATTGAATGTAATTGCTGTTTTAATGTTTTAGTGTTTTATTGTATTATGAATTATGATGTTTTATTGACTGTATGTGATATTATGGAGTCCCTCAAGAGAGGTGAGAAGGTTGGTATACAAAACTTTTAGATAAATAAATAAATAAGGTCCTTTGCGTGTGCATGGATGATACACCTCCCTCCAGTTGCCCCAAGAAGGCACATACACAAATGGGTTGGAGTCGAAAATGGCCCCAACTCATTTATTGATTACAGGAACAAGGGTTGGCAGTAGGCTTGGGCGGTTTCGTTCGTTAATTTCGTAATTCGTTATTAATTCGTATTTAAATTAGCTTACGATCCAATATTGAGCCATGAAGGACTACTGTGAGGAGTAATTAAAAATCGAAACAATTTTTCCAATTTATTTCGTATTGTTTCGTAATTGTTTCGTAATTGTTTCCGTATGTCTGGTGCAAGTTTTAGGGTTGTTGTTTGTTTTATCAGTGATAAAAAAATCTATTATCACACTAACAGTCAACAACAGAGGGAGAGGGAAGCTTCAGAAGTCCCCCCTGTCCCATTGGGAGGGTTTTTTTTTTTTAGCATATTGCGCAATTGCGTCCGCCATTAACGAATTGATTCGTAATTGTTTCGTAATTGTTTCGTAATTTACGAAATTTCGTATATTTCGAATTTTTTTTTAAAAAAATTCGGAATTCTTTTAAAAAACGAAACGCAAAAACCCCCTAAAAACGAATTGAGTTTAGAAACAAATTTTTCCATGGTTACCCAGCCCTATAGATTACTGCAATGCGCTCTACGTGGGGTTGCCTTTGAAGACTCCAACTAGTCCAGCGGAAACTCGGAAACTCCAACTAGTCCAGCGAGAGGCAGCCAGATTGCCTTGGTCGCTTTAGTGGATGATCTTCGCCGGGAACTGGACAGGGGGAGTGTGTCCCTGTTGGTTCTGCTGGACCTCTCTTCGGCCTTCGATACCGTCGACCACGGTATCCTCCTGGGATGCCTCGCGGGAATGGGTCTTGGGGGTACTGCCTTGCAGTGGCTCCGGTCCTTCCTCGAGGGTCGCTCCCAGAAGGTGTCACTAGGGGACTCCTGCTCGACTCCTCGGCCATTGTACTGTGGTGTCCCACAGGGTTCAGTACTATCCCCTATGTTGTTTAACATATACATGAAGCCGTTGGGAAGAGATCATCCGGAGTTTCGGGGTACGGTGTCATCTGTACGCAGATGATGTCCAACTTAGGCCTGTTTGATCAAGAAAAAATTTGTTTCTAAATTCGATTCTTAATTGGGGTGTTTTTTTGTTTCGATATTAAAAATATTTACAAAACTTACCAAAAAAAATGTTTTGTTATTTACGAATTTTCGTAAATATTTACAAAACATTTTAGAAAAAAAAATTTCTTGATCAAACAGAATGTTGCAGTAATGGTCACCTTGATTAGCATTGAATGGCTTTCTCCCACCCTGGACATTCCATAGTATTAGATGATATATAACTCACCATTTGCCTAGTTTCCAACAGACCTCTGAGGATGCCTGCCATAGATGTGGGCAAAATGTCAGGAGAGAATGCTTCTGGAACATGGTCATATACAGCCCTGAAAAGTCACACAAGCCGGATGGCGCGCGGAGGCCGCTTGTGAGCGCGCGCGCGCCATCCAATGGGCTCCGGCTCCTGCGCCCCCCCTCCTCCTCCTCCTCCTCCCAGGGAGGAGGAGGAGGAGGAGGGGGGGCGCAGGAGCCGGAACCGGATGGCGCGCGGAGGCCGCTTGTAAGCGCGCGCGCCATCCAATGGGCTCCGGCTTCTGCGCCCCCCTCCTCCTCCTCCTCCTCCTCCTCCTCCTCCAGCTGGGAGGAGGAGGAGGAGGAGGGGGGGCACAGGAACCGGAGCCGGATGGCGGATGGCGGAGCCGGATGGCGCGCGGAGGCCGCTTGTAAGCGCGCGCGCCATCCAATGGGCTCCGGCTCCTGCGCCCCCCTCCTCCTCCTCCTCCTCCTCCTCCTCCTCCTCCAGCTGGGAGGAGGAGGAGGAGGAGGGGGGGCGCAGGAACCGGAGCCGGATGGCGGAGCCGGATGGCGCGCGGAGGCCGCTTGTAAGCGCGCGCGCCATCCAATGGGCTCCGGCTTCTGCGCCCCCCTCCTCCTCCTCCTCCTCCTCCTCCTCCTCCAGCTGGGAGGAGGAGGAGGAGGAGGGGGGGCACAGGAACCGGAGCCGGATGGCAGATGGCGGAGCCGGATGGCGCGCGGAGGCCGCTTGTAAGCGCGCGCGCCATCCAATGGGCTCCGGCTCCTGCGCCCCCCTCCTCCTCCTCCTCCTCCTCCTCCTCCTCCTCCAGCTGGGAGGAGGAGGAGGAGGAGGGGGGGCGCAGGAACCGGAGCCGGATGGCGGATGGCGGAGCCGGATGGCGCGCGGAGGCCGCTTGTAAGCGCGCGCACCATCCAATGGGCTCCGGCTTCTGCGCCCCCCTCCTCCTCCTCCTCCTCCTCCTCCTCCTCCAGCTGGGAGGAGGAGGAGGAGGAGGGGGGGCACAGGAACCGGAGCCGGATGGCGGATGGCGGAGCCGGATGGCGCGCGGAGGCCGCTTGTAAGCGCGCGCGCCATCCAATGGGCTCCGGCTCCTGCGCCCCCCTCCTCCTCCTCCTCCTCCTCCTCCTCCTCCAGCTGGGAGGAGGAGGAGGAGGGGGGGGGCGCAGGAACCGGAGCCGGATGGCGGATGGCGGAGCCGGATGGCGCGCGGAGGCCGCTTGTAAGCGCGCGCGCCATCCAATGGCCTCCGGCTTCTGCGCCCCCCTCCTCCTCCTCCTCCTCCTCCTCCTCCCAGCTGCACTTCCTGCAACACAGCTGGGAGGAGGAGGAGGAGGAGGAGGAGGAGGAGGGGGGCGCAGGAGCCGGAGCCCATTGGATGGCGCGCGCGCGCTCACAAGCGGCCTCCGCGCGCCATCCAGCTTCTGCCACGGTGCACTGCTGGGGTGCTTGGGAGCGCCGGATTGGCTCCCAGGCACCAGCACTGCAGCACCACTCAGCAGCAGCCTCCATGCCATTAACGACACGAGCTGAAGCTCGTAAAATACATGAGGCTGCTGCTTCGATATTTTTAAACCCTTCCGGGTTTAAAAATATGTTTTGATATCGCGTCGGATATTCAAAAAATAACGATTAAAAAACGAAAAACGAATTAACGAAACAAAACCGACAGGCCTAGTCCAACTCTGTCACAGGTTGCAGCCTGTGCTGGACGGGGTTCCACTCCCCCTGAAGACGCAGGTTCGCAGCTTGGGAGTGATCCTGGACTCACCGCTGAGCCTGGAATCCCAGGTCTCGGCGGTGGCCGGGAGAGCTTTTGCACAACTAAAACTTGTGCACCAGCTGCGCTCGTACCTTGGGAAGTCGGATCTGGCCACAGTGGTCCACGCTCTTGTTACATCCTGATTAGATTACTGCAACGCACTCTTTGAAGACTGTTCGGAAACTCCAACTAGTCCAGCGAGAGGCAGCCAGATTGCTCACCGGAGCGTCATACAGGGAGCATACCACCCCTCTGTTGTGTCAGCTCCACTGGCTGCCGATCCAGTTCCGAGCACAATTCAAAGTGCTGGTTTTGACCTACAAAACCCTATATGGTTCCGGCCCAGTGGATCTGTCCGAACGGATCTCCCTCTACGTCTCACCTCGGAGTCTAAGATCTTCTGGGGAGGCCCTGCTCTCGACCCTGCCTCTATCACAAGTGAGGTTGGTGGGGACGAGGAGCAGGGCCTTCTCAGTGGTGGCCCCTCAACTGTGGAATTCACTCCACAGGGAAATTAGATCAGCGACATCCCTCCTTTCCTTTAGGAAAAAATTGAAAACATGGATTTGGGACCAGGCGTTCGGACAATCTGGCAGATAAAGAAAGGACTTTGGCGATGGACAGGAATTGACTAATGGAATGGAATTATGGAACTCTGAAAGACGAACGCTGAGCATGAGATGAGTTTTAGTGATGTGTTATATACCGACTGTTTTAACTGTGATAATTGTTTTAACTATGGTTTTGTACGTTGTGTATATTGTGTAGGCATCGAATTGTGCCTTTTTGTAAGCCGCCCTGAGTCCCCCCTCAGGAGTTGAGAAGGGCGGGGTAGAAGTACTCGAAATAAGTAAATAAATTGTGAAAGATAACACAGTTTCCCCTTAATTTTTGTAGCCCAACTCTATTGATTCACTGGTTTGATGGCTCTTTCTCACAACAAAGTGAAAACTGTTGGTGTGCTGTCACGCGCTGGGCCTATAGCAGTTGGCTTTTGAACAGGACTTGCTCTTTGTGCCCAGCGGCAAACCGGGGTGCCTCAACTGAGAGGCCCTATGGATTTTCCTATACAGCAGTGGTTCTCAACCTTCCTAATGCCGTGACCCCTTAATACAGTCCCTCAGGTGGTGGTGACCCCCAAACATAATATTGTTTTCGTAGCTACTTCATAACAGTCATTTTACTACTGTTATAAATCATAATATAAACATCTGATATGCAGGGTGTATTTTCATTCACTGGGCCAAACTGGGCACAAATACCCAATACACCCAAATGTGAATGCTAGTGGGATTGGGGGAGGATTGATTTTGTAATTTGAGAGTTGTAGTTGCTGGGATTTATAGTTCACTTATAATCAAAGAGCATTCTGAACTCCACCAGCAATGGATTTGAACCAAACTTGGCTCCCATGACCAATGGAAAACTCTGGAATGGTTTGGTGGGTATTGACCTTGAGTTTGGGAGTTGTAGTTCACCTACATCCAAAGAGCACTGTGGACTCATGCAATGGTGGATCTGGACCAAACCTGGCATGAATACTCAATATGCCCAAATGTGAACACTGGTGGAATCTGGGGAAAATAGATCTTGACATTTGGGAGTTGTAGTTGCTGGGATTTATAGTTCACTTATAATCAAAGAACATTCTGAACTCCACCAGCAATGGATTTGAACCAAACTTGGCTCCCATGACCAATGGAAAACTCTGGAATGGTTTGGTGGGTATTGACCTTGAGTTTGGGAGTTGTAGTTCACCTACATCCAAAGAGCACTGTGGACTCATGCAATGGTGGATCTGGACCAAACCTGGCATGAATACTCAATATGCCCAAATGTGAACACTGGTGGAATCTGGGGAAAATAGATCTTGACATTTGGGACTTGTAGTTGCTGGGATTTATAGTTCATTACAATCAAAGAACATTCTGAACTCCACCAATGATAGAATTGGCTCAAACTTCCCACATGGAATCCCCATGACTATCACAAAATGCTGTGTTTTCTTATGGTCTTTGGTGACCCCTCTGACACCCCATTGCGACCCCCTCAGGGGTCCCGACTCCCAGGTTGAGAAACACTGCTATACAGAGTCTTGTGTTGGGGTTCAGCCTGATCTGTGTGAACCTGAGCCCCAGCCCCAATCTCTGTGTGAACCTGATTCTCTGATTGTATTTCCAACTGAACATGCATCTCTCCCTGACAGTGTTGAAACTGTTGTTGATGCTGAGGTCAGTGGCGAGGAAAGTGAAACTGAACAGCCGGATGAAAATGTTTTGGAATCCAGCTGTGATAGCTCTCCACCTGGGTTTTTTAATGAGGACCGAAGGGAACAGATAGCTAGAGACAGGAGTGATTCACAGTTTCTACGAAGGTCAAATAGATTACAGGAGAGACAGGCCCAGGCTTCAAAGTGAAGACTGGGTGACTTGGAAGGTGCTGAACAGACTGCGCTCTGGCATGGGAGATGCAGACCCAACGTCAAGAAATGGGGCCACAAAGTGGAATCCATAACATGCGAGTGTAGAGAAGAGCAAACCACTGACCACCTGCTGCAATGCAACCTGAGCCCTGCCACATGCACAATGGAGGAGCTTCTTGCAGCAACACCAGAAGCACTCCAAGTGGTAAGATACTGGTCAAAGGATATTTAATCAACTACCAAACTCACCAAATGTTGTATTTTCTCTGTTTGTTTGCTTTGTTTCTGTTAGAAATGTAATATAATGGACTGGTTGATCTGACACGAGAAATAAATAAATTAATAAAGGGGTAAAATTAGGTGCCTTGGCTTAAATTCGGGTCGGCTTATACTCGAGTATATTCGGTAACTTAGTATAATTGATTTTGGTGGCTCTAGCCTGACTAAATCTAGATTCAATCCACACCCAGCGCACAGATGGCAGGTTGGCTCGTACAGCTTGATGTTACAGGTTTTCTCTGGATATGGTTTTGTTTTTTTCCACACACACCAAAAAAGTGTGCTTTTAATCTGTTACCCCATTAAAAGACCGCGTGGCACAATGCCAAGCGCACGCTGCACGTGAGAGACAGAGGTTCCTTTTTGGGGGCAGCAAGTGCTTGTTAAAAGGTGTCGCGAAATTCATAGCAATGCCCCTCCCGCCTCTCCCACAATCTGAAAGGCCTTCATTAGCTCCTTAATTATATACATTAAAAGAAATGTATGGGCCTTTCTTTTTTTTTTTATGGGCATAATTGACCGTGCCAAGGAGCGGCTATTTCGCATGATGGGTAGAGGTCATAATGTGAGACCTACCTGGGCAGCATCAAAATGTGCCCCAAAAGAAGGGATTTCCGTTCTCCCTTTCGGTGGTGGCTGATGGGGTCTGCGAGGTGCCCACTTTGGGGGGCAAACTGCAATATAAATAAAGATGAAGATGATTTATTTATTTATTTATTGTGTCATCCGCAACCAGTCCAACCCCATTTTGCCAAGAAGCAGGAATATTGCATTCAAAGCACCCCTGACAGATGGCCATCCAGCCTCTGTTTAAAAGGGTCTTTCTTTAGAAGCTTGAGATTCCCAGCAACTGAGGCTACTACAGGTTTGAATACCAAAACAATATTTATTTCTCAAAGTCCTTGCAGACTTGGCATGGCTTGTCAAAGTTACAAACAAAACAGTCAATTGGTGAAATCTTCTTCAGTTACTGAGGTAATTCTTTCCCAAATGGTAGAAAATATCCTGGGATCCTTTCGCCCTAACCATGAGCTGCTATGGTTAGAAAAAACAGATTTTTTCCCTATCTATAGCTCAAGGTTAGCTTTGGAGATGAAGTAATGCTCAATAATATTCAATAACTTTTCTATATCTCAATTGCTATCTATAACTCAATTGCTATTCTATCTATCTATCTATCTATCTCTCAATTAGCTTCTTTATCTATATTTATTTATTGTGTCATCCGCAACCAGTCCAACCCCATTTTGCCAAGAAGCAGAAATATTGCATTCAAAGCATCCCTGACAGATGGCCATCCAGCCTCTGTTTAAAAGGGTCTTTCTTTAGAAGCTTGAGATTCCCAACAACTGAGGCTACTACAGGTTTGAACACCAAAACAATATTTATTTCTCAAAGTCCTTGCAGACTTGGCACGGCTTGTCAAAGTTGCAAACAACACAGTCAATTGGTGAAATCGTAGAGATGATCTTTCTTTCTTTTTTCTTCAGTTACTAAGGTAACTCTTTCCCAAATGGTAGAAAATATCCTGGGATCCTTTTGCCCTAACCATGAGCTGCTATGGTTAGAAAAAACAGATTTTTTCCCTATCTATAGCTCAAGGTTAGCTTTGGAGATGAAGTAATGCTCAATAATATTCAATAACTTTTCTATATCTCAATTGCTATCTATAACTCAATTGCTATTCTATCTATCTATCTATCTATCTATCTATCTCAATTAGCTTCTTTATCTATATTTATTTATTGTGTCATCCGCAACCAGTCCAACCCCATTTTGCCAAGAAGCAGGAATATTGCATTCAAAGCACCCCTGACAGATGGCCATCCAGCCTCTGTTTAAAAGGGTATTTCTTTAGAAGCTTGAGATTCCCAGCAACTGAGGCTACTACAGGTTTGAACACCAAAATAATATTTATTTCTCAACGTCCTTGCAGACTTGGCACAGCTTGTCAAAGTTGCAAACAAAACAGTCAGTTGGTGAAATCGTAGAGATGATCTTTCTTTCTTTTTTCTTCAGTTACTGAGGTAACTCTTCCCCAAATGGTAGAAAATATCCTGGGATCCTTTCACCCTAACCATGAGCTGCTATGGTTAGGAAAAAACAGATTTTTTCCCCTACCTATAGCTCAAGGTTAGCTTTGGAGATGAAGTACTGCTCAATAATATTCAATAACTTTTCTATATCTCAATTGCTATCTATAACGCAATTGCTATTTTATCTATCTATTAGGGCTGGGCGGTTTCGTTTCGTTAATTCGTAATTCGTTAAAAATTCGTTATTTTTTTGTTAATGAAGCGATAACGAACCATTCTGGAGCAACTTAAAAATGAAACGAATTTTTCAATTCATTTCGTAAATGCTTCGTATTTTGTTATGTATTTGTTTCGTTATTGGTTTGAGGTCATTTCGTTATTATTTCCGCATGTCTGGGGCAAGTTTTATAGTTGTTTTTTGTTTAATTAGTGAAAAAAAATTATAATATCACACCAACAGTCAACAACAGAGGGAGAGGGAAGCTTCAGAAGTTTTTTTAGCGTATTGCGCGATCGCGGCCGCCATTAACGAATCGATTTGTTATGGTTTCGTAATTGTTTTGTAATTTTTTTTACCATTTACGAAATTTCGTAAATATCGAACTTTTTTAAAGGAAAATTTCGGAATTCTTTTAAATATCGAAACGCAAAAAACCCCAAAAAAACGAATCGATTTTAGAAACAAATTTTTCCGTTGTTACCCAGGCCTACTATCTATCTCAATTAGCTTCTTTATCTATATTTATGTATTGTGTCATCAGCAACCATACCATTGTATTACATTTCTAACAGAACAAAACAAACAAACAGATAAAAAAAACACAAAGTTTGCAAACTTGTTAGCTGACTAAATGTCCTTTGACCAGTCTCTGGCCACTTGGAGTGCTTCTGGTGTTGCCGCAAGGAGGTCCTCCATGGTGCATGTAGCGGGGCTCAGGTTGCATTGCAGCAGGTGGTCAGTGGTTGGCTCTTCTCCCCACTCGCATGCCGAGGATTCCACTTTGTGGCCCCATTTCTGAAGGTTGGCTCTGCATCTCGTGGTGCCAGAGCGCAGTCTGTTCAGTGCCTTCCAAGTCGCCCAGTTTTCTGTGTGCCCAGGGGGGAGTCTCTCATCTGGTATCACCCACGGATTGAGGTGCTGGGTTTGAGCCTGCCACTTTTGAACTCTCGCTTGCTGAGGTGTTCCAGCGAGTTTCTCTGTAGATCTAAGAAAACTATTTCTTGATTTAAGTCGTTGACGTGCTGGCTGATACCCAAACAAGGGATGAGCTGGGCGTGTCAGGGCCTTGGTTCTTTCACTATTGGCTGCTACTTCCCGGTGGATGTCAGGTGGTGCAATACCGGCTAAGCAGTGTAATTTCTCCAGTGGTGTAGGGCGCAGACACCCCGTGATAATGCGGCATGTCTCATTAAGAGCCACATCCACTGTTTTAGCGTGGTGAGATGTGTTCCACACTGGGCATGCGTACTCAGCAGCAGAGTAGCATAGTGCAAGGGCAGATGTCTTCACTGTGTCTGGTTGTGATCCCCAGGTTGTGCCAGTCAGCTTTCGTATGATATTGTTTCTAGCACCCACTTTTTGCTTGATGTTCAGGCAGTGCTTCTTGTAGGTCAGAGCACGGTCCAGGGTGACTCCCAGGTATTTGGGTGCGCTGCAATGCTCCAGTGTGATTCCTTCCCAGGTAATCCTCAGAGCTCGGGATGCTTCTCTGTTCTTGAGGTGAAAGGCACATGTCTGTGTTTTGGATGGGTTGGGGATCAGCTGGTTTCCCCTGTAATAAGCAGTAAGAGCACCTAGGGCTTCGGAGAGCTTCTGTTCTACCATCTCAAAGCTCCCTGCTTGAGCGGTGATGGCATGATCGTCAGCATAGATGAAAGTCTCTTTCCCTTCAGGCAGTGGCTGGTCATTTGTGTAGATGTTGAACATGGATGGAGCAAGCACGCTCCCCTGAGGCAGGCCCTTCTTCTGTTTCCTCCATCTGCTTCTCTGGCCCTGGAACTCAACAAAAAAGCTCCTGTTTTGTAGCAGGTTTCCTATGAGGCGGGTGAGGTGGTCATCCTTGGTGATATTATACATTTTTCTCAGGAGGAGGCGGTGGTTCACAGTCTCATAGGCTGCTGACAGGTCTATGAAGACAGCTCCTGTGATCTGCTGCCTTTCAAAGCCATCTTCTATGTGCTGAGTCAGGTTCAGCACTTGCGATGTGCAGCTTTTGCCTTTCCTGAAGCCAGCTTGCTGTGGAATCAGACAGGGGTCTATTTTTTCCGTAATTCTATGCAAAATTAGTCTCTCCAGAACTTTGTAGAGGTGGCACAACAGGGAGATTGGTCTGTAGCTTTTTGGATCATTACGGTCTTTGCCTGGCTTCAAGATGGCGATGACTCTTGCTTTCCTCCAGATTTTGGGGATCTGACAGGATGCAGTGCAGTTGTTCATCAGCTCCAGTAGCCAGCGCCTTGCTTTTGGGCCAAAGTTCTTCATTTGTTCCATCCGTAGATCATCCAAGCCAGATGATGATGTTGATGATGATGGGTATTTGACTACAATTCATGGAAAACAGGACTGGAGTCTCCAATCTTGGAAATGTTCAGCAAGTCCCATTCTCTTGGCCAGAGAAAAAAGATAGCGACAACACTTCTCTTGCCAAGAAAACCCTATTAATTGTATTTATTATGTCAGAAGCGAATTGAGAATACAGACACACACACACACACACACACAAGGTTGAATGAAAAGTAATGCCTCCACCTTCATAACTCCTCAACAGATGGCAGTATTGGTATGTGGTAGGTACTGGCTAGTTCAGTAGATTCTCCTCTACAGTTCCATTTTGGTGGGAAGCCTTAGCATTGAACAGTTGCGTTGTCAAACTGCAAAGTGTGGAACCCTGCGTAGGATTTCTGGGAGTTGAAGGCCAAAAACATCTGGGGACGGCAGGTTGAGAACCACTGGTCTAGGGAAGTCATACTACCCATGCTCTATTCTGCCTTGGTTAGACCACATCTGGAATCACACTGTGTCCAATTCTGGGCACCACAATTGTGTCTAGAGGAGTGCGACTGAAAAGATCAAGGATCTGGAGAACGAGCCCTATGAGGAGCGGCTTAAAGAGCTGGGCATGTTTAGCTTGGAGAAGAGAAGGCTGAGAGGAAATATGATAGCCATATATAAATATGTGAGAGAAAGCCACAGGGAGGAGGGAGCAAGCTTGTTTTCTGCTTCCTTGGAGACTAGGACGCAATGGAACAATGGCTTCAAACTACAAGAGATTCCATCTGAACATGAGGAAGAACTTCCTGACTGTGAGAGTCATTCAGCAGTGGAACTCTCTGCCCCGGAGTGTGGTGGAGGCTCCTTCTTTGGAAGCTTTTAAACAGAGGTTGGATGGCCATCTGTCAGGGGTGATTTGAATGCAACATTCCTGCTTCTTGGCAGGGGGTTGGACTGGATGGCCCATGAGGTCTCTTCCAACTCTTTGATTCTATGATTCTATGATGATAATAATAATGGGTTGTTGTAGGTCTTTTCGGGCTATATGGCCATGGTCTACATGCATTCTCTCCTGACGTTTCGCCTGCATCTATGGCAAGCATCCTCAGAGGTTGTGAGGTCTGTTGGAAGCATTCCATTAGAGATGGTGCTAGTCTAATGTCCGTGGGAAGGGCGTTCCAGAGCCGAGGAGCCACCACCGAGAAGGCCCTATCTCTCGTCCCCACCGGAGGAGCCTCCACCACACACCTCTGCCCCGGGGTGATTTGAATGCAACATTCCTGCTTCTTGGCAGAATGGGGTCGGACTGGATGGCCCATGAGGTCTCTTCTAACTCTTTGATTCTATGATTCTATGATTCTAAAGTACGGGTTTGTATGCCTCCACATCCCCCTCGTCCTCCTCTTTTGCTCCTCCATCAAGCTGCTTTACCAATTTGGAGAACGAAATCTCCGCAGCCGAGGGAGCCGCACAAGTGCGATGTGTAAATTTCGAAAGCGTTGAACATGTGGTTTATATTTCAAAGGCCAAAAGAAATGATCAGCGCTATAAACTATCCTCACTTTGGGGGCGGCTAAGAGGGTTTTGTGACCACATTTCAGATTTACCTCTGTGTCATATTCGAAGGAGAGGCAACACACATGGATTTATGTTCCATAGCACCGGGCACTTTTTGCTCTCGGGTTAAAGCTGACATTGGGGAGTGGGGAGAGCCCAATGTCAGCTTTTTTTCCAAGTAAGGATATGCAACACCTTCCCAAATTTTCCTTGCAAAATATTTTCCAGCTCTGACCTGAAAATTCTTAAATGACAAGGCTTTCTCCTCCTGTGACTATTTTATGTTACTACTACTAAGGTTGTGCACAGATCCATTTTCCTTTGTTATTTATTTTATTATTTACTAGCTTGGGGACCCAACGCTGCCCGGGTAATTTGAGAAAGGCATTGTGTGCCAAGGTTGGTCTTTATCAGTCATTTATGTAGCTCGCAGTGGTCTCAGGAAGTTAGTGAAGGTACTGCGAGTCCCATCATCCATGGTTCATCTGCCTCCAAACAGCACCAGGATGGAGAGTGGGTCATGGGGACTCTGTGTGCCAAACCTGGACTTGATCAGTCATTGGATGAGGATTGCAGCGATCTCAGGAAGTGAGTGAAGGTACTTCAAGTCCCATCATCCATGGTCCATCCTCCTCCAAACTGCACCAGGATGTAGAGTGGGTCATGAGGGCTCTGTGTGCCAAGTTTGGTCTTTATTGGTCTTTGTTGAGGGCCGCAGTAGTCTGTGGGAACCGAAGGGTGGGAAAGTGCTACAAATCCCATCATCCATTGTCTGTCCTCCCCCAAACCTCACCAGGCCGTAAAGGGGGTTATGGGGGTTATGTGTGCCAAGTTTGGTCTTGATCAGTCATTGGATGAGGGTCGCAGCGATCTCGGGAAGTGAGTGAAGGTACTTCATCCGTGGTCCATCCTCCTCCAAACTGCACCAGGATGTAGAGTGGGTCATGAGGGCTCTGTGTGCCACGTTTGGTCTTTATTGGTCTTTGTTGGGGGTCGCAGTAGTCTGTGGGAACAGAATGGTAGGAAAGTACTACAAATCCCATCATCCATTGTCTGCCCTCCCCTAAACCTCACCAGGATGTAAAGAGTGGGAAAGTACTACAAATCCCATCATCCATTGTCTGTCCTCCCCTAAACCTCACCAGGATGGGGGTTATGTGTGCCAAACCTGGTCTTGATCAGTCATTGGATGAGCGTCGCATTGGTCTCGGGAAGTGAGTGAAGGTACTTCAAGTCCCATCATCCATGGTCCATCCTCCTCCAAACTGCACCAGGATGTAGAGTGGGTCATGAGGGCTCTGTGTGCCAAACCTGGTCTTGATCAGTCATTGGATGAGGGTCGCAGTGGTCTCAGGAAGTGAGTGAAGGTACTTCAAGTCCCATCATCCATGGTCCATCCTCCTCCAAACTGCACCAGGATGTAGAGTGGGTCATGAGGGCTCTGTGTGCCAAGTTTGGTCTTTATTGGTCTTTGTTGGGGGCCGCAGTAGTCTGTGGGAACCAAAGGGTGGGGAAGTACTACAAATCCCATCATCCACTGTCTGTCCTCCCCCAAACCTCACCAGGATGTAAGGGGGCTCATGGGGGTTATGTGTGCCAAGTTTGGTTTTGATCGGTCATTGGATGAGGGTCGCAGTGGTCTCGGGAAGTGAGTAGAGGTACTTCAAGTCCCATCATGCATGGTCCACCCCCCCCCCCCCTGTTTAAAGAGCTCCATTGGCTACCGTTCATTTTCTGGTCCCAATTCAAGGTGCAGGTTCTTACCTACAAAGCCCTGAACGGTTTGGGACCCGCCTAACTGTGTGACCGCATTTCTGTTTACAAACCCACGCGATCTCTTCGTTCATCTGGAGAGGCCCTGCTCTCGCTCCCACCTCCTTTGCAGGCGCAATTGGTGGGGACAAGGGAGAGGGCCTTCTCTATGGTGGCCCCCCCAACTCTCAAACTCTCTACCTAAAGATATCAGACAAGCCCCCACATTGGCTGTGCAGGTACAACTGTACCAGGAGCTCCAATTTTGTTTGCTTTGCATTGAATGTTTGTTGCAGTCCTAAGTTTCAGGGACTCTGCAGATAGGTGGCTTCTTTTGGCTGCAATCATAGGGCAAGCCACCTGTCAATTATCGTTAGGTTCCCTGGTCCCACCCCCTTTGGGTTTTGGAGGGAATAGGAG